>NW_027529524.1:510782-559732 GCF_008692635.1 Crocuta crocuta | reverse complement strand
AATACTAGTGATTTCTGTTTCTTGACCTGGGAGCTGGCTACACAGGCCTTTGCTTTTTGGGAAGATTAATCCAGCTGAGCACTGATGTGAGTTGTGTACTTTTCTGTGTCAGACTTCAGAAGAACGTTTACCCACTGAGAATATTCTGTTCTTTTGTGCCCCCTGCCTCGACAAACAGAAACAAGCACTTCTTACCTATTTCCTGGTGCATTGTGAGAGGTTTTCTTCAAATAAAATAAATATATCTTAAAGAAATAAAATAAAACGTACCCACTCTCCAGCCCGTGACTCCTCCAGCCCGTACTCCCCATATCCCCTCTCCAAAAACTTTCCCCACTTCTCTCCCAGGAGCTGCACAGATATCATCTGCTGTGTCCTCTTCCTTCTCTTCATTCTGGGGTACATCGTGGTGGGGATCGTGGGTGAGTTTCCAGCTGTGCGGTGCTGGAGCCAAGGCTGGGGGTAATAACCCGGGGAGGGACCATCCCCGTGGCTGTTCCCCGCCCCCCAAGTCCCACCTTCCAGTGATTCATCTCTGCATCTGCTTCCAGCTTGGGTGTACGGAGACCCCCGGCAAGTTCTCTACCCCAGGAATTCCACCGGGGCCTACTGCGGGGTGGGGGCCAACAAGTGAGTACCAAGGCAGGAAGAGGGGACAGGCAGGAGCTGAGGTGGGGGGTGGGCAGAGAACCCCAACTCTCAAGCTCCAGATCCTTCCTCTGCTGCCCACACACCCCCCCTTTCCTGAATCTCACCACACTAGGTCACTTTGAGCAGCCTCCATTTCTGAGCAGCTGGCTTCTGATTTCTGCCCCCCAAAGTGGGAGACAGAGTAGTGAATAAGTGCATGGATTTTCAAGTTCAGAGTTTGGCATTTGAATCCCCAACTGGGCTAAGTAAGTTCCGGTTGTATGGCCTTGGGCAAGGTACTCAAACTCTCTGCGCTTTGATCTCCTCATCTGAAACACAAGGGTGATCCCCCAAGTGATGCCATCAGTTCGTCATGCAGGAAACTTTCAGTAAATAATAAAACCTTAACAGTTACACAGCATTTACTATGTTCCAGGCAGGCAGTGTACTTTGCACACACAAACTCATTTAAGCCCTGTGAAGTAGGTACTATTATCTTACACCTGATGGAATTGAGGCAGTGGGCAGTTAAATGACTTGCTCAAGGTCATAAACTCTTAACCATTTGCTAGCAATTTCAATGCTCAATTAACTCTGGGAAATCTTCCAGGTGGCCCCTGTATCTCCCCAGCCTGAGCTTCTAAGGGCAGAAGCTGAGTGGTGTACCTCAGGGAAGAGGGGGGAGGGGCTGGTTGAGCCCACTGTACTCGGGACACAGCCCTGGCAGCCCTCCCTTCTCCGCACACCTGACCAGGCCCTGATGCCTACACTACCTTCCCTCCTGCAGAGATAAACCATATCTTCTCTACTTCAACATCTTCAGTTGCGTCCTGGCCACCAACATCATCATGGTGGCTGAGAATGGCCTGCAGTGTCCCACACCCCAGGTCAGTGCCTGGGACCTGCCTCTGCCCAGATCTCCCCCCAAGGTCTGGGTACCAGCCCCTCAGCATGCTCTCTGCCCCCAGGTGTGTGTGTCCTCCTGTCCAGAGGTCGCATGGACTGTGGGAGTAAACCAGTTCTCGCAGAACGTTGGGGAGGTCTTCTACACTGCAAACAGGAGCTTTTGTCTGCCGGGGGTGCCCTGGGATATGGTGAGCGCTGCCTCCGGCGTTATCGCTGTGGTCAAGGAGGGGCACATGTGTGGGGGTGAGGAGGAGTTGGGTAGGTGATTATGGTGATGGTGGTGGTGATGAGGGAGCTCACACCTTCATCCTGCTCTGTGTCTGTGTGTCTGTGTGTCCTCCCCCCCACCCCCAGCCAGTGATCCAAAGCCTGCAACAGGAGCTCTGCCCCAGTTTCCTCCTCCCTTCCACTCCAGGTGAGAAGCTGCGTTCCTTCCTCAGGCATCATCCAATCCTATGTCTTTATTGCTCAAGTGAGGAAAGCAGACCCAGAGAGAACAAATACAGCTTAGCTGGCAGAATTGGAATTAGCACCAGATCTTTACCTTTCTGTGCAGCAGGACCCTACACATGGACCCTGTGTGTGTCGTGCACCAGGCACCCAGATAGATGTGGGGCTCCTGGTTTGAGCTACCTTTTAGGTGCAGAGATCAGAGATGTTCACAAAGACACTGCCCAAGAATCGGAAACGACCGGATGTCCATCCGAATTTACAAGCAAACATGGCCAAGTGGTGGGATCACGGTTGACTTTTTAACTTTTCCTAATATGTTCTTCTTTCCAATGGTAAATGTTTTTTTTAATAGAAAAAAACTTTAATTATAGCATGCAAAAAGATATCCAGTTCTCAATATAGGTGCTATGAAAAGTATCTCAAATGAATGCTCCAAACTCAGATCTGGATTCCAGCACTTTCCAGCTGTATGGTCTTGGGCCAAGCATCCTCTCTGAGCCTTGCTTCCTCATCTTGAGAATGTAAATGCCAAAGCCAGCCTGCCAGGCAAAGTCATCGTGAGGATGGAGATACATGCCTCTGGAGGCACATGATATGTGCCTCAGGAGATGGGGAAGGGGTGAGAAGGTTTTCTGGAGGAGGTGAGACGGAGATGGAGCTGAACAGGGAGTAATGGATGGGATTTCCAAAGGGAGAACACTCAGAGAGAGGGGCCGGGAGAGCAGGGGCACAGAGCTGAGAAGAAAGTGGACTAAGCTCAATCGGTGGGGTCTTGAAGCCGGCCCAGGGAGCAGAGGCTCTCTGGGGCAGAGCTTCCAGACGTGTCTGAGCAGCAGAATGACCTAGAGCCCTGGAATGATGAGGCATGCTCTCCCTGGCACTAGGGTAGAGGGTAGGTTGAAAGGTGACAAGGTTGGGGTCGAGTATAAGAGTTAGGCCAGAGGGAATCAGGGTCTGAACCAAGCAGTGGCAAGGAGGGGAAGAAGGGGGTATTCAGAGACAGGGAAGGAAGGCTGGACTGGGCACCACGGCGCATGAGGGAGCTGTGGTGGCCCTCCCTGTGGAACTCCCTTTTGGCTGTGGAGTCAAGAGCAGCTGTGGGGAGGGGAAGAGTGAGGAGCAGCAAAGCCCACCTCTCCTCCCTTCCCTAAGCCCACTAGGGGGCTGGGTAGAGGTCAGAGGTTTTCAAGGCAAAGCTCTGGGCCTTCCCACTAGGAGCCCCGGTTCTCTCCCTCCAGCTCTGGGGCGTTGTCTTCCACTGGTGAATAGTACTCCACCTGAACTCCCAGGGATTTCCAATAACACCTCCATCTCCCAAGGAATCAGGTGGGCATCTTCCTGCTCCCCCATCTCTGTCCTGCACCCCTCCCCCACAACCACCCCTCTGATTCTGTCTGTCCCCAACAGTGGTCTTCTTGACAGCCTCAATGCCCGTGACATCAGTGTTAAGATCTTTGAAGATTTTGCCCAATCCTGGTATTGGATTCTTGTGTGAGTCACTGGTTCCCCTCCTCACTACTTCCCTTCTGCCCTCCCTGACCCTCTGTCCCCCACCCCAATGTCCAGAACAGAAACTTCGGACAGGGGTGAAGGAGCCAGAGCTCAGAACGGACCCCAAACCCACCAAGATTTATAAGACAAAGGGGGTCTAACCTCTGGGAACCTTGGGAGTGTGAGGCATTTGAGGGCCTCTGAAAGGAAGAAAATTTGAGGTATGACCCTCAACTACCTCACCCTGCCTACAGTGGCCTAGGAGTGGCTCTGGTCCTGAGCCTGCTGTTTATCCTGCTTCTGCGCCTGGTGGCCGGGCCCCTGGTGCTGGTGCTGATCCTCGGGGTGCTGGGCGTGCTGGCATATGGCATCTACCACTGCTGGGAGGAGTACCGAGTGCTGCGGGACAAGGGTGCCTCCATCGTCCAGCTGGGCATCACCACCAACCTCAGTGCCTACCGCAATGTCCAGGAGACCTGGCTGGTGGCCTGTAAGTGCCCTGCCCATCTCCAGACCTCCAGCCACCCGACGGCTGCCCCGGGCCATGCTGAGCCCTGGCCCTGACGGAGGCCTCTCTGTTCCTCTCGACCCTCAGTGATCGTGCTGGCTGTGCTTGAAGGCATCCTGCTCCTGATGCTCATCTTCCTGCGGCAGCGGATCCGCATCGCCATCGCCCTCCTGAAGGAGGCCAGCAAGTCAGGATCTGTCTGGGAGGGAGATGGGGCAGAGGACGGGGGTGCAGGCCCAGAAGGGCAATGTTGGAAAGGTGGCAGGGAGCCCTGAAAGAGAAGGGGAGAATTATGCAGTGGTTAACACCACCGTGTGACTCCATTTTTTCCTGAGACTCAGTTTACCCATCTGTTAAATGAGGGCAAGAGTAGTTCTTACTATGTAGGGCTGTCATGAGGATTAAATGAGTTAGTGTCTTGTCGGGTTCCCAGAACATGAAGCAGACCCTCCATCAGGAGTAGTGAGTGGCAGCTGCTATTTGGGGGGGGTGGGGTGGTTGATGGGTGGAACAGGAGCCCAGGCATGAAGTAACAGCTTGTTCCCAACCAGGACCATCAAGAGACCATACTTTGAGGACCCTATTCCCTTAGTCTCCCAAGAAGCTGCCCCCAGGTGGCTTCTCTGTGATTCTAATTTCCTCTAAGGGTCCCTTGTGCCTGATTTATTCAGTTCAGTTCATTTAATGAGCACCTACTGTGTGCCCAGCCTGGGGGACAGAGAAGGCCCTGGCAAGGACAGAGGTGGGGATGTTGCCAGGGTGGGGCCTGGGGACTAGGGCCACGCTGATGGACTACTCTTATCTTCCTCCAGGGCCGTGGGGCAGATGATGTCTACCATGTTCTACCCGCTGGTCACCTTTGTCCTCCTACTCATCTGCATTGTCTACTGGGCTATGACTGCCCTGTATCCTTTGCCCACATGGGCAGGCCCTCCTGGGGAGGGGGTGGGGAAGGGGCAATACTCACCTATAAAATGCCTCAGAGCAATTGGAAGAAGGTGCTCCTTCCCCTGGGCAGACACAGGGCTGCCCATGGACAGAGTTGAAAGAGTGAGTCCGGGCTGAATTCCAACCCTTTGTACAGTGAACGACCTGTACAAGTACCTGGGAACGGGTCTCTGAGGAGGAGACCTGTGGAGACCCCCATGTGACTATGCCTTCCTTGACTCCCCTCTGGGTACCTGGCCACATCGGGGCAACCCCAATATGTTCTCTGGGCACCCAACGCCAGCTTGCCCAGCTGTGAAAAAGTGCAAATGAATACATCATGCGACCCCATGGTGAGGGGACTTACGGTGGATATGGAGGTGTCCATGGGGGTGAGGTGACCTTAGGGGCCAGCTGCTCCAAATCCCTCATTGTGCAGCAGAGACTGAGGACCAGAGAGAAAAAGAAGCTCATTCAAGGTCACACAACAAGCCCCCTTGCCAGCCAGATGGGGGGCCAGCAGTGGACTCCAGATCCAGTGCTCCTCTTGCCGAGCTACCTCCTTATTCAGAGAAGGAAACTGAGACTGGAAGAAGAGGCATGCTGGCCCTGGGAAAACTGGCTACCAGCACTTCCCACCCCTCCCCTGGACTTGCTTTTGCCAAGGGGGACCATTAGCTACTCAGCTTCCAGTCTCAGTCTGTTCATCTGTAAAATGGAGATAATCCTAAAACCTGTCCCTCAGGGAGGCAGAGAAGATTAAATGACATTGGGCACATAAAGTGCTCTGAACAATGTCTGCCACCTGATAAGAGCTGATAACTGTACATGGGTTTTGTTTAGTTGTTTTTGGTTTTGTTTTAGATAGGTTCCATGCCCAGCACGTGACCCAGTGCAGGACTTGAATTCATGACTCTGAGATCAAGACCTGAGCTGAGATCAAGAGTCAGACATGTAACCACAGAGCCACTCAGGCGCCCCAGTTTTGCTTAGTCTTTTGAAGTCTTTCTCCCTGGGAACTTGGCGGCACCCTAGGCAATAGGCGGGTGGAACTCCCCCTTCCCCACCCTCCTGATAGGCTCTCAGGAAGTGGCACTGAACTTCAGGTAATCTGCTGTCCTCAGAGCTTTCATGTGGCCACCTCGTCTGAGCTGGGACCCACAGGCATCAGCTCACTCTAAAAAAGGAAAGGGAAGCTGGTTTACATTTAGGGAGGACCCACCATGTACCAGGCACTAGATATGCAAAGCTCCAAATGACCTGGTTCTTGCTTTCAACTTGCTCAGGATCTAGCAGCAGAGACTGACACAAACCCACACAAAGGGCAAAGTAGTTTATTTTCTCAAAAAATTTCAAACATACACTGAGCAATTTCAGCAGTTATAAGGATTTTTGTCACATTTGCAGGCAAGGGCTGTTTTTAAACTTCTGTGTTCTTCGCTTTTTATTATGGAAATTTTCAAACACACACAAACCCTCAACTTCCCACTGTCCTTGTTTCATCCATTCCCCCCCCCACACCCACAATTCCTTTTTTCTGGAGTTTTTTAAGGCAAATTCTGGACATAAGTGCCAATTCACTTGTAAACACATCAGGATGGATCTCCACAGATAAGGACTTTTTTTTTTTTTAAAGTAATCTCTATCCCTCAGTGTGAGGCTTGACCCTGAGATCAAGAGTCACAGGCTCTACAGACTGAGATAATCAGGTGCCCCAACCGACAAAGACTTTTAAATTATAAGCATAACCACTATACCATTATCACACCCAACAAGGTTAACAATAATTCCTTAATACCATCTAATACCCAGTCTGTTCATTTTTGCTAGAAAGCATTTTGGTGGGAGTTGCAGAGGCTGTGTTAGAGGGGATTGCTGATTGAGTATCAGGGACAAAGCCAGGTGCTGGTCACACTGCCTTCACGCCATTAAGGCTCAGCCCACAAGGCCCAGGAGCTCTCGTGTCCATATGGAGGCTGAGAGGAAATTAATTCTCTCACGTGATAGGCAATCTGAACCCAACTTGAACCTGGAGAAGAATCTCCTGGAAGGAAATGGCTTCCCCAACTCAGAGAGGCTGCTACTCTGGGAGTGTCAGGAGTTGGCTGGGAATGACCCTACTCTGTCACCCCCAGGCCCAGCCCGTGAACTCCTCATGCCCAGGACTGATGTGCGTCTTCCAGAGCTACTCGTCCACGGGCTTGGTTCAACGTTCTCTCTTCAACTTGCAAATCTACGGGGTCCTGGGGCTATTCTGGACCCTCAACTGGGTACTGGCCCTGGGCCAGTGTGTCCTGGCTGGGGCCTTTGCCTCCTTCTACTGGGCCTTCCACAAGCCTCGGGACATCCCCACCTTCCCCCTGATCTCTGCCTTCATCCGCACACTCCGGTAAGCCTGGGGCAGGGGGCTGGACATTGTGAGCGTGGGAGTCCAGGGGTCCTGGAGCTGCCTCTGACTACCTAAGCCCTCTGCAGGTACCACACTGGGTCGCTGGCCTTTGGAAGCCTCATCCTGACCCTTGTGCAGATAGCCCGGGTCGTTTTGGAGTACATTGACAACAAACTGAGAGGTGAGCAGGTAGCACCTTGGGGAGTGACTGTCAGGGGCCGGTGACGGAATATAAGCATCCCCTTACTCCCAGGAGCCCAGAACCCTGTGGCCCGCTGCATCATGTGCTGCTTTAAGTGCTGCCTTTGGTGCCTGGAGAAGTTTATCAAGTTCCTAAACCGCAACGCCTACATCATGGTGAGCCTTCCTGCACAAGCAGCCCCTACTAGCTCTGGGGTCCCTTGGCCCAGGCCCCTGCCCCGGCCCAAGTACGCTGCACACAGATAACGCTCACCTTTTGACCTCACTCAGATTGCCATCTACGGGAAGAATTTCTGCGTCTCAGCCAAAAATGCCTTCATGCTGCTCATGCGGAACATTGTCAGGTCAGGCTGTCCCCCACCCCTGTGATCTCCCAACCAAGGCCGGGTTCTTAGGCAGCGCTCAGAGGGCCTCGAGCTTGGCTTAACGCTCCATTGCCTCCATCTTCAAATGTGCCCAATTTTCTTCATTTTACATTTGCCACAGTCACTGTTCCTAGCTCTGCCAGTACCCTCATGCCCGGCCCACCCCAACTTCCCATACAGGGTGGTCGTTCTGGACAAAGTTACAGACTTGCTGCTGTTCTTCGGGAAGCTGTTGGTGGTCGGAGGTGTTGGTAAGGGCCAGGACTGGGAGTTACGGGCACCAAGGGCAGGGGCACAGGGCAGCCGAACAGGTGACCTCAGAGGAGTGATGACACTGACCTCCCGACCTCTCGCACAGGGGTCCTGTCCTTCTTTTTTTTCACCGGTCGCATCCAGGGGCTGGGAACAAACTTTGAGAGTCCCTCCCTCAACTATTACTGGCTGCCCATCATGGTGAGTAGACTCCCTGGCTCTGCCTTGCAGTCCAGCACACCCTGCCCCCCCCCGCCAAGGAACTCTAACACGTCCTGTGTCTTCCAGGTCTCCATCCTGGGGGCCTACGTCATTGCCAATGGCTTCTTCAGTGTTTTTGGCATGTGTGTGGACACACTCTTTCTCTGTTTCTGTGAGTAGACATCCTCTACCACTTCCCCCAGATTTCAAGGTACCAAACTGTTTAGGGTTTTTTGTTTTTGTTTTTGTTTTTTGGAGACCTGGTGCTTCTAGAAACAGCAACTTTGCGAGTTAAAGGAGCCAAAGCCAGAGGAAGCCTCTTCTGCCATCCTCAAGCCAGGGGTTTGGGGAAGAAAGGAGGAAGTGAACTGCCAGGCTGGCAGGGTCTCCCAAGAAAGAACATTCCAGGGGAGAGGCCTCTGGTACCCTTCCCTAGAAAATCGAAGGTAGAAGTTAGTCACAAGAGACTTCCCAGCAGATGGCTGTAGTGAGTGCAGATTTTCTTTCCCTCCTATACACAGTTGACCCTTAAGCAACCTGGGTTTGAATTTCACAGGTCAACTGAAGTGTGGATTTTTTTCAGTAAGCACAGTACAATACTGTAAATGTATTTTCACTTTCTTAGGATTTTCTTAACATTTTTCCCCTGTCTTATTTTATTGTAAGAATACAGTATACAGTACATATAACACACAATATATGTGCTAATTGTTTACATTGTCAGTACAGCTTTGGATCAACGTAGGCTATTATATTGGGGGGGAATCAAAAGTCATAGGTGGATTGTTGATTGCACGGAGGTCAGCGCCCCTTGGCCCCTCTGTCGCTCAAGGGCCAACTCTACACTCGTTCAAGGTTTATGTAGTACCTACAGCAATCTGCAATAAGCTATTGACATGCATTTTTTATATTAAGCCTTACCATGCTATGAAATATTATTGATCACAATTTACCGATGAGAAACTGAGATTATATAACCTACCCAGTAGGTTACAAAACCTGACCGAAAAGAACAGCCCGTGGCGTTGTTGCCTGAAACCAGGCAGCTTCTTGTAGTCTCCCCCGATTTTCCCGGGGAGTGGGGTGGCCCCCGAGGGTCCTTTCTAACGGTCTGTGTTGCGGCTCAGTGGAAGACCTGGAGAGGAACGACGGCTCCCTGGACCGGCCCTACTATATGCCCAAAGCCCTTCTGAAGATTCTAGGCAAGAAGAACGAGGCGCTTCCGGGGGACAAGAAGAGGAAGAAATGAAAGATGCGGCCCTGATCCCCTCCTGTACAGTCTCCCAGCCTCACCCCGCCTTCCAGATCTCAATTTTGTAGTTTAAAAAAATTTATTAAAGGTTGATGTTTTGTTTTCTCAAAAAGTCTGAGACTTTTATCCCATCCATGACATGCAGTCCTTTTTGTCTTTTTTCGCCACAAGTTCTTTAAAATAGGTTCCGCCCCCATGACGCGCCCCAGGAGCCATGGCCAATCAAAAGGCTCCTGAGGAATGATGTCGGCCCCCTTCTTCATCCCAGCCAATAAGCTTCCAGTCAGGGTCACATGCTCCGGGACTTCAAAAAGAGCCAATTGGAAGGTCCAGCTCCAAGGCGCTAAATGGTCATATGAGGAGTCAGAGTGAGGAGTCAGCCAATTAAAATCGCAGAAGTGCGGCAGGAGGCCCGACTCTGGACGGGAGGGGGGGCGGAATAGCTAGTGTTTAAAGGGCCCGGTCAGCTGACAGACTCCAGCCCGCGTCTACCCTTGGGGGGGCCTGGTTCTGGCTACCTGGGGAGAGATGATGGCGTACCGAACCGGCCAAGTGCTCCAGGGCAGACCCGGGGGATCGCAGAATCCGGGGTTCTGGGGAGGCTGTAGAGTTCAGGTATTTGCCGCGATCTTCCTGCTGCTGTTGTCTCCGGCAGAATTTGGGGCTAGGGCAGAGAACGACTTCAGTCTGGTGAGTCGCCCCTCGTATATCCCCATCGCCAACCCACGCGGGTGGTCTGTACCCAGCGTCCCCCGGGACGCGGGTTGCTGAGACCCGTCTCTTCGAGGGACTCTCCCGCCGTTCTCGGACTCCGTTCCCTCCATCCACTCCCAACCCCTCTTCCTCCTCGGGCCCTTGTTCTCCTGTCCTCCCGAGCCTCTTCATTCGAGCTCCTTCACCTTTGGGAGGTTCTCCAGCCCCACGCTCTCAGAAGGCGCCTTCTTCCCTCAGACCCCTTTTCCCTCTCCGAGCCCCCAGCTTTGTTTCAAACTCTCCTCAGTTTCCCCTTTCTTATTCTAGGACACACACACCCCAACTCTGGTCCCCAACACTCTGCCTTTCCCAGGGACGCTCGACTCCGAGCCACTATTCAACCGTCCTAAAACTTGAAGTCAAATTTGTCCGTGTTGACCCTTCCTCCTCCCTTCGCAGGTTCAGCCGCTGGTGACCATGGAGCAGCTGCTGTGGGTGAGCGGGAGGCAGATCGGTTCTGTGGATACCTACCGAATTCCCCTCATCACAGCTACTCCTCAGGGCACTCTCCTTGCCTTCGCTGAGGCCAGAAAAATGTCCACATCGGATGAGGGAGCTAAGTTCATTGCTCTTCGCAGGTCCTTGGACCAAGGTATAAAGATGCCTGAGTGGTAGATGCTGGTGTTAGGCTGGATGGGTAGGGAGCCTGACCTGCCCAAGGGCTCTAAGGATAGGACCAGCTGGGAGGGCTGGAGGCCTGGGTCCCTGAAGAGACTTAAGGAGGAGAGCTGTACAGAGCAGTGATCTAGAAATTATAATCAGCTAGGGTTGAACATTGAAAATTTATTGAGCACCTGCTATATACCAGGCACTGTTCTAGGTTCTGTGAATATGGTTGTGAACAAAGCAGACCAAATATCCCTGTCCTCATGGGGCTTATATTGTCTGTGGGGAGACAGACAATAAGCGTAATTAATAGGTGAGTTTATTTTTTATATTAGAAAGGGATAAATATAATGGAGAAAAATAAAGCAGGATGTTGGATATTGGTGGCAACTTTAAATAGGTGACTTTTGAGTAAAGGAGTTGAGAGTAACCCTGAGGAAGAGTGTACCAGGCAGATGTCACAAGCTTGTGACTTTTCTCCAGGAGAAAACTACTTGAGGAATGGGGAGGAGCTTGTGGGACAGGATGGAGTGAACAACGGTAGAATAGATAAGGTCAGAGAGGTAAGGCTGCAGGGCAGGGGGGTGGAAGGGCAGGTTTTGTAGGGCTCTGCAGCCACTCTAAGGCCTTGGGGCCCTAGCAAGAGGTGGAAATTAACAGGGAGAGGTAGAAAGGGCACCTTCAGAGTGCTCACCCTGGATTTCTTCTCTTTTTTCTTTAGGCAGCACATGGTCTCCTACAGCCTTCATTGTAGATGATGGGGACACCCCGGATGGGCTGAACCTGGGGGCAGTGGTGAGCGATATGGAGACAGGAGTGGTGTTTCTTTTCTATTCCCTCTGTGCTCACAAGGCTGGCTGCCAGGTGGCCTCCACTATGTTGGTGTGGAGCAAAGATGACGGTGTGTCCTGGAGCCCTCCCCGGAACCTCTCCTTGGATATTGGCACCGAGATGTTTGCCCCCGGACCAGGCTCAGGCATTCAGGTCTCTATCCTGAGATGGGTGGTGGGGACTGCCTTTTGGAGAGTCTGGAAGATGCCCCCAATGGGACTTCTTCCCAGGGAGAAGGACTTATGAAGTCAGATTTTCTCTTAGATGGGATTCCTTGGAAGAAAGGGGCATCCTGGGAGGAACCCCCTCCTGAGGGAAGATGGATCTTTGCCATTGTCTTCCCATTTGGGGGTCATACATAGCTTGGTGAGTGAGCACACCAAGCATGGGTTAAAGCTCCCATGCACTTCTGTGGCTGGAACCCCCTGTCTGATGTCCTAAAGGAGCTTATTCTGCAAGAGTTTCTTAATTCAGGCAGTAGGTACTTATGGGATCCTCAGTAGCAAAGACAGAACTGAAGAGGACCAGATGTGTTCTCACGCTAGGAGGTGACGGGTTCCCCTTCCCTGCCTGTGAGCCTCTTCAGTGTCTCCCTCAGTGACACCCAGCTTCCTTTCCCACAGAAACAGCGGGAGCCGCGGAAGGGCCGCCTCATCGTGTGTGGCCATGGAACACTGGAGCGGGACGGGGTCTTCTGCCTCCTCAGTGATGATCATGGTGCCACCTGGCGCTATGGCAGTGGGGTCAGCGGCATCCCCTATGGTCAGCCCAAGCGGGAAAACGATTTCAACCCTGATGAGTGCCAGGTGAGGAGTCCATGGGCTATTCCCCACCCACTCCACCTCCCCTGTCCTCCAGAGCACCATTTCACTCACAGACCCAGGATCTGCCCGCCCACCTTTGTGCAACCTGGCCTGCTTCCTCAGGGACAGGGCCCTTTGCCCTGCCCCCTCCCTGGGTCTTCCTGAAGCCATTTTCTATCTCTTCAGCCCTATGAGCTCCCAGATGGCTCAGTCGTCATCAACGCCCGGAACCAGAACAACTACCACTGCCGTTGCCGAATTGTCCTCCGCAGCTACGACGCCTGTGACACCATACGGCCCCGTGATGTGACCTTCGACCCTGAGCTTGTGGACCCTGTGGTAGCTGCAGGAGCTGTAGCCACCAGCTCCGGTATTGTCTTCTTCACCAATCCAGCCCATCCGGAGTTCCGTGAGTGTCTGTTGGGTGAGGTCGTCGGGGGAGCCCCTTTTATCTAGAGAAGGCGTGACCAGAGACCCCCCCCCTTTTTCTGACTCTGCTGCCTTCCCCAGGAGTGAACCTGACCCTGCGCTGGAGCTTCAGCAACGGTACCTCATGGCGGAAAGAGACGGTCCAGCTGTGGCCAGGCCCCAGTGGCTACTCCTCACTGGCAGCCCTGGAGGGCAGTGTGGGCGGGAAGGACCAGGCCCCCCAGCTCTACGTCCTGTATGAGAAAGGCCGGAATCAGTACACAGAGAGCATCTCACTGGCCAAAGTCAGCGTGTATGGGACGCTCTGAGCTGTACACCTGCCACCAGAGTAGAAGGCCCTGGACTCAGCCTTCAGGACTGTGGGCCCTCGGAGGCTAGAGGTGCCTAAAAGACAGTTCCACCTGCCCGTAGACTCTAGCCTTTTGCAAAATCAATTTCTCTTTGACAGGGAAGTCACTCTGTTAGGACTACAAGCCTGGCTGCTTCCACACAGGGAGTCCTGCCCTCACTTGGGAGCGTATCCCTTCCACATCATTGCTGGGCCTGGCCCCCTTCTGTTCCTGGGGCAATGATTGGTCCTTTTCGTAGGTGGGGTTAGGTAGGCCTGTGGAATTGAATATATTTGGACTCAGGGAAATGGGGAAGGCTGAGCTTCCTCTTTAGGGTAAGATACTGTGGAGCAGGTTGGCAAAAGTACTGTAAGGGCAATATTTGGATTCAGGGTAAAGAACTAGGTGCACCACCCACCTAGACTATTTATAAATTGAACTATTTGTAACTTAACGTTTTTAATGAAGGAGAATGAGCACTTGCAGTGTCTCTGTGGTTCTGTCCATGCGCATGTGCGTTCTTCATGTACACCTGTAGGAGGCTGGGAGTGAGCTCTGGGGAAGAAGCTGCTGTTGCCCATGACAGTCACACTTTGGCAAATTAAGTCCTCCTTTCCCTTTCACATTCTTTCTCATCACAGAAAAGCAGATTCATCTTCATAGGTGTAATGAGGAGTAGCAGGGGGAGCCCCACAAGATATTAAACAGTCTGCTCTGTTTCATATCTGAGACGGAGTTGGACAGTGTCTTCTATGAAGTCAGGGGGCAGGTGTGTGAAATGCAGATGGAGAGCCTCTCCCAGGCCACCCCTGCAGAGAAATAAGCATTGTGACAATTTACGTGAGAAAACAGCACCATCCTCAGGCAGATGCTATTAAAAGAACAGATGAGTGGAAGAGCCATACCTTTACCCCATATGGAAAGAAAATACAATGCCTACATGAGCACTGGTGGTCTGAATCTCAAAGACTCAGGGGGCACCTGGGTGGCTCAATTGGTTAAGCAGCCTGACTCTTGGTTTCAGCTCAGATCATGATCTCACGGTTCATGGGTTCAAGCCTCTATGCTGACAATGCGGAGCCTGCCTGGGATTCTTCTCTCCTCTCTCTGTCCCTCCCCTGTTCATGTTCTCTCTTGCTCTCTCTCTCTCTCTCTCTCTCTCTCTCGCAAAAAAAAAAAAAAAAAAAGATTCTCACTTTCCCTCTGCTCCTCCCCCCGCAATAAAAATTTTTAAAAATAAAAGAATGTCAAAGATTGAAGAATAAGGGCCACATTGACATACAGTTGCAGTTTATTTTGCTTTCAACTTCCTTTTCTAAGAAATGTTAGGGTAATGCATTCCATCAGAAAAAATGGAATAATCTCCCTGTATAGGAGGATATGGTATGATTTAATTTTGTTATATTTTATCCAGAATTCTTTATCAATAATTTAATACTTTAATTTTTCACTTACATTTTTAAAAACAAAGGTAGAGAAAATGGGTTAATGAACCCCATGTGCATCCTATGTATCCAATGTTTGCTTCTTATTCTTTTTTATTTTGTTGAATTTTTTTTTTTTTTTTTGAGAGAGTATGAACAAGGGGAGGGGCAGAGAAAGAGAGGTAGAGAGAAATCCCAAGCAGGCTCTACACTGTCAATGCAGAGCCTGACACAGAGCTTAATCCCATGAACTGTTGAGATCATGACCTGAGCCAAACCAAGAGTTAAATACTTAAGCAACTGAGCCACCCAGGCAACCTCCCTTTGTTGAAATATTTTGAAGCAAATACCAGACCTTGTGATATTCACCCCTACCTTGTTCCGTTTTTTTTTGTTTGTTTGTTTGGTTTGGTTTGGTTTTTTAGAGAGGTAGAGTGCACACATGAGCAGAGGAGAGGGGCAGAGAGAGAATTTTTTTTTTTTTTTTTACTTTTTAGCAGTATTTCCCTTTTTTAATTTACTTAAATTTGCATCCAAGTTAGTTAGCATATATATAGTGCAACAATGATTTCAGGAGTAGATTCCTCGCCCATTTAGCCCATCCCCCCCTCCCACAACCCCTCCAGTAACCTTCTGTTTGTTCTCCATATTTAAGAGTCTCTTATGTTTTGTCCCTCTCCCTGTTTTTATATTATTTTTGCTTTCCTTCCTTTATGTTCATCTGTTCTGTAGAGAGAAGAAGAATCTTAAGCAGGCTCCACACTCAGCTAGTTGTCCAACAAGGAGCTCCATCCCATGATCCTGAAATATAACCAGAGCTGAAATAAAGAGTCAAACCCTCAACTGAGCCATCCAAGTGCTTCCACCCCTACATTCTTAAGTGTGCATCCCATCCTTTAAAATGGAACACTTTATTATGTAACCATAATGTCATCGCATATTCATAACATTAACAATAACTCTGGTATCATCTAATACCCAATGTGCAAATTTCATCAAATGTCTCAACAGTGTCTTATTTATAGTTCTTTGTTCAAATCAGGATCCAGGGATGCCTCGGTGGCTCAGTTGGTTGAGCAGCTGATTTCGGCTCAGGTCATGGATCTCACATTTTGTGAGTTAGAGCCCCACATAGGGTTCTGTGCCAACAGCTCAGAGCCTGGAGCCTGCTTCGGATTCTGTGTCTCCCTTTCTTTCTCTGCCCCTCCCCAGCTCAAGCTCACACACTCTCTCAAACATAAATAAATAAACTTAAAAAAAAAAAAAGATTCTCTCTCTGCACCCACCCCTGCTCATTCTCTCTCAAAAAAAAACAAAAAACAAAAAACAAAAAAAACACCTAAATCAGGATCCAAAGAAAATCTACACACTTCCATTTGTTTTAAGTTTATTTATTTATGTTTGAGAGAGAGCAACCAGGGGAGGGACAGAGAGAGAGCAAGAGAAAACCACGCAGGCTCTGCACTGCAGCGCAGAGCCAGATGCGGGGCTTGAACCCACAAAGATCATGAGCTGAGCTGAAATCAAGAGTCAGATGCTTAACCGACTGAGCCACCCAGGCGCCTGAAAACCTGTACATTTAATTTTGATGTCTCTTAAGCCTAGGTTAATCTACAGTCCCACTTCTCCTCTTTCTTCTTCTTGATACCATCTATGCAGAAATCAACACATTCGTCCTATAGAAAGTTCCACTCTGATTTGTCAGTTTGCTTCCTCAGAGTGTCACTTAACTCCTTCCTCTAGCTTTCGCATTTCCAATGATCAAACCTGAAGATTTGGCTTCCCATTCCATTTGGGGGTGGGGGCAGTGGGAGAAGATCGCTTCACAGGTACTGTGTGCTTCCTGTTGCATGTCCTCAGGGGGCAAGTACTGTCTGCTCCTCCCTCTCTGAGTAAAGCTGAGGTTGAGCACTGGGTTCAGATGGCCACAGTCTAACCCCTCCTTTGTTAAGTTTCCCCCATCAACCTTCCAACTGACAATTTCATTCACAGATGGGTTTTGCCTGAATCAGTTATTTTGTGGGATTGTGAAATGTTTTTTAAATTCTATTATTTCTACCCCATCTATTACCTGGAATTCTTCGATAAAAAAAGAGCTGTCTCTCATCAAGGCTGTTGGGCTACCCTGAAGCATGCTTTGTAAGGAAAGGCAGGATAAAAGCTTAATTTCCCCCCTTTTCCTTGCCAGTTCTGAGTAAAGTGATGTAATACTTTGCCTTGGCCAGTAAACCACACTGTTACCAACGACACAGGAGACGTACAGAGGAAGACTCTATGGCCAGCAGCAGGAGGCAGGGGAATCTGAGGGAAGAAAGAAGAGAGAATCCCAGGCAGCGTGGTTGCAGGGCTCTGCTTTTCTTTCCTTTTTTTTTTTTTATGTTTATTTTTTATTTTAGGGGAGAGAGAGACAAGGTATGAGCAGGGGTTGGGCAGTAAGAGAGGGACACAGAATCCGAAACAGGCTCCAGACTCTGAGCTGTCAGAATGCACAAACCGCGAGATCATGACCTGATCTTAACCTCCTAACAGTCTAACCTACTGAGACACCCAGGCGCCCCTGAGCTCTGCTTTTCTTTAAAAATTTTTTAAATGTTTATTTATTTTTGAGAGAGAGTGCAAATGGGAGAGGGGCAGAGAAACAGGGAGATACAGAATCCAAAGCAGGCTCCAGGCTCTGAGCTGTCAGCACAGAGCCCGAAGCAGGGCTAGAACCCTGAGCTGAAGTCAGACGCTTAACCAACTGAGCCACTCACGTGCCCCCAGCCTCTGCTTTTCTAATGTAGATCACAAAATAGGTAAGACATTGGAAGAATAAAGAGGGGGGGGGTGGCATCTGCCACAGTTGGGACATCTGCTGTCCAATACCACTAAAAATTGCACATCTGACAAAGTCTTGGTAACAATTTTATTAAAAATGCTGGAAGAAAGAAAGGAGGTGATGCCTTGAAGGTCTGACCCATGAGCTATTGTGTCATGAAGTAGACATGGCAGAAGGCTTATGAAGAGCGACTGAGTTCCTTCTTAGCCAAGAACCCTCGTCTGAGAGAGGATCCTCCCCAGGAGGGTGTGGGACAGAGCCCTGGGCCCCACGCCAGACCTGCAGGTTTAGTATTCTAGTAACAGTCTGGGACCTCGCATTTTAACAGGAACTGCAGGAGACGCTGATGCTGGGATCTTTGGACTGCACTTTGGGAAACTTTCTCTTAGACATTTAGCGTAGATTTAGGAAGAATAGACTTCAAAACACTGTAGAAAAGATCTCAAAAGAGAAACTAATCAGGAAGAATTTATGTCTGAAGAAACCAATAACCCTTAAAGCTGTCAGGGACCAAAGCTGCCTGTTTACCCAAGCATCTTTTTTTTTTTTTTTAAGTTTTATTTACTTAATTAATCTCTACAGCCAACATGGAGCTCGAATTCATGACCCCAAGATCAAGGTTCTATTGACTGAGCCAGCCAGGCACCCCAAGCCAAGCATCTTGAATGCCCGCCACAGTAGCTGGCACATGGTGGGTGCCTCATACAGGAGGTAAGACAAATCTAGGATGGGTAAGGAGCTAGTGTGGTGCCAGATGGGCATCTGCACTCCTTGGGAACATGTTAGAAATGCTGACCACCCTCTTGTCTGGAACCCCAAAGCCACCACACCAAGACCTACAGAGCAAGAAGCTCTGGGGGTGGGGCCCAATAATCAGTGTGTTAACCTTCAGGGGACTTATGCACATTCAAGTTTGAAAACCAGGATTAGATGGGGCGCCTGGGTGGCTTAGTCGGTTAAGCGTCCGACTTTCGCTCAGGTCATGATCTCGCGGTTCGTGGGTTCGAGCCCCGCATCGGGCTCTGTGCTGACAGACTGTCAGCCCAGAGCCTGGAGCCTGTTTCGGAGTCTGTGTCTCCCTCTCTCTCTGACCCTCCCCTGCTCACGCTGTCTCTCTCTCTCTCTCCTAGAAATAAATAAAACATTTAAAAAAAAAAAAAAACTTTCAGGGGTGCCTGGGTGGCTTAGTCAGTTGAGCTTCTGACTCTTGGTTTTGGCTCAGGCCATGATCTCAAGGTTCATGGGTTCATATCCCACACTGGACTCTGTCCTAACCATGTGGAGCCTGCTTGGGATTCTCTCTCGCTCTCTCTGTCCCTACCCTGCTCACGCTCTCTCTCTCTCAAAATAAACTTTAAAAAGTTTCATAATAAAAGGTTTAAAATTAGTTTTTTATAACAATTGCTTGGTCTCCTTTAGAAGATAACAACCCAGGGTGGAGTACAGCCACTCTGTATGCTGCTAGAAAATAGGAGGCTCCCTGACCCAGGGTCACAAGACCCTTTAGAGACAGATCCCATGCCCACACCCCCAGTTTATTACCTGATGGCAGCATATAACTGGGGTTTACTGGTCACATCTCTATCTTTGCTACATTCTTTAGAATTCAGTGGCTTAATGACAGGCAATAGTCAGTCTAGCGTGTGACCCACTTCCACCTGATTCACCTGACTGCCAGCAATAACATTTAGGAGTCAGCAGGTACTTTAATGGGATGGCCTGTTTCCTTCCTCTTTGGGAAATAACATAACAATCACAAGATAATCATGGGAAAGTAGGACAGGAAATACTACAATAAACTAACAGATGGCCCTGAACTGCTCAAATCCAGATGCGCCCATGTGCCACTGGGCAGAGCTGTTCTGGCTGTGGCATTGTAACAAGCCAACAAGGTGAGGGCAGCTCTAAATGAATAATGCCAAAGGCTGGAGCATCTCATTACCTCCTTCATGTTAACTTCCTTTTCAAATTATTCACTTGTGTTCTCTGCTCCACATTATGGATTTCTTCTTCCACTTACTAATTTTCTGTTCAGTTGTTCTGTTAATTTGTTTATTATGCTTAGGTACTTATTTCAATTTTAGAATTTGTTTCATTTTTTATTGAAAAATTTTATAAAGATTTCATTTTAAAGTAATCTCTATACCTAACATGGGGCCTCCAATTTACAACCCCGCGATCAAGAGTCGCGTGCTTCTTCTGACTTAGCCAGCCAGGCGCCCCTCATTTGTTTCTATTTTAAATCCACCTGCTCTTTGTTTGTAATACCCTGTTTGTGCACAGATTAAATTCTTTCCTTTATCTTTGATAAAGGGTAAATACCTAGTAGTGCAATTGCTGAGTCATAGGGTAGTTCTATTTTTAACTTTTTGAAGAGCCTCCATACGGTTTTCCAAAGTGGCTGCTCCAGTTTACACTCCCACTAGCAATATATCTTCAGCCTTCATACATGCTGTTATCTGAGTTTCTTAGCTATAAAGGCACCTGTTATTGGGCCTGTTGATTTGTTCCTGTTGGAGCAGACACCTGGTGTTTTTTGAATTAGCTCATTTTGGATATCTCCCAAGGGAGTTCCATGTGCGAGCTTCAGAATCTGCAGGGGTCCCTGTAGAGTGACTTAGCTTTTGCCCTTGCTCAGCCCTTCATGAAAAATTACACAATGAGCTCCCATGTACACCTCTTTGACTGCATCACTCTCTCTACTCACCCCCTTGTCACAGCCCAGGTACTACCAGGTTGAATGTAACATTTAGCAATCCTATGCATTTCTTTTACTATATTATACTTTAAACAATAGTTTAGCTGTGAACATTATTTTTTATGTTTATTTACTTTTGAGAGAAAGAGCATGAGTAGGGAAGGGGCACAGAGCTCGGAGACACAGAATTCAAAGCTGTCTCGGGACGCCTGGGTGGCTCAGTCAGCTAAGCGTCTGACTTCGTCTCAGGTCATGATCTCACAGTCGTGGGTTTTAGCCCTGCGTCGGGCTCTGTGCTGACAGCTAGCTCAGAGCCTGGAGCCTGTCCTTGGATTCTGTGTCTCCCTCTCAGAAATAAATAAAACATTAAAAGAAAAAAAAAGAATTTGTAGCAGTCTCAAGGCTCTGAGCTATCAGCACAGAGCTTGACACAGGGCTCAGGGCCGCAAGATCATAACCTGAGTTGAAGTCCTATGCTTAACCGAGACACCTATGCCCCCACAGAGCCCAACTTGGGGCTTGAACTCAGCCCTGAGATCAAGAGTCGACGCTTAATTGACTGAGGCACCCAAATGCTCCTGGCTGTTAAATGTTTTTAAACATTACATACTACAAATGTATTCTTTTGTGACTTGCCTTTTGTTCCTTCATATTATGTCTGTGACATTAATCTTACTATGTTAGTCATCCCGTGCTTCACGTAACACATCACTGCTCTATGGTATATTTTATAATACCACAATTTGTCCATTTTCCTGTTACATTTAGGTTGTTTCCTCTCCCACCTTTACAATTACCCATTACCAAGCACTTGTTGTGTACCTAATCCTTCTATATACATGTGTTTCTTTAGTGTATTACCAGAAGTGGAAATACTGGGTTGAAGACAATGTGCATCATACTTAGCATGTATTGCCAAACTGTTTTCCAAATGGACTGTATAAAGGTTATCAGTGCCACAATGTCCAAAACTGTTTTCTTTCTACACCCTAGGATTTCTTCACAACCCAAATTACATCCATAAGCTCTGTTGGCACAAGTTTCAGTCTACCCCACAGACAAAGGCACGTGGTTGTGACCCCAGCCGGCAAGTAAAATCTCTACTCCCTGAACACTGACAGGAGGTCCTGCCTTATGCTACATGGCTGGAGCAGAGTGGAGAGTAGGAAATGACTTGGGAAGACCTTGTTGGATGGTCCTTGTGAAGGTTTTGGCTTTCACTCTCCATGAAATGGGAGCCATTGCAGGATTCTGAGCAGCAGAAACAAGTCCCAAATTATGCTTTAGAGGGAAACTTCTGGCTGCTTTGTGGGTATGACTAACGGGTAAGGGTGGAAGCCAGACCAGTTAGGAGGCTGTGGCAATCATGTAAGGGAGCTAATGATAGCTCCTTCAAGAGTGGAATGGTAGTGGAGGTGGGAGATGCAGTCAGATTTTGGTATTACTTTTAAAGGTAGCACCAGAGGGGCGCCTGGGTGGCTCAGTCGGTTAAGCGTCCGACTTTCGCTTAGGTCATGATCTCGCGGTTCGTGGGTTCGAGCCCCGCATCGGGCTCTGTGCTGACTGCCAGCTCAGAGCCTGGAGCCTGTTTCAGTCTGTGACTCCCTCTCTCTCTGTCCCTCCCCTGCTCACGCTGTCTCTCTCTCTCTCTCCTAGAAATAAATAAAACATTAAAAAAAAAAAAAAAAAATTTAAAGGTAGCACCAGCGTAATGTGCTGAGAAATTGGATACAGCATGTTAAGGACAGGAGACTATTCAAACTCACATGTGTATATAAGATCAATGAACACAAAAGTCCATTGGTGGTGGGGTGCTTAACTGGCTCTCTCAGTGAGTAGACAAGTGACTTGATCTCAGGGTCATGAACCGCAAGTCCCACATTGTGTGCAGAGCTTACTTTAAAAAAAATATAGGGGGGCGGGTGCCCGGGTGGCTCAGTCTGTTAAACACCGAACTTCGGCTCAAGTCATGATCTCAGTTACGTGGGTTAGAGACCCACATCAGGCTGTGCTGACAGCTAGCTCAGAGCCTGGAGCCTGCTTCAGATTCTGTGTCTCCCTCTCTCTCTGACCCTCCCCTGTTCAAAGCTGACTCGCTCTGAGATAAATAGAACATTAAAAAACAAACTTACTGAACCATTCATAAGCACACATTTCATAAGTATTGAATGTGTTTGTAATATTGAGCAACCATCACCACCATGTACCCCCAGAATTCCTTGTCTTGTAAACTGTAAGTCTATATCCATTAAACTCCACATGCCCCTTTTCCCAGCTCCTGGCAACTACCACAGACACAGTTGTTTTTAATACTTAGTTTTGAGTGAGTGCAAGTAAGAGAGGGACAGAGAAAGGGGTTCAAAAGATCCAAAGTGGGCTGCATACAGACAGCAGTGAGCCTGAAGTGAGGTATGAACTTTGAGTACATAACCTGAGCCAAAGTCAGGCACTTGAGCCACCGAGCCAGAGGGGCTCAGGTTTTGTTTTTAACTTTAATACTTCTTTTTGAGAGAGACAAGTGGGGAGGAGGGGCAGAGAAGGAGGGAGACACAGAATCTGAAACTCACTAACTGGTGAGCTCATGACCTGAGCTGACTGAGCCACCCAAATGCCCCTGGTTGTTCCTATGTTTCCACTGATCCATCAAAATGCAAACTAAATGCCTGTATTAATATTTCAACATCCTAAGAAGCTTCATCACTTGTTAAGAACATCTAGTCCATTAGAATACTATGACAGACCACCTAGAAAACCTCAATGTTAGTGTCAACCTATTTTATTTTGCATATAGCTGTGAAGAGGCATGGCTAGATGTCAACTGTGATGCTCATTCACAGATGGTTACCTTTCACTTCCCTAAATCTTTTTGTACCACTGTTTTTACAAAGACCAAACTTTTACTTTGCACTAAAGTATTTTATTACAATCCTTGACAAAACCAAGTATTTGATTACAATAAAGAAGTCAACATGGTCTAAATATTTAAAGTGTCTCAAAATTTCTATGCAGTTTTTTCTCCTGTTAAGTTGAAAGCTGCTCACAGGTTAATGCAGGACAGCTAGATGAAGTTCCTAGGATTTGCTCAACACCAGATAGGACACATCCTCCAGTTGGCAAAACCCTGAAATTTCATAAAAGAACATCTATTAGAAACATGCACATAACTGGAATTAAAACATGAACTTGGGTGGGTAGAGGAAGCAGGAGAGTGATTCAGTGGTTTCAAATATCCTCAGAGAAATGTTCATGGTCCAAGGTTACCATTACCACTCTGGGGCTGAAGAGTAACTGGCACTCACCATAGGAGCCTGGGATAAAGGACATGGCTCTTCACTCCTCATCACAGCCCACAGATTCAAGTGGCAGGAGCCATTATCTAGGCGACACCAACGTCTCAACCGCACTTTTCCAAGTGGGTAAGTTCCCAACTTCAGCCCTTCAGTCACCAGATTAGGCTGTGAAAGGGCACTGCCCCAGCTAGGCTTCTACAATAATCATACTAGAAAGATAAAAACAAAACCACCAATGAGAAGCACAAGCAAATTTAAAGCCCCTCTTGTTGGCCCCTTCTCAGACTCAGGCATCCAGTTCTCCAAATGAGTCAGAAGTTGATTTTTGACATCAAGACCAGCATCAGAGACTCTAGTCTGAGACATCATCATTCCCAGTTTAGAGAGATCTGGATGAAAAGAGGCCATTCTGAGAAGAGATCTAGTATGCTGAAAGACAATGGTCTTTCACCCAGTATAAATAAGGATGTAACAAAAAAAAAAGAGTACAGAGATGATAAGGGAGAGAGTGATGTTGGGGTGAAAAACCCCTCAGAATTGGGGGCGGGGGGGAACCTCCACCAGAGAAAACAGAATGCACAGTTAAGGAGGCCATTTTAACCAGAATTAGTCAAAAACATGAAAAAAGTTACAAAAAATTAAGAAAAAAAGTCCAAGGGGGCATCTGAGTGGCTCAGTCAGTTAAGCGTCTGGCATAAGGGACTCTGGCTCAGGTCATGGATTCATGGGTCCGAGCCCCAAATCAGAGCCAGGAGCCTGCTTCGGATTCCAGGTCTCCCTCTCTGCTACTACCACACTCGTCTTCTCTCAGAAATAAACATTAAAAAACTGTCCAAGACAAATGTAAACCAAAAAGCAGTCCTTGGAAAATCACCAGTTAAGATAGTTGCATTACCTCCAACTCACAAGTTTATTAAAAAAACAGACTCCGGGGGCGCCTGAGTGGCTCAGTCAGTTTAACATCTGACTTTGGCTCTAGTCATGACCTCACAGTTCGTGGGTTCGATCCCCGCATCCGGCTCTGTGCTGACAGCTCGCAGCCTGGAGCCTGCTAAGGATTTTGTCTCCCTCTCTCTCACAAAAAAAAAAAAAAAAAAAGTTAAAAAAAATAAGACTTAATAGAGACCCCATGAAAACACTGTTTTAGGGGCAAGACAGTCTGCGAGAAGCACTGAGAATCTCACAACCAATACTCACCTTTATTCAAGGATAACACACGGCGGGCAACTTAAAACACCTAATGGAAAAATGAAACCCAGGGATCGGTTACTTCTAAGAGTTTTTTGGTCATCAGCTTCTCCCCACCTCAGGTACCAGGCCAGCCCCGCCCGGGGAGGGAGATGGTCAGCGCGCTGCGGTGACGGCGTCAGCGAGACACTCAGAATCACCTAGGTTCATCATCACCCCCGTCTTCCCCAAAGCCACCGCTAGCCACTCCATCTCGCACAATCCACTCACCTTCGTGGCGCTACGGACCAGCCTGCGAAGACCATGGCCCTGGGAAGAAACCAGTGAGTCAGTAGAGGCCAGGGGCGACTCCAGCCGAGTAGCCCACTGCCCTGGGCTGGGTCAGTTCCAAACGGTGGCGTCACGTGCACATCAGAAACTCTAGTCTGTAATGGTAGTTCATCCTGCTCAGCCCGAGACTACAATCTCCTCAACCAACAGGGCCCCGAGATACCTACACGAAGGAAGCTTGGCACCGACATCTCAGGACGCGGGGGCCGCCCCCTCCCTCTGGTGTAGGGGGAGTAGCCACAGCGGCCCCCAGGCGCAGTACACCTCGTTCACATGCTCCGACCACAAGCTCAACGCACGGAAAGAACTATAATGGAGGAATCTCGGCTATTTATGGCGACGTGGGGTCGGGGGCCTGACAGGAATGGCTGTCTTCGTCGATGCCTGCTCGACCCATGGCATTTCCCCTTGGTTTAAACAAGAATAAACCAAGAAAAAGAAAGGCCAGGAGTCATATTTCACAGTCTTCCAGGCAAATAATTCGGACATATTTTGCTAATTTTGAAAAACAAAAAACAGATTACCGTCTCTTCATTGGCCCGGCCGGAAACAGTCCCCGGCGCTGCCGGAAGCCTGAGCACCCGAGTGCTTTTCCTTACGGACCTCCAGGATCGCAAGTCCCAGCTGGAATAACGGCCGGTGGACTCCTCCCTCGTTCCCACCTGTTTGGGGTCCTGGTCTCTCTAAGAGACTGTCACCTGCTCTGTCTAGCCAGCGAAATCTGAATTCGCAGCCCACTCTAGCCCGCAGACCTATCAGTCACATTAACCGTATTGTCTTTTTTTTTAACAGCTTTACTAAGATATAAATAACGTATAATAAACAGGTTTATTTATTTATTTATCTATTTATTTATTTATTATTTCTGAGAGAGAAAGAAAGACAGCGTGAGCAGGGGAGGGTCAGAGAGAGAGGGAGACACAGAATCCGAGACAGACTCCAGGCTCTGAGCTGGCTGTCAGCACAGAGCCCGACGCGGGGCTCGAACCCACGAACCGTGAGATCATGACCTAAGCCGAAGTCGATGCTTAACCGACTGGGAGGGGCACCTGGGTGGCTCGGTTGGTTAAGCGTACGACATTGGCTCAGGTCCTGATCTCACGGTTCGTGGGTTTGAGCCCCGCGTGGGGCTCTGCTGCCAGCTCAGAGCCCGGAACCTGCTTAGGTTTCTGTGTCTCAGTCTCTCTCTGCCCCTCCCCCACTTTTGCCCTGCCTCTGTCTCTCAAAAATAAATAAATGTTTAAAAAATTAAAAATAAATAAATATACCAATTGATAACTTTAAAAAAAACTAACTTTTTAAGTGTACAGTTCAGTAATGTTGAGTGTATCACGTTGTTGTGCAACCGATTTGCATAACTATCTTACTATACCCATGAAACGGCTCCCAGTTTCCGGTTTCCTGTCCTCTTTATGAGCAGTTAATGGACTGGGTGTTAGCCAGAAACGGTGGACATGTTCAGTACACTCTAAATAGAACCATATGTCTCAGGAGGGTCGGAAGCAAAACTAATTGAGGTGGGGTAGCAACAGCCAGGCCCTGTTCTCTCCTTGCTAGTTTTTCTCCACCAGAAAGCTGGTGATTTGCTCTTGGCCCCTTAATCCATCAACTCATAAATTATCCCAAATCCCACCTTCCTGGATGGACCCTTCTTTACCTCCTCATTTATAAATACAGTTAGTGTTTGGTGATGTATCTTGGCCTCTTCATCTTTGTGAGAAAGGAACATATTAGAGGATGAATTGGGGGTGCCAGATCATACAAAACCATTGTTGTTTTTAGTAATCACTATACACAAAGTGGGACTGGAACTCATGACCCCAAGATCGAGTCACATGCTCTACCCAGCCAGCCAGGAACCCCCAAAATCAGTCTTATTTTATTTTACTTTTTAATGTTTATTTTTGAGAGAGAGAGTGTGTGTCAGAGCGTAGGCGGGGGAGGAGCAGAGAGAGAGAGAGTGAAACAATCTGAAGCAGGTTTCAGGCTCTGAGCTGTCAGCACAGAGCCCTATGAGGGGCTTGAACTCAGGAACAGGGAGATCATGACCTGAGCCAAAGTCAGAGGCGTAACCAACTGAGCCACCCACACACCCCTTATTTTTTTTAATGTTTGTTTATTTATTTTGAGAGAGCCAGCAAGCAGGGAAGGGTCAGAGACAGAGGGGGAGAGAATCCCAAGCAGGCTCTGCACTACCAGTGCAGAGTCTATGATGCAGGGGTCAACCCCACCAACTGAGAAATCACTCCCTCAGCCAAAACCAAGAGTCAAGAGTCAGATGCTTAACTGACTGAGCCACCCAGCTACCCCAATCTTCTTTTTAAGTCACATAATTTAGGCACAGTGGGCACAGATTAAAATTTGAAAGAAGGCCATTGCGGGTGCAGAAAATATATCCTCTTCTGCAATAATCTTTCCACCTTGCCCCAAGATTTTAGACTTACATCAAAACAAAGTATTCCCAGGGGGACCTGAGTGGCTCAGTCAGTTGAGCACTTCTGAGCTTTGATTTTAGCTCAGGCAGTGATCTTAGGGTCGTGGTATCAAGTCCCACATCTGGTTCCATGCTGAACGCTGAGCATGTGGTCCACTTGAGAGTGTCCCTCTTCCTCCTTCTGCTTCTCTCCCCTGCTCATGAATGCTCTCTCTCTCGCTCTCTCGCTCTTTCTCTCTAACATAAAAAATAAACAACTGCAAAAATATATATATATCTTCCAAGGGGCACCTGGCTGGCTCAGCTTGTAGAGCATGAGCCTCTTGATCTTGGGGTCTTGAGTTTGTTCTCCACGTTGGATGTAAAGGGCCACCTGGGTGACTCAGTCAATTAAGCATCTGACTTCGACTCAGGTCATGATCTTGCATTTTGTGAGTTGGAGCTCCAAGTTAGGCTCTGTGCTGACAGCTCAGAACATGGAGACTACTTCGGATTCTGTGTCTCCCTCTCTATCTGACCCTCCTCCTCCCATGCTCTGTCTCTCTCCCTCTCTCTCTCAAAAATAAACATTTAAAAAATTTTTTAAAAGAATAAAAATTAAAAACAAAAAATCTCTTCCAAGAATCCTATAGTATTCACTTGTTTATTTGATGCATTTCTCAACTCCTAGGGGTTGAGTTTCACCCACAGTTGATGTTGCAAAGTGACTTTGCTTTAAGTTCCAAAATGTGTACATGTACAGGTAGCCAATAAATTTTCATCTTTTTAAAAAACATGTGGGGGGCGCCTGGGTGGCTCAGTTGGTTGAGCATTCGACTTTGGCTCAGGTCATGATCTCACAGTTTGTGAGTTCGAGCCCTATATTGGGCTCTGTGCTGATAGCACAGAGCCTGGAGCTTGTTGTGGATTCTGTGTGTGTGTGTCTCTCTCTCTGCCCTTCCTCCTTGGGTTACACTCTGTCTCTCTCTCTCTCTCAAAAATAAATAAACATTTTAAAAAATAAAGAAATAAAAAACATTTGGGAGTCTTTTTCTTTTTTTTTAACATTTAAAAAAAATTTTTTTTTAGTAATCTCTACACCCAACCTGGGGCTCAAACTCAGGATCCCAAGGTCAAGAATTGAATGCTCATCTTTTTATTTTTATTATTTAAAAAAATTTGTAATGTTTATTTTTGAGAGAGAGAAAGACAGAGTGCAAGCAGGGGAGGTAGAGAGACAGGGGAAAACACAAAATCTGAAGACTCCGGGCTCTGAGCAGTCAGCACTGAGCCCGATCTCACGAACTGCGAGATCATGACCTGAGCAAGAGTCGGGATGCTCAACCAACTGAGCCACCAGCCACCCCAAGGGTTACATGCTCTTCTGACAGAGCTAGCCAGGTGCCCCTGAATGATCCTATTCTGATGTTGCGTCCCAAAGAACTACTTCCCAGCATCAGGGATTCTCTTTTTTGACCCATCAAGCAGTTCTTGGAGATTTCCCTAACCTCAATCACTGCTGCTGCCAGTGAATCAACACTTCAGACCTCTAAAGTCTCAGGCTCCCATCCACTGTAGAAAGCCGATTACCACCACGAGTTGCTCCTGCAAGCAGACACCTTCCTCCCTCTCCCATACCCCCATCCATCTAAAAATGTAATCAGGAATAGCCTCTGATGCCATCATTTTTCTCCACTATTGGCTGCACATTAGAAACACTCAGACAGCTTTAATTCTGTACAATGCCTTAGCCCACTCCCAAAGATTTTGACTCCTGGTGGAGGCTGGGCATCAGTATTTTTTTAGTCTCCCCCAATGATTTTAATATACCACTAAGTTGGAGAAACATATTTCCAATAGCTTGCAGCTACTTACTCCCTGTACTACCTGAACGGTTACAGGAACAACAACAACACACAAAAAGCAAACAAACCAATTCCTGCTGCTGCTGCTGCAGTTAAACTACATTTACCATATTCTATGGTAAGAAGTTAGTTACAGTTCACCTATTTTTTGAGTAAAACAGGCCTCTGAGAATTGGCCCAGGAACCAGAATAACTTACTATACTCCATTTCCTTTACAAGCTTTCAAGGAGAGCTTCCAATATTTTTTCATCCCTAAAATGTTCGATTTTCCCAGAGGATGAAGATTTATTGAAAAACAGAACTTGAACTTCAATTTGTTTTGATTTTGGAGTAGTTCTTTCCAGGTTCTGTGCTTGGGAGACAGGAGGTTGAGATTCTATCAGGCTAAGTAAATGTTAAGGGCATCTATTTGTTGTGTCAGGAAGAACCCCCTGGGGAAGGGCTTGTACGGGAGGTAAAGTCCATTTCCTTGATCTTCCCAGCTCTGTGTTGTACAGCTTTCAACTCTCTTCATAATTAAATTTGATCTTACTTTAAATTACTATGGCTTTGAGATTGTCCATAAGAAGACAAAGAGGTTACTGGTTGTTAAAACTGGGGCAAAACCATCACTTAGAATGGGACAGGAACCCAGTGCCAACAGTGTTCAGGCAGTGTGGAAAAAAAACAGCATTTGTTGCTAATTTTGCCCTGGATGTAGTTGGAAGTGACCACTCTCACATGCTAATCTATGAAAAAAAAATAAAAAATAAAAAACTTTAGAACACTTGATTTAGAAGATGGGGAGGTAGAAATTACTGAAGATTACTGGGGTGAAGCACAGAACTTGCCTTGTCATTGATGAAGTTTTTGGGGTGATGATGGGTGGGTCTGGAGCCGATGACCAAGAAAGAATTCTTGAAGACATCTTTGGTGTAAAAAAAGTGATTTTATTAAAGCATGGGACAGGACCCATGGGCAGGAAGAACCGCACTGGGGTCCTGACTGGAAAGTCATATATTCTCAGGTTGGGAAGGGATCAGGGATAGGGTAAATCTCTAAGGAATTTTGGAAGCAAGGTTTCCAGGACCTTGAGGGACTAGCTGTTGCTAGGGTAACACCATTTACTACCATTTAATAAAACCCCAGTCAAGAGACCCTTCAGATGTATATGGGGGGCCAAAGCTTGGTGCATGATTGCCAGCATGTATCTTGGCGCAGTTGAGATAAAGGAAGTAGACTTACAGGATCCTTGAGGCTGGCATAATGTTAAGCTAAGGTTCTCTTTTGTCCCTAGCAAAGTGTCATCATTCTGGCAATGGAGCTCCTAGAGGGAGATCACGCTGCAAGCTTCAAGGACTTGTCAACGGGCTGTAGGCAGTAAGGGAATTTAGTTTTCGGTGTGCCCAGGTTTCCCACATTACCATGGCAAGCACTTTCCTTTGGTCTTGGATAGCCAGGAGTCTTTGAGGAATATCGCACATATGGGGGTGGGGTGTGTGTGCCAGCCTGTATTTTGCCCGCAGCTTGCCCCAAGCTCCTTCATCAATTGTCATGCCTCCCAGACCCTCAGAATCTCTCTCCACCATAGTCTTAATAACTGCAACGAGGATAACCTTGGCTGAAGATGGGGGTGGTCTATGCCACATTTCTGCTCAAAATGATTTAGAACTTTAAAAGTGAGGTCATTCTGGGGTGCCTGATGACTCAGGTGGTTAAGTGACCAATTTCAGCTCAGGTCATGTTCTCAAGACCTGAGGTCTGTGGGTTCAAGCCCCTCATCAGGCTCTGCACTGATGGCTCAGAGCATGGACCCTTCTTCAGATTCTGAGTCACCCTCTCTCTCTGCCCCTCCCCTGATTGCACTCCATCCCTCTCAAAAAAAAAAAATTTAAGAAAAAATTTTAATTATAAAAAAAGGGGGGGGTCATTCTGACAAAATGCTTTATTTTAAAATGAGACAACCCAAACCAGAGGCTAAATAATTTGCACTTGGTCACCCAGGTGGCATTTACAGCACTGGAGTGTGACTCTGCATCTCATTTTTGCTGTTTTCCACACCTCTAAAATAATTTATAACCTAAATAAAAGAGAAGACTCACAGGAGACTCACAGCTCAGAAGTGACAAAGGGCTCTGCACACAGAGAGAGAGTAAGGAACCGTGAACCCCTCTCAAACTGCCTTTAAACTCACAACTTCCCCCCAAACTCATTTTTGCCACTCCCATCCCCCTTTTCCCCTAAAAAAGCTGCACCCACAGAAATGTGCAGCTGAAATTGTTTTCTAGCACAAGATATAATTTAAAACCTACAATTAAGTATCAAAATAAATAGCCAAAGTCATGGCTCCTCATAGTGTACTTCTCTCCAGAATTACTGTGTTTTTAACAGCCTATGAAATTCAGACATTCAAAGAAAAGTCCGTTAATCCCTCAAATAAAAATAGACTCGTACTTTTAATACTTTATTTTTCATGGTGAAGTATACAAATTAAAAAAAAAAAAAGCCATTCCATGACTTCTGGTGTTTACAAAGCAAAGTTGGACAGAGGGTGGCTTTGTTTACTCATCATACAGAGTAGAAAAAAAAGAAAGTACCAACTTACTTTAAATGCAAAAACTCTACTAAACACACTGGCACATCACAAAGAAATAAAAACATTATCAGGTTACAAACTTATTTCTAAATAAATTCAAATAGCTGAAAACTGGAAGTAGAAAAAAAATACAGTGCCATAGCAAGGTCTCAGGTCACCTCTGACTTCAAAAGAAATACAAAGTCTGGAAGGTAAGGACCCTAATCCACCTCCTCAATGGTGGGGCCTGATCCAGAGCCCCCTCTGGGGGCCTGAGCCCCAAAGCCACCAGCCCCGGGGCCACCCGCCCCCTGGTACAGTCCGCTGATGATGGGGTTACACACCTGCTCCANGTGTCCTGCTCCCTTGGCCCGCGCTGAGGTTCAGCCTTTGTGAACGTCGGTCGGTCGGGATACGCGACGAGGAGCTTGGTCTGTTCCGAAGCTGCAAACTTGAACGTGCGAGAGTTCTACGCAACCGGCCTGCGGAGGTTGCGCTAGCTGACACTGACCGAAACCTTATCAGCTCTTTCCAGGCTTGCTGTTTTTCGGGACTGGGCGGTTCTGTGCTTATAACGCCTCATGGAGCCCCACCTTTTCCGACTTCAGCCAATCACAGAGCTCTGCGGGGCTGCCCGGCCGGGAATATTCCAGCAGTTTCGCATCGCGTCCTGCCTCCAGGCTTTCAGGGACCAATCAGCGTCCTGGGTGCCGCCCCTCCCAGAACTCTCCAGACTCTTCTCGGATTCTTGGGAAGGAACCGGAGTCCTAACGGGAGGGAGGAGAGGAGCTGGGAAAGGGTTGTTGTTGGCCCCGCCCACCCAGTCTCGCTGCCTCCTGGCGACGTTGTCCACGGACTGAAATTGAACGTAAAGACTAGCGCTTATAATCGCAGCCTGGTAGAGCCTTGTGGGATTCAAACTAGTTTGGTGGTTTAAAATAGGATGAAGGCATACACGACACCCCGGAGATACCCCAAATACAAAAAGTTCCCTAGGTTCTCGAAATGGGTGGGGTGTCGGCGGGTCAAAGAGACTCTGATTGGACTGTGACGCTGACGGTCGGGGCCGCGTTTAGGCTGGCTGGTGCTTTGGTCCAAAGGCCCGAGCTGCCTGAGGACTGCCTTTGCAAGCCATGGCGGTTTTCCCACTTTCGGTTTAACGTGAAAAAGAGAAGGAAAGAGATCATGCAATATAGTTTTGAAATCATCTCTAACCTACTCGGTTGGAATACCTGGGGTGGGGGGGAGGATTTGAATTTTTAAAAGAAAAACAATTAAGTAAACAGGCGGCTCTTAAACTGGAGAATGTCCCCTATGCCCCAGAAGGAACGTTCTGGGCTAGGGCAAGGGCAGAGGGAGAGGGAGGGAGAAGGGCGGGGAAGGGAGGGAGAAGGGTTAGACTAGGGCTGGATCTGCTGCTCTTGTTTGCTTTGGGCGGGGCTCGGCCAGAGGAAGAAAAAATTTTTCTGTAGGAATTCAGCTGTCTTGAAGGCCTTTGGGGCTTCTCCATTTCCCTATTTTATAAAGCTGGGGGGGGGGAGGTCTGGGCCACCCCTTTTCCCAGAAGGTTTGCCTGTTAATTCCCGGTTCATATTCAAAGCTCAGAATTTGGTCTTCTGCCCTATCTCTGTTGCCCGCGGGCCGTCCATCCTCTTTAAATGAAATGCAGAGGGAGGTGAGCTGGCGAGGGAGGGGTGAGGGTGTTTAGTCTTTAATAGCATAAGCCACAGCTGGTTGCAGGTAGTCCCTGTTAAGCATACTGGTTGGGATGATGCTGGAAGGTGGGAGGGGTTGGCCGGATTCAGGTTCTACTCCTATGTTTAAAATTATTTCTCATGCATTTAATTCAACCGCTTAGTTTTTTAATCCTAGATTCCAATTTTCTGCCTGCTTTCCTCTCTCCTGCTTTAAATACAAACACATTTGATCATTTTGGCCTTAAAAAAAATTTCTTGGGGCACCTGGTGGCTCAGTCAGTTAAACGTCTGACTTCAGCTCAGGTCATGATCTTGTGGTCGTGAGTTCCAGCCCAGAGTCAGGCTCTGAGCTGTTAGCACAGAGTCGGGGAGCCTACTTCAGATTTGTGTCTCCCTCTCTCTCTCTCCCTCTCCCCCATTTATGTTCTCTCTCATTCTTGAAAATGAATAAATGTTAAAAATAAATTCTTTGTGGATATGCAAGACCACTTGTTGGACAAGTGAAGTGAAAACGTAAGGGACATTAATAGTACCAGGTTCACAACCCACCAAAAATAAACACATTGCTGTACCCACATAGTTGAGCACAAAAAAAACCAACACAATGAGAGAAAGCGGTGTTTTTGTTTGTTTTTATATATATATGGGAAGGCAGTTTTTGATGAAGGGAAGGAATCTTGCTTTTGAACATTTTACTCAATTGGAATTGCTTTGACAACCTCCCGTGTGTGTTTATGCAGGCAAGTGATAACTTTTTTTACATTCAAATGTAGCTCCCTAATGAGTCACCTCCTAATCTAGTCTAACTGGTCAAACTTAAGGAATTTTCCATTTCTTTATGCAATCTCTGGCAACTCCCAAGCTTCCATTTTAGCTGCCCAATGTGTCAACACTTCCCAGGGCCCTTTATCTCCCCTCCTCCCTCCCGGAGCTTCCTTGCCATTACCTGCTACTAGAGGCAGTTCTGGATTTATTCCTTCCTTCTTTCCAGATCTGCAATTTATACTACTACTTTATTAGCTGGAAGCAAAGGGCATCACCGTACCCGCTCCCTGGCAGGTAGACATGGTAATAGGGCTTCAAATCTTGCTGCTGTTCGCACAGCAGAAAAAGATCCATTACAAATGCTGTTTTCTATGAATCAGAAACCTACACCCTATAGTTGACCTACCTTTTGAGTTAAATCTCTCTCTGTGGACTGGTCTGGAAACCCAAACATCTATATTCCTTTTTCATTTCACGACAAGGAGTGTCTCCTGGATTTTGTCTTTTACACTGGATGCGTTCCAAGGCAAAAACCAAGTCGCAGGTTTAAGTGGTGTCTAAGGTGACTGTAAGAACCCCAAGAAATTTTCTAGAATTTTACTTTGACTAATTTTGCGATTAGGTTTTATCGAGTTTGGCATTTGAAAGGATAGAATCTCCCCAAGCTGGTGGGGCTGGGCTGTCATCTACTTAATTNAACCCTGCTGGCAGCAGGCAGGAAGTATGGAGGAGGGGAGCCTTTATCTTCCTGAAGCTGCTGTGGTTCTTTTTTCTTCTCTTCTCTCCCCGCCCCCCGCCCGCAGTTTCTCAAACTGTACTGTTTTCTCCTCAGTTCTTTTGTTTGAAAACAAACATGGTATAATTCCTTTTTAAAAAATTTTTTTTATTTCTAGGAGAGACAGCGTGAGCAGGGGAGGGTCAGAGAGAGAGGGAGTCACAGACTGAAACAGGCTCCAGGCTCTGAGCTGGCAATCAGCACAGAGCCTGACACGGGGCTCGAACCCACGAACCGCGAGATCATGACCTAAGCGAAAGTCGGACGCTTAACCGACTAAGCCACCCAGGCGCCCCAAACATGATATAATTCTAAGGTTAGCCAGAAACATGGTATAATTCTAAGGTTAGCCAGAAAAAAGCAAAAGAGGTAACTGACAGGAAACCTAGAGCCTGGCATTTTTAACAAGTCAGTGGCAAAAGCTTCAGTGACCTGGGAAAGCTGCAGATTTCCAGCAGTTTGGAAAAAACTGGGGAAGACCAGAATTTGGATTTGACTCTACTAACTTGTTGAAGCTGCTGTTTTTCTTCGCCTTCATCCTCCTCCTTCACAAGGAAATGCTTGTAGGTTAACTAAATTACACACGTCTCTATATCTCTAAAATAGAATTAACAATATCCATTTTATAGGATGGTAGGCATCAGTGATTAATACGATAATGCTTCTAAGGCCTTAGTTCTGTGACTGTGACACAGTAGTGCTCCGAAGTTTGCTCCCTTCTTGCTTCTTTGGTGGGTCCCATACTCAGGTCTGACCTCTCAAGTCTTTCCTATCGAGTTGCTTACAAGGTTGAGGAGTACTACCAGGACAATGGCATTACTTTCAGTTTACTGGGGAAACTATCTTAAAGATTTCCAGGCAGAGATCATTCAGGCAAACCTTTTCATTTTCAAAGACGAACACAAAGGATCAGTGGTTCAGTGGCTTGGTCTGGTCACTCAGCTAATTATAGAACAGGGGACTGAACCCACAGGTCCTCATATTCCCTATTTTGAATTTCTCTCCGTGTTGGCAGAGGCATCCTATATCTTTCACTCTCTAAAGAGGGAAACAAATGTCCGCAAAAGGAAGTGAAGTGAATGTCAGGACTCTGTTCACATTAGGGACACCACGGGGCTATGTGACCAGCCAGGGACTCCCCCTTTGGAATGCCACTTCTGACTCCTGATCATCCCAACCCCGCCGCCGCTTCTATCGTTCCCACCCGTTCTCCAGCTCTCCCAGCCCTGCCTCCCCTTCCTTTCAGAGCAGACTGTTCCGTCGCAAAGGGGAAAGCAGGGGGAGCCCTGTTACTATGGCTAGGCTGGGACTGAGTTCACAGAATCTTCTGGAAATTAAATAGCCATGACTAAGCTTGATTTTCTAGAGCGGGATTTGGGGGGTGCGGCGGTGAGGGTGGGGAGACTTGGATGGCGCAGTTTGTTGAAGAGTGTTCCTATGAGTCAGTCCCCGCCCTCGAACCCAGAAAACTCCAGAAAGTTAGGGACAGAGGTGAAAAGGGACGTAGAGCGCCAGCCTGCGGGGGCGGGGCCGCAGAGCGCGGAGGCCGCCGCTGGGGCCTAACTGGCGGGGCTGGCCGCAGAATTGCCTGACCGGTACCGAGGTTTTGTGATTGTGTGTTTTTTTTTTTCAAAACAGGGTTAAAAGAGAAAAAAGGCGAGGTCTTCACAGTTTCTGTGACACTAGCTATCTTATGCGACGAAAACACTGGAAAGTCTCGTAACTCCTACAACTAAGTCGGACGAATCGGGTGGTCAGACGCCAGAAGAGAAGGTCCCCACAGCCCGAGGCGAGCGCACCCGAGGCCTGGCGGGGACGCGCGGCGGAGACGAACCTGGCGGCCTCGCCCCGCCGCCCCCTCACCTTCCCTGCCCGCCTTTAGCTCCCCGTTCTAGTGGGGACGTTTGGAGGCGTAAAAAGGTCAAAGGCCCTCGGAAGTGATTCTTGTCTTCTGGACACAGTCTTTCCCCTGCCTCAGTGCTCCCCGGTTGTGCCTATCTTCCGATCCTTGACTGGGCCCGACAGGGACCGGCGGGGCAGGGTGGGTTCACTCCGGTGTCCGAAATTCCCTACGCGGCCCGACCCCTTAGGCTTTCTGTGAGCGGTGCCAGGAAAGGGGGCGGGACTGGTGGCATTGCTCTGCCCCAGGGCAGCAGATTCCCAAGAGGTGACCCAAGGGGACGTATTTAGGATTTTCAGTTAGACTGAAGCTTGATGTCAGTTACCGTTTCTTATCTCTACCGTAAGAATCACCCCCCCTCACCTGAAATAACCCCATTTCTACCAAAAGCCCATGTTCTTGCCCACGTCTCTCACATGTATAAAAGTTTTTGTTATTGTTGTTTTGGTATCTTTTCATTTTTGATGACAGAATCCTGTTAAATATGAGAAATAACAGTATGTATGCTGCTAATAAAGCAGTGTCGGGTTCAGAGCCTATTACGGAAAGTAATAGATTTTATTTTTTTTAATGCTTTACTTTTGGGGGGGAGTGTGTGTGTCTGTCTGAGGGGCAGAGAGAGGAGGACACACAGAATCTGAAGCAGGCTCCAGGCTAAGCTTTCAGCACCGCTGGATGGGGGGCTCCAACTCACCGACCTTGAGATCATGACCTGAGCTGAAGTCAGACACTCAACCCACTGAACCATCCAGATGCCCCCAAAAATACTAGATTTAAAAAATTCTTTTCTCACAGTTCTTTTTCCTCCACATACCTCCCTTGCCCCAAAGTTTCTTCTGTTACCCATAACACAAATTTCTCCTGTGATGGCACTGCATTCTCTTATTTTTTAATTTTGAGAGAGAGAGAATCCCAATCAGGCTCCCCACTGTGAGCCTGTCAGCACAGAACCTGCCTCCGGGCTCGAACCCAACAAACTTGAGAGCAGGACCTGAGTCGAAATCAAGAGCTGGAGGCTCAACCCACTGAGCCACCCAGGTGCTCCAATATTCTCTTTACTTTCTTTAAATCTACAATTTCATCAGCCTTAACTCCTTGACCTTATAAAGTGATTATTTCAGTCCTCTGTGCAAGGGTATGCAGGCAATAGCATCTTATATTGATTAAAAAAATTTTTATTAATGTTTTATTTATTTCTAGGAGAGAGAGACAGCCTGAACAGGGGAGGGTCAGAGAGAGAGGGAGTCACAGACTCTGAAACAGGCTCCAGGCTCTGAGCTGGCAGCCAGCACAGAGCCCGACGCGGGGCTTGAACCCACAAACTGCGAGAACATGACCTAAGAGAAACTCAGACGCTTAACCGACTAAGCCACCCAGGCGTCCCAACATCTCATATTGATTTTTTAATAAAGCACATACTCAGTAACTTGACTAGCCATAGGAACTTATTTTCTCCAGGGTTATTTCTGGAGATTTCCTTAAACTTTTACCAAAGTCGTTTGGTAGGTCTTTCCCAATCTCCACCCTTTTCTACTCACCCTCCCTATCCCCTGCCACCTCTCTGCTAAGTAGTGGTAATGGTTGCTGAAGAGTCACTCTATTATCTGCAAATGATAGTCACAAATGCTACTGCAGATGAAATCCTGTAGCAATGCATATCCTCATCAAAATTGACTTCCACTGTGGCTAGAGTCCACAGCCCTACAGCCCAACTCTACTGAAGGTTAAAACTGCCTTTGTAATATGGTCTAGAAGCCTAAGCATCTTGTAGATTTCCATTTCCATACTTCCAGGACAAGGTCTACCATGTATGGGCCATTCCCATAACACTGATTTTATTCAAAGGCTACTATTTACTAAAAGGTTTGGTGGGCTTGAAGAAAACATAAACTCAGAAAATGTTTTAATGGGAGCAGCTGGGTGGCTCAGTCTGTTAAGCATCCGACTGGATTTCAGCTCAGGTCATGATCTCAAGGTTCATGAGTTTGAGCTCCACATCGGATCCAAGCTAATAGCAAGGAGCCTGCTTGGGATTCTTTCTGTCCCTCTCTCTTACTCATGCACTCTCTTTCTCTCTCATTCAAAATAAATAAAACTTTAAAAAACAAGAAAATGCTTTTATGGAATGCTGAGTGAGACTATTTTTGTTGAAGTGAAATTCACAAAACATAAAAACCATTTTAAAGTACACAACTTAGGGGCACCTGGGTGGCTCAGTCGGTAGAATGTCCAACTTCAGCTTAGGTCATGATCTCACTGTTCATGAGTTCAAGCCCTGTGTCAGGCTTTCAGCTGACAGCTCAGAACCTGCTTCCTATTGTCTCTGTCTCCTGCTGCCCCTCCCTAGCTCACACACTCTCAAGAATAAACATTAAAAAAAAAAAAAAGTCCACAATTCAGGGATGCCTGCAATCATCTACAACCACCCCCTCTATCTTGTTCCAAAACAACTTTGTAACCCCCAGGTGCAACTGATTTTTAAAGGGCACATGCACCAAGCCTGGAGGATTGTGGGCAGGCCTTTTCTAACAACGAGATTGTGGAGGAAATTATTTCTAGAATGCTACCAGTTAGGATCTGAAGCTTCTCAAAGGGAAGGTAGTATGTGGGAAGGAGGCTTTACATGGTAGAATCATTTAGAATTGCACAAAATAAAAGCAAATGGGTACTGATTGTGAAACCTAGGTTAGAAACAACCCAGAACCAGGCATGTAAAAAACAAAAGCCCTGTGGACTTGGGACAGCCTGGCAACAACTGATGAAACCGGGGCTGGAATCCAGGTTTAACACCTTTGCTGAAACAGAAATTTTTTAACCAGTGATTTCAGTTAAGTGAGTAACTTAAATCTCCCAGTAGGTTCACCTATGCAAGTCAAACACTACCTAAACTTGGCGTGGTGGAATGAGGATTAATAAACACATAAAAAGCCCCCAAAACAGTGCCTGGTACATAAAGGCACTGAACTATTGGGTCCTTCTATTAGAGGCACCAAAACTCAAGGCCACCTCCTTGAAGATACTGGGTTCTTAAAATGTAAATAAGCAAAGCAAGAAACGTGACATTTCTATCGAAGTAACCTCTCAGAAAAGAGAAGTAAAGGCTGAGGCTACAGGCAAAACCCTTTCATTTTAACACATGAGAACTAGAGATCAGAGTGGCATATGCATAACTGGGCAAGCTAGTGCTTGAACTCACATTTCCTCACTACCAACTTAGGACTCACCTGTTCTTTCATGCTGAAACCAGATTATGTATCATTGCTCTGACCTATCAGGTGTACTTACAGGAACATGCAGGCATGGTTTTACCCCCTAACTGCCTCTCCTTTTTGTCAGCTTCCCCAGGAACATCCCCATTTCTCCTTTTTTAGGCCACCCTTACACAAGATCAATGCCCTCACCAACTTGACACCACTATGTCAGCAGTCCTTAATTTTTACTGTACCCACAGACCCAACTCACTCATACTAAGGATTTTTTTAGTTCTCCCAAGGGTATCATTTGCTTGAAAGAAACAGATCACAATGCAATATACAGACTTCTCCAGACCCCTGACCTTTATAAGCTACAAATTACCATTCAACTTTAGACCAAAAAGACAACTTATGCAAACTCTTCTAACCTCAAAATAAAACACGGAAACGATCAAGAAATTAAATTATTGAGTTTATTTACTCTACAGAAAACAGTTAAGACAACAAAACAAAAAGGCCTCAGTTTGGGGTGAATATTACAAAAAAGAAAATGCACACAATATGGCAATATAAATTCTTGCTAGGTTTAGACTCTACAAAAAAAGGAACTTCATCATTTCATCAAAAGGGACACTTGAGAGGTGATGAAATGCAGGTATATAAGGCAATGCAAAAGGCATGAATCCCAACCGTCTCCTTGAGGAACATGAACAATCCGGGGAAGAACTCCTAATCCACCTCCTCAATGGTGGGACCTGATCCAGAGCCCCCTCTGGGGGCCTGAGCCCCAAAGCCACCAGCCCCGGGGCCACCCGCCCCCTGGTACAGTCCGCTGATGATGGGGTTACACACCTGCTCCAGCTCCTTCCTCTTGTGCTCAAACTCGTCCTTCTCGGCCAAGGTGTTGGCATCCAGCCAGGAAATGACCTCCTGGCACTTGTCCAGCACCTTCTTCTTGTCGGCCTCGCTGATCTTCCCCTTGAGACCCTCATCCTCCACGGCACTCTTCATGTTGAAAGCGTACGACTCCAGGGCGTTCTTGGCAGACACCCTCTCGCGCTGCACCTCGTCCTCGGCCTTGTACTTCTCCGCCTCCTGCACCATGCGCTCGATCTCCTCCTTGCTCAGCCGGCCCTTGTCGTTCGTGATGGTGATCTTGTTGGCCTTGCCCGTGCTCTTGTCCGTGGCCGTGACGTTCAGGATGCCATTGGCGTCGATGTCGAAGGTCACCTCGATCTGGGGCACTCCCCGAGGGGCCGGCGGGATGCCGCTCAGCTCGAAGCGCCCCAGCAGGTTATTGTCCCGTGTCATGGCCCTCTCGCCCTCGTACACCTGGATCAGCACTCCGGGCTGGTTGTCCGAGTAGGTGGTGAAGATCTGCGTCTGCTTGGTGGGGATGGTGGAGTTGCGCTTGATCAGGGCGGTCATCACGCCGCCGGCCGTCTCCAAGCCCAGCGACAGGGGAGCCACGTCCAGCAGCAGCAGGTCCTGCACGTTCTCAGACTTGTCCCCCATCAGGATGGCCGCCTGCACCGCCGCCCCGTAGGCCACTGCCTCGTCGGGGTTGATGCTCTTGTTGAGATCGCGCCCGTTGAAGAAGTCTTGCAGCAGCTTCTGCACCTTGGGGATGCGGGTGGAGCCCCCCACCAGGACCAGGTCGTGGATCTGGGCCTTGTCCAGCTTGGCGTCGCGCAGGGCCTTCTCCACGGGCTCCAGGGTGCTCCGGAACAGGTCCGAGCACAGCTCCTCGAACCGCGCCCTGGTGATGGACGTGTAGAAGTCGATGCCCTCGAACAGGGAGTCGATCTCCAGGCTGGCCTGGGTGCTGGACGACAGGGTCCTCTTGGCCCGCTCGCAGGCGGTGCGCAGCCGCCTCACGGCTCGCTTGTTCTGGCTGATGTCCTTCTTGTGCTTCCTCTTGAACTCCTCCACGAAGTGGTTCACCAGCCTGTTGTCAAAGTCCTCCCCACCCAGGTGGGTGTCCCCGGCCGTGGCCTTCACCTCGAAGATGCCGTCGTCGATCGTCAGGATGGACACGTCGAAGGTGCCCCCGCCCAGGTCAAAGATGAGCACGTTGCGCTCCCCCTTGCCGGTCCTGTCCAGGCCGTAGGCGATGGCGGCGGCCGTGGGCTCGTTGATGATCCTCAGCACGTTCAGCCCCGCGATCACCCCCGCGTCCTTGGTGGCCTGCCGCTGCGAGTCGTTGAAGTAGGCCGGCACGGTGATCACCGCGTTGGTCACCGGGTAGCCCAGGTACGCCTCGGCGATCTCCTTCATCTTGGTCAGCACCATGGACGAGATCTCCTCGGGGTAGAACGCCTTGGTCTCCCCCTTGTAGCTCACCTGCACCTTGGGCTTATCTCCGTCGTTGATCACCCGGAAGGGCCAGTGCTTCATATCCGACTGCACCACCGGGTCGCCGAACTTGCGGCCGATCAGCCGCTTCGCGTCGAACACGGTGTTCTGCGGGTTCAGCGCCACCTGGTTCTTGGCCGCATCGCCGATGAGCCGCTCGGTGTCCGTGAAGGCCACGTAGCTGGGGGTGGTGCGGTTGCCCTGGTCGTTGGCGATGATCTCTACCTTGCCGTGCTGGAACACCCCCACGCATGAGTAGGTGGTGCCCAGGTCGATGCCGATGGCTGCGGTTTTGGCCATGTCGGTATGTCGGTGTCCTGCTCCCTTGGCCCGCGCTGAGGTTCAGCCTTTGTGAACGTCGGTCGGTCGGGATACGCGACGAGGAGCTTGGTCTGTTCCGAAGCTGCAAACTTGAACGTGCGAGAGTTCTACGCAGCCGGCCTGCGGAGGTTGCGCTAGCAGACACCGCTAGAAACCTGTAAGTCTCTTTTCAGGCTTGCTGTTTTTCGGAACCGGGGAGCTGTGTTTATAGCGCTTCATCGAGCCCCGCCTTTTCCGACTTCAGCCAATCACAGAGCTCTGCGGGGCTGCCAGGCCGGGAATATTCCAGCAGTTTCGCATCGCGTCCTGCCTCTAGGCTTTCAGGGACCAATCAGCGTCCTGGGAGCTGCCCCTCCCAGAACTCTCCAGACTCTTCTGGGTCTTGCTGGGCAGCAAAACTTCTGGGTGGCGGGGGAAGGGAGTCAGCGGGAGGAGGAGGGAGATGCTGGCAGGACCCGAGGCGGGGCGGGGGCGAGAGTGTTGACGCTGGCTCCCCAGACGCGCGTTACAATGGAGGTGCTGCCTCTGACCTCATGGGCTATTTAGGAATCAGGATGGTAGGACCAGAGTCCGCTCAGTTGCAGGGCGGGGCGGGTGGGGGGTGGGGGAACACCGGCTGAGCAGTTTGGATGTTGAAGGAGCCCCCCCACTCTCAGGGGCTCCGCAATCAGAACATTATCAAACTGGATCGAAGGCGGCGGGACAATAGGTGAGCCAGGAGGGCTCTGATTGAAATGAAATGGCAATAGGCAAGATTAGTAGATCCATGTTTGAGGAAGTGCTGGAAGGTTCTGTAGTGTTACTCTGTGGGTGCATTGACTAATCAGGGAAGGACATCTTTTGGTAAGGAGCCAACGTGGGTGGGATTTGTCAGAGTTGCTGGAAAGAAGTGGAGGAGCTGATCTGTTAGTATCTTCATATAGTTTTATTCCAGAGAAGATTGGAGAAGGAGACTGCCTGTCATGCTCTATCTCGTCTGAGAAAGTTTGTGAGGGTTTGATTACGTTCCTAGTAGTTGTTTTCAGACTGACCCTATATTAAGCCACCTAATACTTAATGGACGGTAAAGGAGCTGTGGAAGGCAGCTAAACCCAAGGATGAAGATTAATGTCTGGTGAAGACACTAGAATATAAAATAATCTTAGTTCAGCAGGAGACAGGTACAATCTCAGAATAAAATGTCACAGGTAAAGGAACAGGACAGTTGAGTTACACTCTGAAAATTAAGCAGAATATGCTAACTGTCCTCCCATTTCCTTCCAGTTCGCTAAGAATACTTTAGTCCAAAAAGTACTCTCTGTGAATGAAGAGACTGGGATACTTGTACACTAGCAAGATCCTTGTACGTGGAGGTTATGGCAGCACTATTCACATAGCCATAAGGTAGAAGCAGCCCAAGTGTCCAAGGAAGGAATGAATAAACAAAATGTGCCCCCTATATAATGCCATTATTTATATAATGAATATTATTCGGGCTTAAGTAAACTCTGACACGTGCTGTAACCCATACATGAACTTTTGAGGATATCTTGCTAAGTGAAATAAGCAAATTACAGAAAAATTACTGTATAATTGTATTATTGTGAAGACCTAGAGTAGTCAACTTCATAGAGACAGAAAATAGAATAGTGGTTGTCAGGGGCTGGAGGTGGGGGGAATGAAGGTGTGTTTAGTGAATGTAGAATTTCAGTTTTGAAAATAAAAAGAATTCTGGAGGTTGTTTGGCCAACAATGTGAATGAACTTACTGCTAAATAGTACACTTAAAAAACGGTTAATATGGTAAATTTCACATTATGTGTATTTTCCCTACAATTGAAAGTAATAAGGGTTCCTGAGTGGCTCACTTAGTTGAGCATCCAACTCTTGATTTCAGCTCAGGTTATGATCTCAGGATTGTGGGATCAGTCCTATGTTAGGCTCTATGCTGAGCATGGATCCTGCTTAAGATTTTCTCTCTGTCTCTCTGCCCCTCCTCTGCTCGCTTGTGTTCTCCCCCTCTCCTAAAATAAAAAAATAAAAAAAAAAAAAAAAAGCACTCTGCCAAAACTTTATCTCATTGTTTCTTCTTAGGCCTCGGAAGAACATGGCTGCTACTAAGGGAATGGCCATTGGAATCGACCTGGGCACCACCTACTCATGTGTGGGGGTGTTCCAGCACGGCAAGGTAGAGATCATTGCCAATGACCAGGGCAACCGCACCACCCCCAGCTATGTGGCCTTCACAGACACAGAACGGCTCATTGGGGATGCTGCCAAGAACCAGGTAGCCATGAATCCCCAGAACACTGTCTTTGATGCCAAACGTCTGATTGGCAGGAAATTTAATGATCCTGTAGTGCAATCAGATATGAAACTTTGGCCTTTTCAAGTAATCAATGAAGGAGGCAAGCCCAAGGTAATGGTGTCCTACAAAGGGGAGAATAAAGCTTTCTATCCTGAGGAAATTTCTTCTATGGTACTGACAAAGATGAAGGAGACTGCTGAGGCTTTTTTAGGCCACCCTATCACTAATGCTGTGATAACTGTGCCAGCTTATTTCAATGATTCTCAGCGCCAGGCCACCAAGGATGCAGGTGTGATTGCAGGTCTCAATGTGCTAAGAATTATCAATGAACCCACAGCTGCTGCCATTGCCTATGGCTTAGATAAAGCAGGTCAGGGAGAGCGACATGTCTTGATTTTTGACCTAGGTGGAGGAACATTTGATGTGTCCATCCTGACCATAGATGATGGAATCTTTGAAGTAAAGGCCACTGCTGGGGACACCCACCTGGGTGGAGAGGACTTTGACAACAGGCTTGTGAGCCACTTCGTGGAGGAGTTTAAGAGGAAGCACAAGAAGGACATCAGCCAGAACAAGCGAGCCGTGAGACGTCTGCGTACTGCCTGCGAGAGGGCCAAGAGGACCCTGTCGTCCAGCACCCAGGCCAACTTGGAAATTGATTCACTTTATGAAGGCATCGACTTCTACACGTCCATCACCAGAGCCCGGTTTGAAGAGTTGTGTGCAGACCTGTTTAGAGGCACCTTGGAACCTGTGGAGAAGGCTCTTCGGGATGCCAAGATGGATAAGTCTAAGATCCATGACATTGTTTTAGTAGGGGGCTCCACTCGCATCCCTAAGGTTCAGAGGCTGCTGCAGGACTATTTTAATGGTCGTGATCTCAATAAGAGCATCAACCCAGATGAGGCTGTGGCGTATGGGGCTGCTGTACAGGCAGCCATTTTGATGGGAGACAAGTCTGAAAAGGTACAGGACCTGCTTTTGCTGGATGTGGCTCCCTTGTCCCTAGGGTTGGAAACAGCCGGGGGGGTGATGACTGTCCTGATCAAGCGCAACTCCACCATCCCCACCAAGCAGACACAGATCTTCACCACCTACTCAGATAACCAGCCTGGGGTATTGATCCAGGTGTATGAGGGCGAGAGGGCCATGACCCGAGACAACAACCTGCTGGGGCGCTTTGACTTGACTGGAATCCCTCCTGCACCAAGGGGAGTGCCACAGATCGAGGTGACCTTTGACATCGATGCCAACGGTATTCTCAATGTAACAGCCATGGACAAGAGCACGGGCAAGGCCAACAAGATCACCATCACCAATGACAAGGGCCGGCTGAGCAAGGAGGAGATTGAGCGCATGGTCCTGGATGCTGAGAAGTACAAAGCTGAGGATGAGGTCCAGAGAGAGAAAATCGCTGCCAAAAATGCCTTAGAATCTTATGCTTTTAACATGAAGAGTGCTGTGAGTGATGAGGGCTTGAAGGGCAAAATTAGTGAGTCTGATAAAAAGAAAATACTGGATAAATGCAATGAGGTCCTTTCATGGCTGGAGGCCAATCAACTGGCTGAGAAAGAGGAGTTTGATCATAAGAGAAAGGAATTGGAGCAGATGTGTAACCCAATCATCACCAAACTCTACCAGGGAGGATGCACTGGGCCTACCTGTGGGACGGGGTATACTCCTGGAAGGGCTGCCACAGGCCCCACCATTGAAGAAGTGGATTAATCTTATCTGGAGCTGGAGGGTTCTAGGGTGCCTTTAAGGTGAATTTTGTTCCCCTCATCTTCAAGCATTGTTATGATTCTTGAATTGAATGGACCTGAACCTATTACCATCCCTTTCAGATTCTGACAAAAGAGTCTTGTATACCATCTTTTCACAATCCCTGGTTCTGACTCTTAGGAAAACTAGGCCCCTCTTTGAACCATTTGATGAATTTGAATGTCTGTTATTTATTTCCGACCTTCCCAACTTTCTTCTACTTGTGTGGATGGTTATTTGTCACTCAGTAAATTTGTGCCTAAAACAAATTTTTAGTGGAATCTTTATTTTTTACCTTCTTGAAGTTTATTTTTATTTAAAAAAAATGTATTTAAGTCATCATTATATCCAAAGTGGAGTTTGAACTCATGACCCCAAGATGAAGAGTCACATGTTCTTCTGGCTGAGTTAGCCAGGCACCCCTTTTCTGGTATCTTTATTTTATTTATTTTTTTTAAATGTTTTATTTATTTCTAGGAGAGAGAGAGACAGCGTGAGCAGGGGAGGGTCAGAGAGAGAGGGAGTCACAGACTGAAACAGGCTCCAGGCTCCGAGCTGGCAGTCAGCACAGAGCCCGACGCGGGGCTCGAACCCACGAACCGCGAGATCATGACCCAAGCGAAAGTCGGACGCTTAACCGACTAAGCCACCCAGGCGCCCCTTTTTCTGGTATCTTTAGACTGTACCTTGAAAATAGAAAAACAAGAGTTAATGAATAGAGTGTGTATGTGATCTGATTGTGAACTCATTGTGATTGACTAAACTGGTAAGGGGAAGAAAGTATTTGAATTTTCATGAGCTAATTGTTTCAAGTAGGAAAATCACTTTCTTTTAAGTTTATTTATTTATTCATTCTAAGAGTGACCCCAGGGAGAGGCAGAGAGAGAGAGAAGAGAGAATCCCAAGTAGGCTCCATGCTTTGCCATTAGCGCAGAGCCTGACACAGGGCGGGAACCCAGGAACCATGAGATCGTGACTTGAGCCAAAATCAAGAGTTGGATGCTTAACTAACTGAGCCACTCAGGTGCCCGTCAAGCAGGAAATTAACTTTTGATCATCAGGCTCCTTTAGCTCTAGGTAGAGCAGTTACTAACTATAGATTCTGCTTATACTCAGTGATAGACTGGTTTAGGTGCTTAGGGTTCAGCTGGGGGGACACACTTCTGTTTGACGTCCTTATGACACTTACAGGTGGGGTCAGGAGATTCAACATCTGTGTACTCAGAGTCTATTATTACATCCTTTACATGCAGAAAACATTTCTACAACAGAGTGCTGACAAATGGGTACTTCTGTGCAAGATGAGAAATGGAGGATTTAGTAGTCTTATTGAAAAATATTTTCACCTATTGTGTCATATCACATATATATAAAACCCTTGGCGACGAGAGTATAGAAGTGTCACTGCACTTGTGCCCCTTTCTGTTTGAGTGGGAATATTTGGACGTGAAATATTAGAATGGGAATTTCTACCCTTGAGCAAGCTTCTGTTTGGTTTTACTCAGTCCTTTACAAGCTAAAGGGTGTGAGAAATATGGACTGAGATTGGGTCCTTGGGAGAAACGTATTATTGGGAACCTTTGACAGAATCAAGATGAGTGCTCAGGCTCCTGATTTCGGGGATTCTGCAACATGTTATTTTCTAAACTTTATATCGAAGTGTAACAGATACAGAAAAGGGTACAAATCAGCAGTTTTCACAAATCCTCCACAGTTTTCAACAGAANATGACCCTCTCCAGCCAGCTGGGGCCCGCGCCTGCGTGGTTGGAAGCCCGCCACTCGGAGGAGGAAGTGGGAAGGCAGGAAGACCCGCCCCTTCCCCCGGGTCTAGCGCCCCCTCGGCTCTCCCTTGCCCGCTCTCCCGGAGGTGCGAGCCCGCCGCGCTCCGTAGGTATTACTCGGAGCTTCCTCGGCGCTTCTCGTGGCGCCTGCGCGACCCCGCCCACCCCCACGCGCGGGCTAGCGTCTCGGTTGCCGTCCGGCCCCA
>NW_027529524.1:503684-510768 GCF_008692635.1 Crocuta crocuta | reverse complement strand
CGGCCCGCCGTTCCCGGTCCTCGCTTTCCCTGTCCGGCCGGCCGCAGCTCGAGCACCATGGTAGGTACCGTGACGTCACAAGGGGGGGAGTCCCTTGGGGGGGCGCGGGCGAGCGGTAGTAGGCGGGGTGGCGTTTAGGCTTAGAGCTGCGGGGCCGGAGTTGGGCCCTGGGTCTTCCATCCATCCTCAGTTCTTACGCCTCAAATTCTGGGGGGAGACACCTGGGAGCAGATGGGGTGTTTGTTTTGTTTTGTTTTTACTTACGAGGGAAACAAAACAGACGCGGAGAGTTGGGGACAAGGGGAAAAAGCGAGACCTCCGGGAGTGTTTCCATGAGGGAGGCCAGGCTTTGGGAAGGTGTGAATGAGATACAATTTTCTTCTCTGGGGCGAATGGGCAGGGCCCCAGGAGAGGTGGGCGATCGAGAGCTGGACCCGGAGAGCCCGAGGAGTGCAGGGCAGAGCGTCTGGCTGGGGCTTTCAGCCAGGCGCTCAGTGAATGTGTGCAGAATCATTTGCGCTCCAGGCCGTTGTCCTTATCCGAGTTAGTCTTTCCTGTGAAGTTTTCAGAACTGCCAGAGGCGTGGCGGGGATCCCAATGCCAGTATTTGGGAACGCTGGCAACGGAGCACTTCTACTGTGTGCCTTCCCATATGATGATTTTCCAACCCTCTCGCCCAATAGCTCTTCTACTCCTTTTTCAAGTCCCTCGTGGGCAAGGATGTGGTCGTGGAACTCAAGAATGACCTGAGGTAGGTACCTATTCTTTAGTGGGTAGAGATATCAGGTCTCTGGAATCTCTTTGACAAGTACTTGAGTGCTGGGCACGGAGAGCTACAGAAGAAATAAATGACCAATGCCTTAAGCTTAAAGTACTAGAAAGAGGGCAGAAGTCATCAATAACATTTTTTCTTCTTTACAGACACATAGTTTGCTTTTTGATTAAATCATAGACTCCTTTGACCCAACATATAGAAATGTACGAATCAGTGCCACAAGTAAAGATGTATGTACAAAGATGTTTGTAGTTTTATTTGCAATAGCCCCAGATTGGAAACAAATAGCTGTGTACAGGGAATGGGTTGATTGAGTTGTGGTACTTCCATATTATACAGCTGTCACATAGGAATAGGATGTATTGATATGTAGAGCTGTTGCAGAATAGTATATATGGTACAGTCTCCCTTTTGTTAAAGAAAATGTAAAGAGTACACCAAAGACCAAAGCAATCACTATGTCTGTGCTTTTACATCTTCTACCCCCTTGTATCATTAACTCCTAATTATTATTCAGAACTTGGAGTAAATGCTGTGTCCTTGGAGAAACTTTTTTCCTGGTCCTTCTAGCCATGTAGAGTCTGTCATATAGTCTTATTTTCTTCCTAATGGATGCTTCTCAAATTGCGATTTCATTCAAAATATGTTTACTGTTTATGTTCTGTCCTTCCTACAGGGCCAGAACCTGTTTCAGCTCACCAGTGTGTACCTAGCATAGGCCTGGTATATAGTAGGTGCTTAATAAGTATGTGCTGAAAGAAAGAAAAATAGCTAACATTTGAGAACCTATCAACTAAGCACTGTTCTGAATACTTTATATGACTTTATTTAATTCTCATAACATGTCCATATGATATATACCATTGTGGCTGTCTTGCACGTGAAGAAACGGAAGCATAGATATATATGTTAAGAAACTTGCTCAAGTCTGCACAGCTACTAAATGACACAGAACTGAAGTCCAGTTTTGTCTGGTATGTGCACACATGCATGTGCTCTCTTAAATTAAAAACAGAGCAAGACAAATGCCATGTGATTTCACTCATATGTGGAATTTAAGAAACAAAATAGATGAACATAGGCGGTGAGGGAGAGAGGCAAACCAGATAATAGATTCTTAACTATAGAGAACAAATTGCGGATTACTGGAGGGGAGGTGGGTGGGGAATGGACTAGATGGGTGAGATATATTAAGGAGGGCACTTACGATGAACACTGAGTGTTGTATATAATTGTTGAGTCACTAAATTCTACACCTGAAACTAATATTACATTGTATGTTAACTAGAATTTAAATAAAAACTTGAAAAAAAAAAACGGGGTCATATTCTTCATGCAGTTGTGAAACTTGCTTTTCATTTGAATGGTATGTTGTGGATATTTTCCATGTCAATAAAGTTGATCTTTAACATCCTTAATGTCTGCATGGCATTTTTATTAGCTGGCTGGAACTAATTTAACCGATTTTGCTGTTGCACATTTAGGCTGTTTCCAGTCCCTTGTTTTTACAATGATGCTGCCCTGGATATCCTCATTCGTGCATCTTTGTACACATCTTTTTCTTTAGGAAAAAAAAAATCCTTTGAAAAAAGTGTACATTTAAAGTATTATTACTTGTTACCTGCCTCTCCTTTAGAAACTTTTTTTTAAAATGTTATTTTCCAAGTTTTTATTTAAAGTCCAGTTAACATGCAGTGTAATATTAGCTTCCGGTATAGAATTTAGTGAAGCAGTGCTTATCACAAGTNTATATATATTTATTTATTTATTTATTTAGTTTTGGGAGAATGCAAGCAGGGAAGGGGTAGAGAGAAGGGTACAGAGGATTCAAAGGGGGCTCTGCGCCGACAGGCTAACTGACAGCAGCAAGCTTGTTGTGGGGCTTGAGCTCACAAACTATGAGATCGTGACCTTCAACCAGCTGAGCCACCCAGGTGCCCCTCAATTTTTTTTAAGATTTTATTTTTAAGTAATCTCTCTACCCAGTGTGGGACTCAAACCCACAACCCTGAGGTCAAGAGTCACATGCTCTACTGAGACAGCCAGGTGGCCCTCTAGAAACTTTGAGTCAGTGTATCTCCTAACAATATCTTCCATGTTTCTTTGTGAGGTAATTTCTTAGTTGAGGAAACATTGCTATGGCAAGGAATGATGAAGAGAGGAACTTGCCTTTTGTTCTATTTACTTATTTTTAAGACTTTCTTTTTTTTAAGTAGTCTCTGTACCCAATGTGGGGCTTGAATTCATAACTCTGAGATCAAGAGTTGCATGCTTTTCCAACTGAGAGAGCCAGGTGCACAAGACTTGCCTTTTAGATCAGAGATTTCCATTTATGGTACTAGTGATGCATATGGTATTGATGGTTTATAGATTGGGGCAATATAGAGAGAGACAAGTGTGGAAGCCAAAACCACCCTAGGCAATTCTGTGAGATGATTTGTCTTTTGTTTTCCTCTCTTCGCCTTCCTGGGTCTTCTGTATGGCAATAATAGCTTATGACCCATGTCCTACATCAGGGACTTAGTTTTGAAGGTAGTCCATTGGGTTGGGGGAAGAGCTCTTTCAAGCTTGATGTCATACCATTTTTCTGCCAGATATTGTTTAAAACAAATTTTTTTTAATGTTTTATTTACTTCTGAGAGAGACACAGCATGAGCAGGGGAGGGTCAGAGAGAGAGGGAGACACAGAATCTGAAACAGGCTCCAGGCTCTGAGCTGTCAGCACAGAGCCTGACGCGGGCCTCGAACCCACGAACCATGAGATCATGACCTGAGCCAAAGTTGGATGCTCAACTGACTGAGCCACACAGGCGCCCCTCTGCCAGATATTGTTAAGGGACTGAATGAAATGACCTTACACAATTCCTGAAAGTTACTTCACTGTTGCAGATGGTAGTAGGGTGCTGTCAAGGCTTTCAGCAGCCGGGGATGTGGGGAAGCCACCACTGAGGCAGTATGTCTCCATGGATGGATTTCAAAGACTTAGAATTTAACAAAAATTGGGATCCACAGAGAACTGCCAGTTTATTTTTGGCAAGATAAGGACATTTCTAAAATTACCATTTATTATAATCATTTCATTAAAAATTCTTGTTAATACCAAAAAAACAGTAAGGGCAATTAAAGAGTTCTTAAGGAGAACATATTGACAACCTTTAGCACACTACATAGACATGCAACACACATTAATCTGTGTTTCTTTTGTCACAGACTTAAACCTTTGGGCACACATCAGTGAAAACCACAGTTCTAAGGAACACAGAATCTGGTGATAACATGCAGCGTGGTAAGGATGAGAGCGGCCAGGATGGAGGCTTCTACTTGGTTTGTAGAAGTCAAACTAGAAAGAGAATTACAGAAATGTTAGACAAATGTCATCAAATGATGGGGGCACATGGGTCATGGAGGATGGTGAAGTACAACTCAGGATTTGAAGTTGTAAGACTGTTGAAGCCATTGACAGAAAGTAAAGAAGTTGGGAAAGAGAGGAGCATGACTTGGAGCACTGGTGTTCTGGTAGCATTCCCCATTCACTTTTCAGAGGGCCCAGGGATTGAAGAAAGGAGAGGACATCCCTGTGCCTGCATCAAGAACAATGTTAAGCTACTTCATCTACTTTACATATGGGGCTCTGGTTCCAGAGCAGCAGATATTTGAAAATAGCAGATGGTTTGGGGAATCTGAGACCTGCACTCAAGTACCCTGTTTGTTCTAAACTTGGGCACATCACAAAATCTCTGAGCCCCTGGAGGGTGATAGCTACCTTGTGAAGTGGCTGTAAAGACTGCAAATATTATGTGGAACACAGGCCTAGTGCATAACAGTTGTTTAATGGTAGCTGTTAAGAGTGAGTTGGTTTGGGGGCGCCTGGGTGGCTTAGTCGGTTAAGCGTCCGACTTTCGCTTGGGTCATGATCTCGCGGTTCGTGGGTTCGAGCCCCGCGTCGGGCTCTGTGCGGACTGCCAGCTCAGAGCCTGGAGCCCGTTTCGGAGTCTGTGATTCCCACTCTCTCTGACCCTCCCCTGCTCACGCTGTCTCTCTCTCTCTCCTAAGAAATAAATAAAACATTAAGAAAAAAAAAATTAAAAAAAAAGAGTGAGTTGGTTTGGGGGCACCTGGGTAGCTCAGTCGGTTAAATGCCAACTTCGGTTCAGGTCATGATCTCGCAATTGTGAGTTTGAGCTCCATGTCAGGCTCTGTGCTAACAGCTCAGAGCCTATACCCTTTTTTGGATTCTGTGTCTCTCTCTCCCCATCTCCCCTGCTCGCGCTCTGTCTCTCTCAAAAATTAAAAAAAAAAAAAAAAGAGTGAGTTGGTTTTATGAGAGGAGACATGAGATCTAAAATAACACATTGCTTGGGTGCCTGGGTGGCTCAGTCAGTTAAGCGTCTGACTTTGGCACAGGTATGATCTCACAGTTTGTGAGTACAAGCCTTGACTCAGGCTCTGTGCTGACAGCTCAGGTTCTGTGTCTTCCTTTCTCTCTGCCCTTCCCTCACTCGTTCTCTCTCTCTCTCTCTCAAAAATAAATAAACATTAAAAAATAACATATTGCAGTAAAAGTATTGTCTTTCTTGCTCCTGGGTTTAGGAATGCCCCCTTTTGGTTCTGTGTTTTCTGGCTTCCTCAAGTCCTTGACTCCCCCCAACTCCCCATGGATGTTCTTTTTTTTTTTTTTTTTTTTTTTTTTTTACAAATAGTTTATTGTCAAATTGGTTTCCACATAACACCCAGTGCTCATCCCCACAATGGATGTTCTTATCCATGCTCTGAAGACATCTGTTGATTTTGGTTTAAACTGATTTGGTTCTTTCCCCCATCTCTCCCAACAGCATTTGTGGAACCCTCCATTCTGTGGATCAGGTGAGATATTGTAGGAGCCTAGAATCGGGTCTTGGGGAAGGAGAGGGGAGAGTTTCAGTGCTGGATACTTGCATGTTGTCTCTAGGGCTAATGATGGTATTCATCTTCTTTTCTTAGTATCTCAACATCAAACTAACTGACATCAGTGTCACAGATCCTGAGAAATATCCTCACATGGTGAGTTGGCAGTGGTGAAGAGGAAACAAAAGCAGACACTCCTGGGTGGATAGCAGATGTTTTTAAGGGTGTTCTCATATTTGTCTGTCTTGGTCTAGTTATCAGTGAAGAACTGCTTCATCCGGGGCTCAGTGGTCCGCTATGTGCAGTTGCCGGCAGATGAGGTTGACACACAGTTGCTACAGGACGCAGCAAGGAAGGAGGCCCTGCAGCAGAAGCAGTGATGGTTCCTCCTGCTCTCTGTCCCTCTTCTGTTGGTGACCTTTAACCTCAAGTCCCAGCCAGGACCCCTCCCTCCCCTTGTTTTGTTTTTTTAACAGTGGAGCCTTTTTTTTTTCCTATTATTTCAGGGATGAGTGGATGAGAGGAAATAATAGTGGGGAGCAGCTCTCCTCTGTTGAGGAGGGGAGGATAAGTAGGCTGGGAAACCGCAAAGCCTACCTTGTCCTCAGCGCCTGTCCTTCTCACTCCTTCCCTGGAGTGGGGAGAATCTCCTAGATTTCTCCAGGGCACCACCATGCGATTCGTTTTGGGGATGGAAGGAATCTGTCCCGCATCGGGAATAAATTTATGATGCACATTTGAGTTCTGGTTCTGTGTATGTTTGGAGAAGGAGCCTGGAGGGTGGGAACGGGATGTGGAATTCCATCCAAGCCCTGCTACTCTTATTACCCTAGCCAAGAATCCAACCCAACTTCCCAGAATTGTCTGCCCCACTTCTTGGTATAAATCATGGAATACCTCACCTGGTTACACCGTGTTTCTTGAACATGCTCCTACCTACGTGGCCTGCTTACCATGGTCTTTTGTTTATACCCACAATGAGTACTTGCTGTCCTTCCATCTCTGACCTGTTAACCTGACAGTTAATGTTATGAGACACAAATACGCATTTGATGGTGCTGGATGGCCGCCTCAACCTAGCCAAATCGTAGCGGTTTAATACAAACAAGTGACATAATTTTTATCGTGGAGTTATAACTGGAATTAACTGAATTCTTAACTGGTTCATTCAGCGAATAGGAGTTTTCTATACAGATGAGTTCTCAGCACTAGAGGACCTTATGGGCCATCCAGCTAGATTCCCTCTTCTAAGCGGAGGAAGGAGGCGTGGCGCCCCTCTCGTCTCGGCCGCCGGTTCCCAGACTGCCCGCTGGGCGCCGCCCTCTGCTGGCCCGCCCGAGGACCCGCACGGGGTGCCCGCGGTGGCGCCTGACCGGAGGGCGGTCCTGGGGGACGTCCTCTGCTTCCCGCGTTCGCGCCCTGCCC
>NW_027529524.1:501386-503589 GCF_008692635.1 Crocuta crocuta | reverse complement strand
TTCCAGTACGTACCTGCGGCCCGAACCCGCGTCTTGCCGGACGCCTAGGGGCTACCTCGAAACTCCCGCAGTTCCCGAGCACCCGCGGCCCTGGGGAGTTTCCCACTGGCACTGCCACTCTGAGAACCGGGCCCTTGTCTCTTAAGGCCCCATCAGACCTCCATCCCTGGGGGTCTCGGGCGCCTGCGGTACAGGAGTCCCCACGGGGGTACCCTCTCTTCTCCAGTAGGACGCTCCTGGATCCCTCAGTCTTTCCCTGTCTTTCCTTCTCCTTAGGTTTATATCTACCCCGTTTGGACCCGCTGCGTAACCATGTCCATCCTGTACGTCTCCCCTCATCCCGATGCCTTCCCCAGCCTCCGTGCCCTTATAGCTGCGCGTTATGGGGAGGCTGGGGAGGGACCCGGTTGGGGAGGAGCCCACCCTCGCATCTGTCTCCAGCCACCCCCGACCAGCAGGACTCCCTTTCCCCCACCCCGCCTGCCCGCCCTGGAGCAGGGGCCCGGCGGGCTCTGGGTGTGGGGGGCCACCGCTGTGGCCCAGCTGCTGTGGCCAGCAGGCCTGGGGGGCCCTGGCGGTAGCCGGGCCGCCGTCCTGGTCCAACAGTGGGTCAGTTATGCCGACACGGAGCTCATACCAGCTGCCTGTGGAGCAGCGCTTCCGGCCTTGGGACTCCGAAGCTCCGCCCAGGACCCCCAGGTGATTGGGGAGAAGGGAAGAGGGAGAGGGGGAAATTTAGAAGAAAGAAGATTGGAATGGGTATTGAAGATCGAATGTCAGATGTGGAGAAACAGTGATCAAATCCCAGATTGCCACCTGGTATCATAACCTTGGACAGGTTTCTTAAACTCTGATGCCTTGGTCTTCGTATTGATGAGAAGGGAAGTTTTCATGTTGAGGAACTCATTGAGAAGATTAAAAGAAGTGTGCAGAGCACTGTCTGGTGCCAGATGTTTTAAAGTCTGGGAGTAGAAGTTTGAGGAGTCTGAGACTGATGAAAGTTAAGGTTACTGTAAAGTGTAGGAAAAGACTGGGTCAGGGAGAGATGAGAGGCAAGTGGGCTGGAAGAGGTAGCCACTTCTGGGAGGAGATGAGGGATAAGGGAAGCGAGGAAGGGAGAGGAGAGAGAACTGTACCAGATTGTAGTCAGGAGTCCTTCAAAGTGACCACCTCCTTGCAGAGTTCTGAGCACATAGTGGAGACTTCGTATTTCCTGAATGAATGAATGAATGAATGAATGAAATGAATAGATGTCTTAGACCCTGACTTGCTTCCTCGTATTCTGCTTATTCTGTCTAAAATAGAGGTCCCCTCTCTGGAATTCCATGTCCCCACCTCAGCCTGATTTATTTTTCTTTAGAGCACTTAGGAAGAAAAATAGGGTAATGTGTTATATATTTGCATGTTGCCTGTCTCCCCCACTAGAGTGTAAACTCCACCAGTCAGGGTCTGTTTTTGTCTCCTCATTCCTTAGAGAAGTGTCTGGCCTGTAGTAGCTACTTAATCAATTCTTCAAGAATAATGTGGCCTCATGTAATCTTTACATTAACTTCTGTGCTTAATATATTGCGTCTGACACATAGTAAGTGTTGAGCAGGAATATACTGAACAAATGGGAATATTTTTATCACCATTTGACCTCAGAGGTGGTGATTTGTGGAGTAGAAGGGGGGGGAACCACCTGGATTGGGGGGGCAGTTTGGGTGGACCAAGCCTTACGGTATTCATACCTCTTCCCTTTACTGCTAGGCTGCCCTGGAGGCCCTGGGGAGGGCTCTGAGCCCCTTGGAAGAGTGGCTTCGGCTGCACACCTACCTGGCTGGGGAGGCCCCCACTCTGGCTGACCTCGCAGCTGTCACAGCCTTGCTGCTACCTTTCCGTTATGTAAGTCACCAGGGGCCTAGAAGAGAATGAGGGAAGCTCCCTTCAGACCTCACAATAGGGTGACTAAGGATATTTCATTTCTTTTCACCTTCCCAGGTCCTGGACCCCTCTGCGCGCCGGATCTGGGGTAATGTGACTCGCTGGTTTATCACCTGTGTCCAGCAGCCAGAATTCCGAGCAGTGCTGGGAGAGGTGGTTCTGTACTCAGGGACCAGATCGCTCTCCCAACAGCCAGGTGAGGAAGGGTAGGGAGTGAGATGCAAGGGGTTCTTCTGGGCCTTCCAAGTAGCTCACTTTCTTTTTTTTCTTACAAATGAGG
>NW_027529524.1:482211-501143 GCF_008692635.1 Crocuta crocuta | reverse complement strand
CGGGGGGGGGGGGGCTGAGGAAGGGTGAGGTAGGACACCAGCATGGGGAGCATTGGGGCAGCTGGAATAGCCCATCTGAAAGATAGTGGCAATGTTCACGGAGCGTCCCCAATGGGCCAAGTTGGCATTTCTGTGCCTCTGCCTAGGCCCTGAGGTCCCTGCACCCCCAAAGACGGCTACGCAACTCAAGAAAGAGGCAAAGAAACGGGAGAAGCTAGAGAAATTCCAACAGAAGCAGAAGAGCCAACAGCAGCAACCACCCCCAGGGGAGGTGAGAAGCTAAGGGTAGGACTGGAAGAAAGCTGGTAGCACGTGTAGGTGGATGATAGCTGTGCCTGTATCTCTTCCCTCCCAAGCAGAAGAAACCAAAACCAGAGAAGAGGGGGAAACGGGATCCTGGGGTCGTTACCTACGACCTCCCAACCCCATCTGGGGAAAAGAAAGGTACTAGAAGGGGGGAGGGACTCCCACCCTTCACCTCCACCCTCTTCAGCTGCTGCTGCTTGGTGTTACCCCTTCCTGCTCTGTCGTTGCTCCCACCGCTTGGCTTGTGAGGATTTGCACATCTCCCCCCACCCCCCCAGTGAGGGTCCTGTGATGTGAGCACCAGAGGCCCAGCTGCTCCCAGCCTCAGGCACTGACCCTCCACTTCTCTCCCCCAGATGTCAGTGGCGCCATGCCTGACTCCTACAGCCCTCAGTACGTGGAAGCTGCCTGGTATCCTTGGTGGGAGCAGCAGGGTTTCTTCAAGCCCGAATACGGGGTGAGTGGGCTCCACTGCCCTGGCCTGGAGGAGATGTGGGAGGGGGACGGCAGGGCCAGAGGATACGTTGCCTGGGGGGTGGTGCCGGGAGAGGTGACAGGAGGCCTTAGCATGTGCCCATCCTTCCTCCCCCATCAGCGTGCCAGCGTATCAGCACCAAATCCCCGGGGAATCTTCATGATGTGCATCCCACCCCCCAATGTGACAGGCTCCCTGCACCTGGGCCACGCACTCACCAACGCCATCCAGGACTCCCTGACCCGATGGTGAGCTCCTGTCCTCTCCTTCAGCGGGTTTCTCTGCCTTCTCTGGCTTCTCACTCCTGTCCTCCCTCCTCTTCCCTGACAGGCCATCTGTCCTCCCTTCTTCCATACTGGCCCTCAGCGGTGCCCCCTGGTGGTGCTCCATTTTCTTGATATTCCCATCATCTTCAGCATCCTCCCCTTAGTCAAGCAACCAACACCGCTCATTCTCAGACACTCTTCCCTCCCTGCTCTTGCTACGAAAAATAACATTATTTTGAATTAAACAAGAAAATAGATTTTTGTAAGAAATTTAAAGCTTCAAGTCTCTCTGACTGCATGCCTCTACTCCCTCCCCAAATTTAGCCATTACTACCACTTTGATGTGTATCATTCCAGGTCTTTCTTATCTATTTGCTTACAAATACGCATGCCCATAGAAATGTATATTTTTCCTTTTGGGTGGGTTTTTCTTTTCCTGTTCTCTAACATAAAGGGCTCACCCCAAACATGTTATGCTGTGACTTTTTTTTTTCTTTTCACTTAGCAGTTTACTTTGGAGATCTTTCTTTGTTCTTATACATAGACTGACTTCATTTTCTTTCATTGCTCCATAGCATTTTATAATGTGGGTGTGCCATAATAGTCACTTTTTTAAAAAAAATGTTATTTTAGAGTGAGTGTATGAGAGAGGAGCAGAGGAGGGAAGAGCATCTTAAGCAGGCTCTTAAAAGTCAGTTGCTCAACTGACTGAGCCACCTAGGTGCCCTCTAATCACTTTTTTAAAAATTTATTTATTTTTAATGTTTTATTTCTTTCTGAGAGAGAGACAGTGTGAGCAGGGTAGTGTCAGAGAGAGAGAGGGAGACACAGAATCTGAAACAGGCTCCAGCCTCTGAGCCGTCAGCACAGAGCCCGATGCGGGGCTCGAACCCACGAACTGTGAGATCGTGACCTGAGCCGAAGTCAGACGCTTAACCAACTGAGCCACCCTGGAGCCCCTGTAATCACTTTTTTATTAATGGTTGTTTTTGATTTTTGTCTCTTGAAAACCTCCTGGAATGCACATTCCTATATATGCTTTCTCAAGTGCAAGTGGAAGGATTCTCTGGTGTTCCATCAGGAAGTGAAACTGCTAGGTCAGAGGTACATGCTTATATAAAGTTGTCTTCAAAACCGCTTCAGTGATTTATACCTCTGTGAGCTGCATGGGAGGGTATTCATTTCCCTGTTCTCTTTCTGACCCTGGACATAGTGGTATTTGTTGGCCAGCTGGATGGGCAGAAAAATGATACCTGTGTTTTTGATTGCTGAGGCTGTGCCTGTTCATGTTTGGCTGGTCAAGTTTCCTTTTAGGTGAATTGTCTGTACCCATCTTTTACCCATTTTTCTATTGATTCTTTGTTTTTTTTGTTTTTTCTTTAGTTGGTGTATTGGAAGATTCTTTAATATTTTGATATTGATTTTTTGGTTTGTTATGTATGTTTTCTTCTATTCTAGTACTTGCTCTAGTACTTCCTTCCTAATTTTTGCTATTCTATTATTTTAATCAGTTAACAATTATATAATCTAATATTCTAGATGACAAGTTTCTTTTAAAATGTATTTAATTCAATTTATTTATTTTTATTTTAGAGAGAGAGTGCTAGCGGGGAAGAGGGGCAGAGGGAGACAGAGAGAGAGAGAAAGAAAGAATCTTAAGCAGGCTCCACACTTGGTATGGAGCCCAAAGCAGGGCCGAATCCCACAACCCTGGAATCATGACCAGAGCTGAAATTAAGAGTCAGATGCTCAACTGACTGAGCCACCCAGGTGCTCCTAGAAAAGTATTTTAAAACAATATTTTATCTTTGGAAGTTAGAGTTTATTATATTTTAAGTTCTGAGAAATTTTTCTGGAGGTTTTTTGTTTTTGTTATTTTTAATTTTTAAATGTTTATTTATCTTTGAGAGAGACAGAGTGTGAGCAGGGGAGGGGCAGAGAGAAAGGGAGACACAGAATCCAAAGCTGGCTCTAGGCTCTGAGCTGTCAGCACAGAGCCTGACACAGGGCTCGAACTCACAAACCACAGGAGATCATGACCTAAGCCGAAGTCGGACGTTTAACCGACCGAGCCACCCAGGTGCCCCCGGAGTCTTATTTACTAAATTAATTTGGTTGAAAGTAGTTATCAGACATCACTATGTGTCAGCTGTGCTCTGGGCACTGGGGATACAATGTCAGATTTAGAATTTTGCAAGGAATTGAAAGTTGAAAAAACAGTTGCGTTAAATACACATAACATACGATGGTCAACTTACTAACAGGAGAGAAGAATGAACACTTCTTAGAAAACTTTGAAGGTGCGGCACCTGGGTGGATCCAGCTATGAGTTAGGCTCTGTGCTTACAGGGCAGAGCCTGCTTGGGATTCTCTCTCTGGTCCTCTCCCATTCTCATTGTCTCTCTCTCTCCCTCCCTCTTTCTCTCTCTCTTTCTTTCTCCTAAAACAAATAAATAAACTTAAAAAAAAAAAAAAGCAAATGACGCTAAAAAAAGAAAACTTAAGATAGTGGCCTTTTTTTAAATGAACGTGGTCTAAATAAAATGTTAGAAACTCCCATTTACTTAAATGCAATAAATTTTTATCAACATTTTAGAATCAAAAATAACATGTGAAATACAGCCTTAACTATTTCCATCAACAACACATTATAAATAAAAGTGGGATGTATATCTCTGTTTTTTCTTTTTCTACCCAGCCAAGAATAGAGTATGTTCATACAAGTACCTGACATTTTACTGATTTTTTTTTTTGCCAATTCTATACAAACCCTGATAAATGCTTTTAGTAAAATATTCTTTGTATTTTCATTCATTATGCTTTACTTCTTTAGTAATACCTAACAAACACCAGATTTCCTAACACATGTTTGTATCCAGTACATGTTTTAACAACATTTCAGAGGATCCATTATCTGCAGGAGAGTGGAGTCACTTGAATCCCTGTCCCCAATGACCCAAGGAGATCTAAGTATAGTGGGGATTATCAGACTTAGAGAGTAATGAATATAATAAAGCTTGATGAGTCTTTGAAAGTAATGTATAGATACAGGGTTTCTTTTTTATTTTTTGACTTATTTTTATACTTTTACTTTATTATTATTATTTTTAAGTAGGCTCCAGGCCCAACGCCAGGGCTTGAACCTGAGATCAAGAGTCCAAAGCAGAATGGGCTGAGCCTCCCACGTGCCTCCCACGTGCCTCCTTAGTGCCTCCCACTAAGCCACCCAGGCGCCCCCCCTAATGCTTTTCTAATAGTTCATGAATCTGATTACAATGTATTTTTTAGATACACGTATCTATTAGAATTAGCTATTCAGTAGTTCATCCTTTTCCTACTGATAAGAAATGCTCCTTTTAGGGGCGCCCGGGTGGCTTAGTCAGTTGGGCATCCGACTTTCGCTCAGGTCATGATCTCACGTTTCGTGGGTTCGAGCCCCGTGTTGGGCTCTGTGCTGACTTCCAACTCAGAGCCTGGAGCCTGTTTCAGAGTCCGTGACTCTCTCTCTCTGATCCTCCCCTGCTCATGTTGTCTCTCTCTCTCTCTCCCTCTCTCTCTCTCACTCCTAGAAATAAATAAAAAAACAACAACAAAAAAGAAATGCTCCTTTTGACAAATACTGAATTTGCTCGGATCTGTTTGTTTGTATACACGGGGTTTTATACCCTTCATCTGTAACTTTGTTCCTATGTAGTAACTTACTGTTTAATAGTCGTAACTTTCTCATGTTTTGCTTTTTAGTTGGGTGAGAGAGTGTCTTTGTTCTTTTTCCCAGATTGCTTTGCCTGTCCTTGCACATCATTCCCTGACAAGAACTTTTTTTTTTTAACACTTATTTATTTTTGAATGACAGAGAGACAGAGCATGAGTTAGGGAGGGGCAGAGAGAGAAGGAGACACAGAATCTGAAATAGGCTCCAGGCTCTGAGATGTCAGCACAGAGCCTAACACAGGGCTCGAACCCACAAACCATGAGATCATGGCCTGAGCTGAAGGCGGACGCCTAACTGACTGAGCCACCCAGGCGCCCCTCCCTGACTGTAACTTTATAATTGGGTCCCTCTCTTTCATGAGTCCATTGACTCCTTGCCCAGGAGCCCCTTCTTCCTTTGATGCCGGGTCCATCAGCCCACTCCCCTTGGGTCCTCTGTGTTCTTCCCACAGGCACCGCATGCGAGGGGAGACTACCCTATGGAACCCTGGCTGTGACCACGCAGGCATTGCCACCCAGGTGGTTGTGGAAAAGAAGCTCTGGCGTGAGCGAGGGCTGAGCCGGCACCAGCTGGGCCGAGAGGCCTTCTTACAGGAGGTCTGGAAATGGAAAGAGGAGTGAGTATGCAGCCCCCCTCCCCACTCTTGTCCCCTGTCCAAGTAAAATCTCTGTAGCCTCCAGCCGTGGCTACAGAGCCAGACCCTCACGGAGGCTGAAGGTCAGTGGGCTCTGGGGCCCAGGTCACTTTCAGAGGGATGAGTGACCCCCATACTGCCCCATCAGCCACCCAGTGTCTCCTTCCAACCCAGGCCTGAGTGTTGATCCCGGCCTGTCTGTCCACTTCCAGGAAGGGTGATCGGATTTACCACCAGCTGAAGAAGCTTGGCAGCTCTTTAGACTGGAATCGAGCCTGTTTCACCATGGACCCTGTGAGTAGGAGGGGTCTCAGGCCTGGGGCAGAAGGGGAAAGCTCCCCAGAACAAGTAACCCACAGAGGAGAGCATACCTCCCCTAGGAGGGGAGCCCACCACTCATAGGAAACCACTAAGGACTCAGCTGCAAATACCACTTCTCGTCCCTTGTCATTGCCCTTTGTCACCCTCTCTGGGAGCTCACATTCTTCCAGGTGGCACATGAGGGGGCCTCACTCTCCTATGGAGCACAAACTCCCAGGATTCTCTTCGCCAGCACCTGTCCCTAGCTGAGTGGCTTCCTTGCCATCTCCGGAGTCTCTAGGCTTGTTGCGTGCCTTTGTTTTCCCATAGTTCTCACTCCTCTTCAAGAAAAGTACTTCTCCCCTCTAGCCCTCAAGGGGGTCTGTGTGCTGCACCGCGGGATTCTAGACAGCCCAGGTCTCACTAGATCCCGCTGCTTTGGCAAGTCGGCCTGGGTCCCTAGGCACCTGGGCCCATGTGTGAATCCCCTGCTCCCTAGAAACTCTCAGCAGCTGTGACAGAGGCCTTTGTCCGGCTCCACGAGGAAGGAGTCATCTACCGCAGTACTCGCCTTGTCAACTGGTCCTGCACCCTCAATTCTGCCATCTCTGACATCGAGGTGTGTCCCCACCCCCACCCCAGGCTCTCTCCATCTCCACCTCCCTGCCACAGCTCCTCTGCCACTTCTCTTAATACCCTCTCACAGGTGGATAAGAAGGAGCTGACAGGTCGCACTCTGCTCTCCGTGCCTGGCTACAAGGAGAAGGTGGAGTTTGGGGTCCTTGTCTCCTTTGCCTACAAGGTCCAAGGCTCAGGTAGGAGCCAGGGGCACCAGGGTCCCGTGCTGGGTGGGGTAGGGGTTGAGAAGGATCAGAGCTGAGACCACAGTGCCTTGTGTCACCCCAGACAGTGACGAGGAGGTGGTAGTGGCGACCACTCGGATTGAAACGATGCTGGGAGACGTGGCTGTAGCTGTGCACCCCAAAGACCCGAGATACCAGGTGGGGCAGGGGTGCTGCGCACAGCTGGGGAGGAGTGCTGGCCGGAAGGGGCTCCTACACTACGAATGAGGGTGGGATGGATGCTCAGCCTCTTAGCTGAGAGAAAATTGCATCAGAAACTCATCTTCACCTCCTTTCTGGCCCTGGGTGTTGGGCTAGTCAGGGACCTGGATAGGAGGAATTGGGTCTAGCCCTTTTTGAGGGTTTTTTTTTTCATCTTTGAAATGATTTATTGTTTGCTTTTGCCTTCCTGAATTTTTGATGTCTTTCTCTGTCCCAGCACCTGAAGGGGAGGAGCGTGATTCACCCGTTCTCATCTCAGAGCCTCCCCATCGTCTTTGACGATTTTGTGGACATGGAGTTTGGCACAGGTGAGCCAGGGGCTGTCCTCTGGAAGACAGAAGGAGGCACCCTCTGGTTATTCATCTTCCCCCTCGAGGAAAAAGAACAAGCTTTTCCTGAATCAGGACTGGGGCTGAGTTTCAGGGGACTGTATTAGAGAGACAAGGGTGGTCTGGGAGCACATCTTTCAGCAATGAGGGTATGTGTGGAGACCCAGAGAGTCTCTCATGACCCCGGCACCCCCGTGTACACCCCAGGTGCGGTGAAGATCACCCCCGCACATGACCAGAACGACTATGACGTTGGGCAGCGGCACGGGCTAGAGGCCATCAACATCATGGACTCCCGTGGGGCCCTCATCAACGTGCCCCCGCCTTTCCTGGTGAGACTGCGTGGGGTATGGTGGCCGGGTTGAGAGACAGTGGTGTACCTAGGCATGGCCGTGATGAGGCCTGTCTCCCACCTAGGGCCTACCAAGGTTCGAGGCCAGGAAGGCTGTGCTGGCGGCACTGAAGGAGCGGGGACTGTTCCGAGGCATTGAGGACAACCCTATGGTGGTGCCCCTTTGCAAGTGAGGACCAGGGCCTGGGAAGGGGGGAGGGCCTCCTCAGGGTGATTACCACTTGATCTCCCACCCGTGTATACTCACAGCCGGTCTAAGGATGTGGTGGAGCCTCTCCTGCGGCCACAGTGGTACGTGCGCTGTGGGGAGATGGCCCAGGCTGCCAGTGCTGCTGTGACACGCGGTGACCTCCGCATCCTGCCTGAGGCCCATCAACGGACATGGCACGCCTGGATGGACAACATCCGGTGCGTCAGGGCCCTTGATGTGGGAGGGTGATTGGGTGAGAAGCTGAGCAGGGCACAGGCTGGGGCATCTCCCTCCACTGCCTGATTCATGTTCCTTCCCCCCAACGACCCCTCCCCCACCATTTGCAGGGACTGGTGCATCTCCCGGCAGCTGTGGTGGGGCCATCGCATCCCAGCCTACTTCATCACAGTCAATGACCCAGCCGTGCCCCCAGGGGAGGTGAGAACTGGGCCAGAGCTGGACATTGGCACATCTCAGGGAGCTGTGGGTTTGTGGGGTCCTTGCTGGGGGGAGGGGTCAGGGCAAGGCTTGGCACTCAACCTACCTGTGGCAGGACCCTGATGGGCGGTACTGGGTGAGTGGGCGCAGCGAGGCCGAGGCCCGGGAGAAGGCAGCCAAGGAATTTGGAGTGTCCCCTGACAAGATCAGTCTTCAGCAAGGCAAGTCAGGGCCTTGGGGGTGGAGGGCAGGGCTGGGGTTCTGATCTTCACCTCTGACCTCTCTGATCTCTGACCTTTGGCCTCCCTCAGATGAGGATGTATTAGACACCTGGTTCTCCTCTGGCCTCTTCCCCTTCTCCATCCTGGGCTGGCCCAATCAGGTACGTTCTTGGGGGACTAGAGTGGGGTGGGGGTCTTGGAGGTAGGTGCTTGGCCTCTCATCATACCCTGCTCTTGGCCTCTCACTATGCCCCGCTCTGCCCCCAGTCAGAAGATCTGAATGTATTTTACCCGGGGACGCTGCTGGAGACGGGCCATGACATCCTCTTCTTCTGGGTGGCCAGGATGGTCATGCTTGGCCTGAAGCTCACTGGCAAGCTGCCCTTCAGAGAGGTGATAAGACTGCTGAGGCCCTTCCCACAGTCACCTGCCCTCCTGTGCCACAGCTCAGGCTCAGCACCCATGCACAGCTGTGGATGGGCCTAGTCAGAGAGGGCTTGTGGGGACTGAAAGCCAGCTGGGGTTCTGTGCCCTGGCTTCCCAGAGGAGGGAGTGCCTCTAGTTCCCATGAAGGTGGCTACTGCTCTGGCAGGGGCCTAAGGTTCAGAATGGGGCAGACCAGGTGCAGGGTCCTGGTAGGCATTGGGGTGTGGGTGAGGAGACACATCGTCATGGGCCTACCCTGCCCTTGCTCGCCAGGTCTACCTCCATGCCATTGTGCGAGATGCCCACGGCCGAAAGATGAGCAAGTCTCTAGGCAACGTCATCGACCCCCTGGATGTCATCCACGGAGTCTCCCTGCAGGTGGGGCTGCACTCTGGGCCGGGTCAGGAAGGGCTGTGGGGCTGTGGCCGCGGCCCCCTGACTGCTCCTACCTCACCCTCAGGGCCTCCATGACCAGTTACTGAACAGCAACCTGGATCCCAGTGAGGTGGAGAAGGCTAAAGAAGGGCAGGTACCGAGGGTGGGCTCTGGGGCTAGGGTGTGGGCCGAGGTAGGTGAGGCTGCCTCAGGACGCCCCCCACTGACTCCTCCCCACAGAGGGCAGACTTCCCGACGGGGATTCCCGAGTGCGGCACCGATGCCCTCCGGTTTGGACTGTGTGCCTACACATCCCAGGGTATGGCCTCCAAAACCTCTCCGCTGAGTCCCCTCTCCTTCCCTGAGCCCACCCTTCTCCTTCACCATGGGTGCGAGTTGGGAGGGAGAATAGTGGAGTCACACTTCACACCTGCCCAGGTCGTGACATCAACCTGGATGTGAACCGGATATTGGGATACCGCCACTTCTGCAACAAGCTCTGGAACGCCACCAAGTTTTCCCTGCGTGGCCTTGGGAAGGGTTTTGTGCCATCACCCACCTCTGAGGTGAGGGCCTGGTAGGCGGCAAGGTGGGTAGCACCCACACAGGCGGTACATCTGCCACTCAGCCATCAAGTATGGTCCGTGCTATTTCAGATTGTAGCCACTGAGTCTAGAGGCCCAGCCCCTGTCCTGGAGGAGCCTTCCTATAACTGGGGGGACAGATGGGTACAGGGAAAAGCTGAAGCATTGGGGTCCTTCAAGAAGGGGGTGGGGGTCCTTTTTCTCCAGATACTGGGCACATGGTGGTGGCTTCAGACCTGTCAGGCTCCTGGAATGCAGATCTGCCCATGGTTCCTGTCGCCCATGGGCTTCTGCCACCCTCCCCCTGGGCTTATGGTACCTCCTAGCTGATGTGCTGCTTCTTCCCAAGCCTGGAGGCCGTGAGAGCCTGGTGGACCGCTGGATCCGCAGCCGGCTGACTGAGGCTGTGAGGCTTAGCAACCAAGGTTTCCAGGCCTATGATTTCCCGGCTGTCACCACTGCCCAGTACAGCTTCTGGCTCTATGAGCTCTGTGATGTCTACCTGGTGAGGAGGAGCTGAGTAGGGGGCGGGGGGTGGCAGAGCGCTGGACCTCACTTTGCCAGTGGTTGGCCATGAGACCTGAGCCAATCTGTCACCTTCCTGGTCCTCACAGGCACAGTGAGGGCTGGAGGCTAGGCCCTTTCCATCCCTGAGCCTTGTGCTCTGTGCTTCCTGGTGCCTTAGGAGTGCCTGAAGCCTGTGCTGAATGGGGTGGACCAGGTGGTGGCCGAGTGTGCTCGCCAGACCCTCTACACCTGCCTGGACGTTGGCCTGCGACTGCTCTCACCCTTCATGCCCTTCGTGACCGAGGAGCTGTTCCAGAGGCTGCCCCGGCGGACACCACAAGCTCCGCCTAGCCTCTGTATTACCCCCTATCCGGAACCCTCAGAGGTATGGGGTACAGCCTGGTGGGAGGGCTCTGGCCTGCCCCCCAGCCTCCCTCACCCCCTCTTCCACCCCACAGTGCTCCTGGAAGGACCCTGAAGCAGAAGCTGCCATGGAACTGGCCCTAAGCATCACACGAGCTGTGCGCTCCCTGCGTGCCGACTACAACCTCACCCGGATCCGGCCTGACTGTGAGCTTCAGGCCCCCACAGCCACCTTGTCCCGCCGGCCCCTCAGTCCACTCTGGGACCATTGTCCAACGTGGTTGCCTTATCTCATGTCTCCTTGAGGCCACATCTCGCCTTCCTCTCTCTCCGACAGGTTTCCTGGAAGTGGCTGATGAGGCCACGGGCGCTCTGGCGTCGGCAGTGTCGGGCTACGTGCAGGCACTGGCCAGTGCGGGTGTGGTGGCTGTCCTGGCCCTGGGGGCTCCCGTGCCACAGGGCTGTGCTGTGGCCCTGGCCTCTGACCGCTGCTCCGTCCACCTGCAGCTGCAGGGACTGGTGGACCCGGCCCGGGAGCTGGGCAAGCTGCAGGCCAAGCGTGGTGAGGCACAGCGGCAGGCGCAGCGTCTGCGGGAGCGCCGCGCTGCCTCGAGCTACCCTACGAAGGTGCCCCTTGAAGTCCAGGAGGCGGACAAAGTCAAGGTGTGTGGTGTAGGTTGGCATTCCTTCTTCGCTGCCCACGCCATCTACTCCCTCCGTCATCAGGCCCAGCCCTGGACAGCCATGGGGGAGCAGGCTGCCCGGGCCCCCTGCATAGGTGGGGCCCACGTAACCCCTCCTCTTACATGAGGAACATCCAGCAGCAGCGGCACAGCCCAGGGTCACACAAGCAAGGTAAAGATGGAGGCAGACCTGGAACCAGGTATCCTGCCTCCCAGCCAGAGCCCTCGTGCCCCACCCAGTGCCCGGAACATCCTGAGCGCCTGGTCTCGGGCCCACTTACAGCCAGGAAGCCCGGTGGGCTCACCTGGGATCTCTCCAGGGAGGAGCAGTGGGATGAACCACATGGACGCAGAGAGAAATGAGCGGAGGCTGAGTTACAGAGCCTTGGCCGCTGAGCAGGGCTCAGTCCATTCTCCCGGACACCTGCTCAGGGCATAAGGTGTTCCCATTGCCATTTTACAAACGAAGGCCCAGTGCCTGCCTAGGAGCCTGCATCCGTAACCCCTGTGCGCTGCCGTCCAGCTGGGGGCTGGGCTGCAGGCTAGGGCACATGGGCCCTTTTGTTTTGGAGAACTGACCGCTCTGGCAAAAGGCGAGACCACAGAGGCCAGTGATGATGGAGGGGAACGTGGGTGCTCACAGGGAGATTGGCGGGAATTTGGAAGGAAAGGCCAGCTGAGCTTGCACAGTCCTCAAACTACTCCCTGCCTTGGGCCTCACCCATCTTTCCAACTTGGACCCCTTTGGCATATGAGCATTTGGAGATGTCCTCTCTTGGCCCTGAGTCCTCACCACCCACCACCCCCTCTCCCTTGTTCTACCCCCAGCTCCAACAGACAGAAACAGAGCTCAGGAAGGTGGACGAGGCCATCGCGCTATTTGAGAAGATGCTGTGACATACCCGACTCCGACCCTCATAACCCCCAGCCATCCACCATGGGGGTGGCAGCAATAAAATATTTTGCCACAAAATCATCTCTCATCTGTGTGTGGTGGGCTGGGGAGGGACACTGAGGGCCCAGGCCTGGGAAGGTAGTGGAAGGGCGGCAGGCTGGTCAAAAGGCGCCGGGTGGGCAGAGAGGTGCGTCTGCCTGGGTCTGTCCCTGGCACTGAGCCAGGCCTGAGTCATGTTGCTCACTCGTTCCTCCTCCCAGCTCCTCTCCACTCACCTCTGCACTGCTGCTGAGGGAGCCCCGCCCTGGTGCTGGCTGCCGCTTGTGGCCTTGGGCGGGCGTGAGTAGAGGGGCCAGGGGCTGCCTGTCCTGCCCCCACCCTGCCGGAGCCTCCCTCCCCCTCCAAGGCGTCCTGCTTTGGTTAATTATAACTCTGACCTAAGTGCCCTGTGACACCATGCCCCAGCGGCCCTGCCGGAGACCCAGCAACCAGGTAGGGGAGAGGCCTAGAGAGGAGTCTCCTCAGATTTTCTGTGCTTGGGTGTTTGGGGGGGTGTCAGTCTGGGGGTGGGAAGGGGAGACCTGGGGAAGGAGCCTCAGTTCCTTCTTGCAGGTGTAGGTCCCTATTAGCCCATTAAGGCCCTCATGTTGTTTGGGCAACTGAGGAGAGTGGGGAGGCCAGGGTGGGGCAGATCCAGGTGCTTCAGTCAAAGCAGAGGAAGGGCCTCAGAGCAGGTCCCCGTGGAGACAAACAGCTGGGCCTGCCCTGGACTCGCTGCTGCTTCCTGCTCTTGAGAGCCTCCTGTCCCTCAGGTCCATGTCCCAGCCATGCTCCCCGCAGACGTGCCCCTGGCCCACCTGAGTTCTTCACTGCTGCTGCTGCTGCTACTGCAGCTGCTGCCCCCTGCATCCTCCTTCTTCCCCAACATCTGGAGCCTCCTGGCTGCCCCTGGCTCCGTCACCCACCAGGACCTGACTGAGGAGGCAGCCCTCAACGTCACCCTACAGCTCTTCCTGGAGCAGCCACCCCCGGGGCGGTCCCCCCTTCGTCTTGAGGATTTCCTGGTGAGCGTCCCCAGGTCCTGTCACATCCCAACTGGACTCCCCAGTTGTCTGGGACTTCTACTCCTTCAGGGCCCTGCTTGCCAAGAGGAGGGACACCCTCTCTTCCTTGGCTCCCCATGTCTACCCCCTGTAGTAACAATACCCAAGAGTCCTGGTCCTAAAATCAGGATTCCCCACCCTCCCACCTTAGAAATGTCTGGAATTGCCCCTCCTTCATAGGGCCCAGGACCTTCAATTCCCTACACACTCAACCTGAGTACCGGTTGCCGAGGAAATGTGGACAATGGTCTAATCCAATGGGCCCCTGTCTCCTAACCCACTGTCTTCAGGGCCGCACCCTCCTTGCTGATGACCTCTTTGCTGCCTACTTTGGACCTGGGTCTCCTTCCCGGAGGTTCCGAGCAGCCTTAGGTGAGGTCTCCCGTGCCAACGCAGCCCAGGACTTCCTACCAACATCCAGGAATGACCCTGACCTGCACTTTGATGCTGAGCGGCTGGGCCAGGGGCGCACACGCCTGGTGGGGGCTCTACGGGAGGCCCTGGTGGCGGCCAGAGCTCTTGACCACACCCTGGCCCGCCAGCGCGTTGGGGCTGCACTTCATGCTTTGCAGGTGAGAACAGCATAAAATGGGCAGGGGGTTCTTCATCCTGGGTCTTCCTGTCCTGCAGATAGAGACTTCCTCCTGGTGCCTTCTTTATTTATTTATTTATTTATTTATTTATTTATTTATTTATTTGAGAGAGACAGAGAGCAGGGGAGGGGCAGAGAGAGAGGGAGAGAGATAATCCCAAGCAGGCTCCGGAATGTCAGCACAGAGCCCGATGCAGGGCTTGATCTTACCAACCACAAGATCATGACCTGAGCAGATATCAAGAGTCTGACACTTCACTGACTGAACCACCCAGGTACCCCCTCGTGGTGCCTTCTTAATCACACCTCCCCCTACTCAAGAAGGGATGGGGCACTGCTTGCCAGTGCCCTGAGACTGGTCCCCAGTTCCCCCACCTCCAAACTGGCAGCTCTCCCTGTGGGAACAGCCAGGAGGCCATTGTGGCTGGAGAAAAGCGAGGAGGCTTGAGGTCAGGGGTGGGACTTTAGGCCACGGGAGGGCCTTTGGTTGGACTCTGAGTGGGATGGTAGGACACACCAGGAGACTCCCACCGGGGGAAAGCTCTGTTCTGGGCGACGGGCAGAGGGTGTGGAGGGCACTTGGAGTATCTGACGGCAGTGGCGGGGGTAGGAGGAGGCTTTCCAGGAGGGGGAATAAGCACTGGAGATTGTGAGAAGGTCAGACAGTGCCTCATTCCCCTTCGCCCCCTCCCCCTAGGATTTCTACAGTCACAGCAACTGGGTGGAACTGGGACAGCAGCAGCCACACCCTCACCTCCTCTGGCCTAGGCAGGAGCTCCGGAGCCTGGCACAAGGTACGGCCATGACCCCAGGGGGATGGGGGAAACCCATCAAAGCCATGTCCTCTCAGCCTGCCCAGGCACTGCATCACATCCTCAGGTCACATAGGATGTGACATGGATTCTTCTCTGGAACGACCTGTGAGGTCCCCCAGTCCAGCCAAAGGCTAGGTCAGTTAGAGAGCTTCCCCAAGGTCACACAGGGGAGGACAGACCCAGGACCAAGGTCTGTGGACCGCAGCTGAGTTCTCTTTCATGTGGCTTCCTTCCCCAACGTGGGATGGAGCACATAGGGCTCTCCCTCACAGTGCCCTCAACCTTCCACCCGAGCTATGATGCTGCCTCCTGTCCATTACAAGTTCATTCCCATCCACAGCTCACGCTTCTAGGTTTCCTAGCACAGCCCTGGTCTCAAATATTCAGTCTCATCACTAGGTGATCTAGGTTTTTGTTCAGAAAGCCTAGAAGGGTATATTTGAGCTTTTGTCCGCTCAGAGAAAAGCCAAAGTTTGGAAGGATGGGGATAAACGTCAGTGGTGGCAGGATCTTGGCCTCTAGACCCTTGTCCTCTCTCCCCAGTGGGTGATCCTACCTGCTCTGATTGTGGGGAATTGAGCTGCCCCGGGAATTTGCTGGGCTTTACACTCCTCACCTCTGGCTACTTTGGAACTCATCCCTCCAAACCTCCAGGTACCAGGCAGAAGTAAGGGGAGAAAGTCACTTCTTTTCCCCTGACCCTCTCCCTAGGGATCTCAGAACTATAGGCCCTTGTCCCATTTCCTATGGCATCACTTCTGGAAGAAAGAGGGAATGTTGGGGAGGGGGTAGATGGATGAGGCCCACTGAGGTGGCCATGATTGTTGGGTGGGGGAATAGCATCTTACTTAGCTGGTAAGACTTCTCCATTACCCAAGGGTAGCTTTTGGGGATGGACTGGAAGGATTAGGGGATCCACCATGTACTGTGATGACTAACCCCTCTAGATTTTCTCCAGATTTGCCCTCCACAAAATGTTATCTTTCTTGCTGATCTTTTGCTGAAGAGTGAGAGGTCAGGCCAGGTCAAAACTGGGCCTCATTTTCTTAGGAGGCAGTGGGTTTTTTACCTCCACCCTCCAGATCTCTTTCCCCAAACCAGGGAAGTGTAGCCATGGGGGCCGTTTTGACCAGAGCAGCTCCCAGCCACCACGGGGAGGCATCAACAAGGATAGCACATCCCCAGGCTTCTCTCCCCACCACATGCTGCACCTCCAGGCAGCAAAACTGGCCCTTCTGGCCTCCATCCAGGCCTTCAGTCTCCTGCGAAACCGGCTGGGAGACAAGGGTTTCTCCAGGTGAGTGGCCTCTGGGAGATGTGCCCCTTAATGGGCATGTGCTCCTGGGGGAGCTGAGTAAACAGGGGCTGGAGACAAATGTGCAGACTCCCCACCGTATCCCTGGCCTGCTCCGCAGGCTGCTGGACATCAGCCCAGCCTCCAGCCTGAGCTTTGTCCTGGACACCACGGGCAGTATGGGTGAGGAGATCAATGCTGCCAAAATCCAGGCTCGCCACATTGTGGAACAGCGACGGGGCAGCCCCATGGAGCCTTCCCACTACATCCTGGTACCTTTCCATGATCCAGGTAACTGTGGTCTGGTGAGGATAGTGGAAGAAAGGAGTGTCAGGGCAAGGCGTAAATGCCACTAGTGGGGGAGTGAGCCTCACGGCTTCACTTAACAAAATGGTGACACTTCCTATGGTTGAGTCTTTACTGGTACCTCTGTACATACAGGAAACAATTGGCCACTTCTGCTGTTTCCAAAATGGCAGCACTCTTCATATGAGGTTAACCATGATCTGTGCTTAGGCAGGGGCCTCTGCTTTCTTAGGCTTCCACTCTAATCAGTCATTTTCAATTCTCTCCATTTCCTATAGACAGGGGTTGGGATAAGGATGGGTCCAGGCCTCTGTGAAGCCTCTGAAACAGCTAGTTATATTGTATTTCTTCCCACGCTGAATTAGTAAACCATCTGACCTGGGTTGACCTGTCACTGTGCATTCTTAAGCTGATCATTTAGCCTTTTTTTTTGCCTCAATTTCATCATCCATAAAATGAGTTAGTACTTGCCTTATCCTGCCTATCTTCTATTGATGGTTGAAATGACCATCAAATAAAATAGCTACAGGACTGAGAATTCCCTAAAGGCAGGAGTTGAGTCTGATTTACCTGCATAAATTTCATAGTAGCTGGAATTTAACAGGGGTTTATCACATACTTGATGAAGCTTCAAGTTTGGTATTTATTATGTGTCAAAGCACTATTAAGATTTACAAAACCAACTCATTTAGTCCTCCTAATGACACTCTGAGATAGGTACCATTATTTCTCTGGTTTTTCTGGTGAGGAACCTGAGGCCCCAGGTGGTTTTTATACTTACATACATATCTAATAAAGGCCCTCTCAGGACCACAGGAAATGCTGCCATTTTGTTAAGGAAATGAGGTCTATTTTCCCCCCAAAAGTAACTAGCCCTTACCCTGCCCTGCTCATATAAATATCAGGGAATATTGCTATTTCAATATTTGTTCATTTCAGGAGCACAGTGGGCCTCTTGACTGGGGGGTGGGAGGTGGCCCCAGGTAGGGACGAGGGGAGCCCTCTTCCTCTTCTAACTCATCTCAACCTCCTTTCTTCCTCCCCAGGGTTTGGCCCTGTCTTTACAACCAGTGATCCTGACAGCTTCTGGCAACAACTCAATGAGATCCATGCCTTGGGGGGTGGAGATGAGCCTGAGATGTGCCTGTCAGCCCTGGAGGTCTGCCCTCCCCCTCCCCCTTCCCTTCTTTTCCCTTCCTTTCCAGTTCCCACCACCAAGGGGAACTAGAGCCTTCCTGGGACCTCCACCCTCCACCCCACCTTCAGAGCCTAGTTCCATTAGCTTCACTCCAGGGTTCCAGGGCCATATTTCCTTCTATTCTGCCCTCCCTTCCTCCACCCATTCCCCTGCTGCTGCCATTTTTAAGACGAGTGCTCTTCCTCTCTGCTAGCTGGCTCTGCTGCACACACCTCCACTCTCAGACATCTTTGTCTTCACTGATGCCTCCCCCAAGGATGCCTTTCTCACCAACCGGGTGGAGTCCCTGACTCAGGAGCGGCGCTGCAGAGTGAGCACAGCTGATGGGACATCCGATGTTAGCCACCCAGAGATGCAGGAAACCCTGTGACGAGAATCTCATAACAAGGATCACACCACACTGTGGTGATTGAACCAGCCTTGGCATGGGGTGGGAGAAGCAGACAATGTATAACATTTCCTGATCCCTTATATGATGCTGAATGCATATTTGAACTGGTCTCCAATAAACCATTTGAAGAACTAGAGATCTAGTTGCCAGCAATCCACTGTGGATGACATATGGAGACAGTTACAAGGGAGTGGCAACTACTAATCGAAGGCCTGGGGGTTGTGTCATTGGGAGACCCTACAGGAGCAGTCAGAGGGTAGACCGGGACCTTACTGCTCATCATCAGCTCCGCAGAACACTTGAGCACAGGACATCCTCATTTACAATGGTAGACGGCACTTGGAGTACTCAGTACTGGCCTTTTTTCTGGGCACAGGTAACATTCCTAGTGACTGAGGACCCGTCGAGGGTTCAGGGCCGAGCTCGGCGTGAGGTCTTGTCCCCTATGCGTTTTGAGCCCTATGAAGCGGTGGCCTTGGCCTCAGGAGGAGAGGTAATCTTCACCAAAGACCAGCATATCCAGGATGTGGCAGCCATTGTTGGGGACAGCATGGCTGACCTGGTGAGTAAGTATGAGGGCCAGAGGGACTAATGCTTTTGGCTCAGAACAGGGGATATGGGTGACACAGCGTTGCTTTTTCTCATAGGTTAACAGTTTAACACTGCTGTGTTGCCACTGCAGTCAGAAGGTTGGGAAAGGAAGTTTCTCTTTCTGAGATCCATGGCTACCCAACTTCCACATTGCTCCTTCCCTGTTAGTACCTCCCCGTCCCCCAGTCTTGGCCTCCAGTAGTCTGTCCTCAGGGCCACCACAGGAAGTCCTGCCATCTTTTAAGGGACAAGAAGCAATCACCTCACCCTTAATCCCTTGCCTCCACTCTGTCGTTGACCATAACTTCATCCCTGGTCCTGTGCCCCTCTTTCACTGGTAACCCTTCTCCGTGTGTGATGTAGTTTCTTTCTGCCTCCACCTTTTTCCTGTCTTTGTTCCCACTTCATTCAATGCCTCATCTTCTCCCCTATTTTTTGGCTCTGCCCATCCCTCTAGGTTACCCTTCCCCTGGAACCTCCTGTTGTGGTATCTGGGAGGCCACTTGTGTTCAGGGTGGATAC
>NW_027529524.1:459520-480652 GCF_008692635.1 Crocuta crocuta | reverse complement strand
AATCCCAAGCAGGCTCCGGAATGTCAGCACAGAGCCCGATGCAGGGCTTGATCTTACCAACCACAAGATCATGACCTGAGCAGATATCAAGAGTCTGACACTTCACTGACTGAACCACCCAGGTACCCCCTCGTGGTGCCTTCTTAATCACACCTCCCCCTACTCAAGAAGGGATGGGGCACTGCTTGCCAGTGCCCTGAGACTGGTCCCCAGTTCCCCCACCTCCAAACTGGCAGCTCTCCCTGTGGGAACAGCCAGGAGGCCATTGTGGCTGGAGAAAAGCGAGGAGGCTTGAGGTCAGGGGTGGGACTTTAGGCCACGGGAGGGCCTTTGGTTGGACTCTGAGTGGGATGGTAGGACACACCAGGAGACTCCCACCGGGGGAAAGCTCTGTTCTGGGCGACGGGCAGAGGGTGTGGAGGGCACTTGGAGTATCTGACGGCAGTGGCGGGGGTAGGAGGAGGCTTTCCAGGAGGGGGAATAAGCACTGGAGATTGTGAGAAGGTCAGACAGTGCCTCATTCCCCTTCGCCCCCTCCCCCTAGGATTTCTACAGTCACAGCAACTGGGTGGAACTGGGACAGCAGCAGCCACACCCTCACCTCCTCTGGCCTAGGCAGGAGCTCCGGAGCCTGGCACAAGGTACGGCCATGACCCCAGGGGGATGGGGGAAACCCATCAAAGCCATGTCCTCTCAGCCTGCCCAGGCACTGCATCACATCCTCAGGTCACATAGGATGTGACATGGATTCTTCTCTGGAACGACCTGTGAGGTCCCCCAGTCCAGCCAAAGGCTAGGTCAGTTAGAGAGCTTCCCCAAGGTCACACAGGGGAGGACAGACCCAGGACCAAGGTCTGTGGACCGCAGCTGAGTTCTCTTTCATGTGGCTTCCTTCCCCAACGTGGGATGGAGCACATAGGGCTCTCCCTCACAGTGCCCTCAACCTTCCACCCGAGCTATGATGCTGCCTCCTGTCCATTACAAGTTCATTCCCATCCACAGCTCACGCTTCTAGGTTTCCTAGCACAGCCCTGGTCTCAAATATTCAGTCTCATCACTAGGTGATCTAGGTTTTTGTTCAGAAAGCCTAGAAGGGTATATTTGAGCTTTTGTCCGCTCAGAGAAAAGCCAAAGTTTGGAAGGATGGGGATAAACGTCAGTGGTGGCAGGATCTTGGCCTCTAGACCCTTGTCCTCTCTCCCCAGTGGGTGATCCTACCTGCTCTGATTGTGGGGAATTGAGCTGCCCCGGGAATTTGCTGGGCTTTACACTCCTCACCTCTGGCTACTTTGGAACTCATCCCTCCAAACCTCCAGGTACCAGGCAGAAGTAAGGGGAGAAAGTCACTTCTTTTCCCCTGACCCTCTCCCTAGGGATCTCAGAACTATAGGCCCTTGTCCCATTTCCTATGGCATCACTTCTGGAAGAAAGAGGGAATGTTGGGGAGGGGGTAGATGGATGAGGCCCACTGAGGTGGCCATGATTGTTGGGTGGGGGAATAGCATCTTACTTAGCTGGTAAGACTTCTCCATTACCCAAGGGTAGCTTTTGGGGATGGACTGGAAGGATTAGGGGATCCACCATGTACTGTGATGACTAACCCCTCTAGATTTTCTCCAGATTTGCCCTCCACAAAATGTTATCTTTCTTGCTGATCTTTTGCTGAAGAGTGAGAGGTCAGGCCAGGTCAAAACTGGGCCTCATTTTCTTAGGAGGCAGTGGGTTTTTTACCTCCACCCTCCAGATCTCTTTCCCCAAACCAGGGAAGTGTAGCCATGGGGGCCGTTTTGACCAGAGCAGCTCCCAGCCACCACGGGGAGGCATCAACAAGGATAGCACATCCCCAGGCTTCTCTCCCCACCACATGCTGCACCTCCAGGCAGCAAAACTGGCCCTTCTGGCCTCCATCCAGGCCTTCAGTCTCCTGCGAAACCGGCTGGGAGACAAGGGTTTCTCCAGGTGAGTGGCCTCTGGGAGATGTGCCCCTTAATGGGCATGTGCTCCTGGGGGAGCTGAGTAAACAGGGGCTGGAGACAAATGTGCAGACTCCCCACCGTATCCCTGGCCTGCTCCGCAGGCTGCTGGACATCAGCCCAGCCTCCAGCCTGAGCTTTGTCCTGGACACCACGGGCAGTATGGGTGAGGAGATCAATGCTGCCAAAATCCAGGCTCGCCACATTGTGGAACAGCGACGGGGCAGCCCCATGGAGCCTTCCCACTACATCCTGGTACCTTTCCATGATCCAGGTAACTGTGGTCTGGTGAGGATAGTGGAAGAAAGGAGTGTCAGGGCAAGGCGTAAATGCCACTAGTGGGGGAGTGAGCCTCACGGCTTCACTTAACAAAATGGTGACACTTCCTATGGTTGAGTCTTTACTGGTACCTCTGTACATACAGGAAACAATTGGCCACTTCTGCTGTTTCCAAAATGGCAGCACTCTTCATATGAGGTTAACCATGATCTGTGCTTAGGCAGGGGCCTCTGCTTTCTTAGGCTTCCACTCTAATCAGTCATTTTCAATTCTCTCCATTTCCTATAGACAGGGGTTGGGATAAGGATGGGTCCAGGCCTCTGTGAAGCCTCTGAAACAGCTAGTTATATTGTATTTCTTCCCACGCTGAATTAGTAAACCATCTGACCTGGGTTGACCTGTCACTGTGCATTCTTAAGCTGATCATTTAGCCTTTTTTTTTGCCTCAATTTCATCATCCATAAAATGAGTTAGTACTTGCCTTATCCTGCCTATCTTCTATTGATGGTTGAAATGACCATCAAATAAAATAGCTACAGGACTGAGAATTCCCTAAAGGCAGGAGTTGAGTCTGATTTACCTGCATAAATTTCATAGTAGCTGGAATTTAACAGGGGTTTATCACATACTTGATGAAGCTTCAAGTTTGGTATTTATTATGTGTCAAAGCACTATTAAGATTTACAAAACCAACTCATTTAGTCCTCCTAATGACACTCTGAGATAGGTACCATTATTTCTCTGGTTTTTCTGGTGAGGAACCTGAGGCCCCAGGTGGTTTTTATACTTACATACATATCTAATAAAGGCCCTCTCAGGACCACAGGAAATGCTGCCATTTTGTTAAGGAAATGAGGTCTATTTTCCCCCCAAAAGTAACTAGCCCTTACCCTGCCCTGCTCATATAAATATCAGGGAATATTGCTATTTCAATATTTGTTCATTTCAGGAGCACAGTGGGCCTCTTGACTGGGGGGTGGGAGGTGGCCCCAGGTAGGGACGAGGGGAGCCCTCTTCCTCTTCTAACTCATCTCAACCTCCTTTCTTCCTCCCCAGGGTTTGGCCCTGTCTTTACAACCAGTGATCCTGACAGCTTCTGGCAACAACTCAATGAGATCCATGCCTTGGGGGGTGGAGATGAGCCTGAGATGTGCCTGTCAGCCCTGGAGGTCTGCCCTCCCCCTCCCCCTTCCCTTCTTTTCCCTTCCTTTCCAGTTCCCACCACCAAGGGGAACTAGAGCCTTCCTGGGACCTCCACCCTCCACCCCACCTTCAGAGCCTAGTTCCATTAGCTTCACTCCAGGGTTCCAGGGCCATATTTCCTTCTATTCTGCCCTCCCTTCCTCCACCCATTCCCCTGCTGCTGCCATTTTTAAGACGAGTGCTCTTCCTCTCTGCTAGCTGGCTCTGCTGCACACACCTCCACTCTCAGACATCTTTGTCTTCACTGATGCCTCCCCCAAGGATGCCTTTCTCACCAACCGGGTGGAGTCCCTGACTCAGGAGCGGCGCTGCAGAGTGAGCACAGCTGATGGGACATCCGATGTTAGCCACCCAGAGATGCAGGAAACCCTGTGACGAGAATCTCATAACAAGGATCACACCACACTGTGGTGATTGAACCAGCCTTGGCATGGGGTGGGAGAAGCAGACAATGTATAACATTTCCTGATCCCTTATATGATGCTGAATGCATATTTGAACTGGTCTCCAATAAACCATTTGAAGAACTAGAGATCTAGTTGCCAGCAATCCACTGTGGATGACATATGGAGACAGTTACAAGGGAGTGGCAACTACTAATCGAAGGCCTGGGGGTTGTGTCATTGGGAGACCCTACAGGAGCAGTCAGAGGGTAGACCGGGACCTTACTGCTCATCATCAGCTCCGCAGAACACTTGAGCACAGGACATCCTCATTTACAATGGTAGACGGCACTTGGAGTACTCAGTACTGGCCTCTTTTCTGGGCACAGGTAACATTCCTAGTGACTGAGGACCCGTCGAGGGTTCAGGGCCGAGCTCGGCGTGAGGTCTTGTCCCCTATGCGTTTTGAGCCCTATGAAGCGGTGGCCTTGGCCTCAGGAGGAGAGGTAATCTTCACCAAAGACCAGCATATCCAGGATGTGGCAGCCATTGTTGGGGACAGCATGGCTGACCTGGTGAGTAAGTATGAGGGCCAGAGGGACTAATGCTTTTGGCTCAGAACAGGGGATATGGGTGACACAGCGTTGCTTTTTCTCATAGGTTAACAGTTTAACACTGCTGTGTTGCCACTGCAGTCAGAAGGTTGGGAAAGGAAGTTTCTCTTTCTGAGATCCATGGCTACCCAACTTCCACATTGCTCCTTCCCTGTTAGTACCTCCCCGTCCCCCAGTCTTGGCCTCCAGTAGTCTGTCCTCAGGGCCACCACAGGAAGTCCTGCCATCTTTTAAGGGACAAGAAGCAATCACCTCACCCTTAATCCCTTGCCTCCACTCTGTCGTTGACCATAACTTCATCCCTGGTCCTGTGCCCCTCTTTCACTGGTAACCCTTCTCCGTGTGTGATGTAGTTTCTTTCTGCCTCCACCTTTTTCCTGTCTTTGTTCCCACTTCATTCAATGCCTCATCTTCTCCCCTATTTTTTGGCTCTGCCCATCCCTCTAGGTTACCCTTCCCCTGGAACCTCCTGTTGTGGTATCTGGGAGGCCACTTGTGTTCAGGGTGGATACGCTGCTCCAGAGGGTCATAGTCCGGATCCATGGGGAGGTCAGCAGCTTCTGGATCAGGAACCCTGAAGGTACTTCCACGTGTGTGTCTCAAGGCAGAGGGAAGAATAGAGAATGAAGGGTGACGTCCTAAGGGACAGGAGCCATCTCACGTGCCAATCTCTTGCTCCCCCCCCCCTGCCACCAGGGGTCTCCCAGGGCCAGGAGGAAGGTGAAGGACCTCTAGGTCACACTCGCCGCTTTGGGCAGTTCTGGATAGTTACCATGAATGACCCTCTACAGACAGGGACCTGGGAGATCCTGGTCACAGCCGAGGGCACACCCCGGGTGAGAGTGCAAGGTAAGGAGGGAGATATTCCTGGGAAGGGAAGGGACGGGAATGCTGAAGAGCTCAAAGAGCAGTATCAGTCACATTCATCTCAGGAAGGTTTCTGATTGCCTTGGCCCTCCTCAGCCCAGACATCCCTGGACTTCCTCTTCTACTTTGGGATCCCCGTGGAGGATGGCCCCCACCCTGGCCTCTACCCCCTGACTCAGCCAGTTGCAGGTATGTCCACTCCCCCTCCACGCACCCATTAATTATATATATATATATTTTAAATTTTTAAAATGTTTTATTTATTTCTGCCCAACCGACTGAGCCACCCAGGCGCCCCTATATATATATTTTTAATTGAGTTATAACTTACACATAATGAAGTGCACTAAACTTAAGTATATAGCTGGATGGATTTCATATAATGCACTCATGTAACCACCACTCCATTCAAGATTTAGAACATTTTCAAAATCCCAGAATCTTTCCTGACCCTGCCCAACAATAGCCCTCAGAGGTAACCCCTTTTCTCCATTCGTACCCCCAGAGGTAACCCCTATTCCAAAAGCTGATCATTCTTTTCTCCGTGTCTCTGAACCTCAAGCGGACCATTGTTCTCCCCGCCTCTCCCCTGTCCCAGGCCTCCAGACCCAGCTGCTGGTAGAGGTGACAGGGCTGGGCTCCAGAGGCAACCCTGGAGATCCTCTGCTGCACTTCTCCCACGTTGTCCTACGGGGGGTCCCGGAAGGTGCAGAGCTGGGCCGGGCGCCTTTGCAGCCCACGGGACCGCCGGAGCGAGGCTTCCTTGCCGCCTCGCTACCGCCCACGCTTCTGTCCACCGTGGGACCTTTCTCTCTGGAGTTGATTGGCCAGGACAGAGAGGGGCAGGGCCTGCACCGTGCTGCCCTCCAGCCCTGCACAGTGGTCCCCATCCTTCTGGAGGTGAGACACAAGAGGGAGGTGCAGGTAGGGCTGGAGAGAGCTGCAGCGGCTCCTCCTCGCCTGACGCGCCCTCCTCCACAGCTCAGCGGTCCCCCGAGTTTCCTGGCCCCGGGCAGCAAGGTCCCGCTCAGCCTCCGCATCGCCAGCTTCTCGGGCCCTCAGGATCTTGAGCTTAGAACATCTGTCAAGCCCAGCTTCGTTCTCACCTCCAACCTCTCCAAGTATAGCCCCTGAACCCCCCTGTTCAGTTCTGGCCCACCTTTAGGTTCCACTGGGGTGGGCGCTGGTATTTTAACTGCCGCCCACAGCTGGCTCTTCCACTTGGCCCTTGGATTCTCCTCTCCCCTCCCGTCCAGCTTGGGGTGCGGACCCTGGGCTTTCAACTGTTCAGAGCCTGGGCCTTCAGCCCGGCGACTATCCACTCGACAGGGTTCGCCTGGAACCAAATGAGTCTGCCTGGGGGCTTCTGTGGTTGGAGGTCCCAGACTCAGCTGCCCCAGACTCCGTGGTGACGGTGACAGTGACTGCGACAGATCGTGAAGCCAGACCAGTGCCCCCAACCCATGCTTTCCTCCAGCTCCTGGTGCTGGCCCCCACCCCGCAGGTGAGGCACCTCACTTTTCACTGCAGGGTAACAGTGTAGGGGGAGGACAGTGCAGGCTTAATTTGGGTGCAGACGCCCTGACCGTCTCTCCCTCTTCTCCCCAGGACCCGCTGGCTGCCCCTGCCCACTCATCTGGCCCTATCCTCGCCTCTACTAGCCCTGCCTCCACTTTGGTGACTCGGGGAAGGGCTGGGGGAGGGCTGGTGGGCAACCCCCGGTGGGGCACAGTTGTAGGGGTGCTGCTCCTGCTAGGCCTGGCCTCCTGCTGACACCAGAACCCCTAGAGGGATGTATCTCCCGCGCTATTTTCAGTCTTGCCCCACTGCTGAGCAGGCAACTGGGCCTTGGGATCCCACCTCTCCCAGCTGGGATGGAGCTTTCCTTCTCAGACACTTGTCCCTCTCTTTCTTTGTGAGATTGGGACAGAGGGCAATGGACTTTCCCACAATGCACTTACCCCAACCCTGCTGGGAACCAAAGCAAATATTCCTTTTTGGAGAAAATTGGCTCCTATTTCTCTGTAACAAAATCTCTTTATTCCACTATTTATACATGCTTTCCTAAGCTCCGGTAGAAGGAAAGGTATATGGGGAGGAGACTAAGGTTGGGAGTGGAGGTTAATTTATAGAATTGTTCTTATTTGAAATTCTGAAGAAACTCCTATTTTATTTTTGTATTTAAAGTTGGACAGTTTCAATAAACATGTCTTCTCTAGAAAGGGATTTCAAAGAAAGGTCATTTATGCAGATCACTCAAGGGTGAGGGCGTAAGACACCAAGCAGATGAAATGAAGTTTTCAGTTGTGGAGAAGAAACTTTACACCAAGATGTTTGGACTTCAGTTGGCCCACCACCTGGAGCCATTTATCTATTAAGTCAAGAGGCAAAATAAGGAGACTGGGGGTTCTGACTCAGCCTCCCTGTCACCAACTGAGGAAACTGAGAGGAGGCTTCACACACGGGTTGGGCCCCTCCGCATACTGGGGCATCCCAGCTGAGCGGTCTTCCCTTTTGTCTGAATGCCTCCTTTCTGCTGCCTTGACAGCTGGAGAAGAGGAGAGAACCGGGGTGGGCATCCCCCTCCTCCCTCCCCCGAGGGCCTGAGCTTCCGCCCTCCCCCCACTTCCTACAGTTACCTGCTGCTGCCACAGGGTCTGCTTCCTCGGCCTTCCCTTCCAGTCCTGGGTGGCACAGGAACTAGCCTGATTCAAGGGATGTGGGGAGAACTGGGAGGGAGGAGAGGGTGGGATTTGCTTTTTTCTGTTAAACCAGTGCTGACCCCAAGTCCCCTGTCTACCCCCACTTCCCAAGAGTATAAACTAAAAACAATAAACTCACCTTCTCCTGAATCAGATTCTGCAAACAGGTGTTCATATTTTGAATCTGGGCTAACTGGGGGCCACCAGGCTCTGAGGGTAAATCTGTTAGAAAATTCTAAAGGAGGAGTTGGAGGCTGACAACATAGTGAAACCCTGAGGTCCATCTCCTGCTCTTCTGTCACCACAGGCCATATCTCTTCTCCATCTGGATCCCCTCATCGCAGTACCCCCCAAGGCAGGTGGAAAAATCTAATACTCTCCACTCCCATCTCTTTAACAGTCCAGTTCCTCCATCCCCCTCAGATGGCATAGTACCCCTTTCCCTGTTCTTTATGGATCCTCCCTGTTCATTCCTAACCCATTGGAATAATCCAGGCCACTCCTCCATCTCAATGGAGTGATCCAAATCAGGTCCCTCTGAATGGAATGCAGACCAGCCTCCTCTAATCCCAACAATGAACACCAACCAGCACATGGTGGCATCCAGCCATTACAATTCAGGATCCCTGCCCCCATTAACTCTTGCCTTTCCAGGGTGGTGTCAGGCTGTGTCCACATGTCCCCAGACCCCCAGAGCTCCTCCCGCTCCGCACCACACAGAAGCCCCGTACCTCACCAAGAGCCCCCAGATGCAGCTGTTGTTGCTGTGCCTCCCTCAGACGGCCCTCAAACCAGGCCTGGCCGTGCTCCAGCAGCTCCAGCCCCTGCCACAGGGCATCTTGCTCCCTCTCCAGAGCCTGCATCCTCTGCAGCTGGAAGGGCCAGAAGCAGAGGCCGACTTTCTCCACAGCAGGGCTCTGAGCCACAGCCCTTTCTCTCAACCCTTGGTTGGATTCACTGTCTGGTCACTGAGTGTGAGCCCAGACTGACCACTGAGCTGGAGGGCAAGGGGAGGCAGGGGAAAAGACATACGGGTCCTCAAAATGGAATGAAAATGTAGGGGCAGATCCAGGAAGTCAGTTCCCTGGGACCTCTTGCAGGACTAATACTCACCCAGAGGAAGAAGCTCCGGGCCCCTGGATCTTGGCGGCTTGTCTCCAGTGGCAGCAGCAGAACTGTATAGGGGGCCTGTACCAGGGACAGCCCATGGGGCCCCTGGCTCCCCATGGCTCCGAGGTGGGAAGGGTGGAGCCACGCCCACTCGTGCTCAGGGTGGGTCCCTCCCCTTCCCCCCTGCCTGGTGCCCGTCCCACCTTTTCAGCCTTTCAGAGCCCTTCCTGCTGTGTCTATCTGAGGTCCCCACCTTTTCAGCCTTTCAGAGCCCTTCCTGCTGTGTCTATCTGAGGTCCCCACCTTTTCAGCCTTTCAGAGCCCTTCCTGCTGTGTCTATCTGAGGTCCCCACCTTTTCAGCCTTTCAGAGCCCTTCCTGCTGTGTCTATCTGAGGTCGGAGTGTTCCTACTTAAGGGGAAAAGACCGTCTCTGTTGGGCTTCTCCGTCTTCCTTCTCATGTGCTTTTGTAGGGTCTGTTGAAAGAGCTGGTTCTCATGAAGTCCCCTGGGTGGAACCCAAGGGTTCCCCTATAGCAGAGTCACTGTGTTGTTGTTGTTTTAAGCTTATTTTTTAAAGTAATCTCTACACCCAACATAGGGCTCCAAACCACGACCCCGAGATTAAGAGGCACATGCTTCTCTGACTGAGCCAGCCAGATGCCCCAGTGTTACTGCGTTTTTAACGAGCCAAGGCAGGCCCCCTCTGTGGACTTCTGATTGGTACTTCATGTCTTTCCTATTGTTTTGTGATGGCTGCTCTAAAGAAACAATAACTTGCTCTGAAATAAACTTTATTCCTAACATGAAACAGAATTTCCAGGAAAATTGAGAACTCTGGGTCTGAGGGAGACCAGGAAACAGGGCAAGGCAGCTTGCTGGGGTCTTGGGAAGTGGAGGAAAGCCAAGGAAGGACTCTCAAAGGATGCCAGTGGCAGCAGGCAGAACTTCCTGACTCATGAAAATGTCCAGGTCCAAGTTGGGATCTTCCAAATCCAGTTTCAGAAATTTATCTACCAACGTCTGGCAACTGATGGGAGAGAGAACAACGGGATTTATGGGAAAATAGATGACTGAGTGCCCAGGCAGAGGAGAGAGGCTGTGGCACAGGGAACCTAGGAAAATTTAGGGATTTCAGAATAAATCATGGGTCTTTGAAGGGCAAAGAGCCTGAGTCCCTGAAAAGGGGAGAAGAGCTGCAGACATGCTAGAGAGAGCCAGGACACTGGGCTACACACTCACTTTTCCATTTGCTTCTCCTTTAGCAACTCCTTGACAGGCTTGATGGGTTTGCCACTGCGGATCAAGTCTGAGACCTAGGAATAAGGAGGGGAGGGTTGGGGTGGGAATGGAGGAGGGGGAGTTGGGTAAGAGACCAGAAATAAAGGTCAGAAATCCCATGTACCCAGAAACCCAGGCCAATGGAAGGGAGCCCTGATGGAGGTATTGACGTTTGTCTCTCACTCACCTCCTTGCCACGAGCAATGAGATTATCGGGAAGCCCAGCCTGGGCAGCTGTGTAGGAGGCATGGCTGGCATTGGCAATACCTTCACAAACCTGATAGAAGAAGACTAGGTCGTCTCCATCCTCACAGGTCTCCATGGTCTTAAAAGAGATAAAGGGGGACAATGTGTCATCAATCGCTCTGCTTCCTGCCCTGAAACCGGGGATTAAGAAATGGGAAGGGATGTGGTTGCTGTGCTCAGGGAGCCCCTACTGTAATTGAAGAGCCTGTCCTCAGTTCTGGTAAATGCTCACCCTAAGGATCCCCAGAGGGCCAGATCAGCTTCCTTACCAAATACTGCACAAGGGGCCCCTGTGGCAGCAGCTGTAGCTGAACAAGGCTCAGAAAGTTGGTGGCCACAAAGATGTGAGGGCACATGGGTCCAAGTGCCAGCCAGTGTCGTAGCACAGCAGCTAGAAGCGCAAGCCCGTCCACCTGCGCAGAGAGCAGTGGTAAGGGTGCTGAACCAGAGGTGCCCCCACCCCCCTGCCGTGTGGACCTCTCCACCTGCCTTCATCTTCCCCATCTTGTACTTTTCTGTTTCTTTTCTGCCCCATGCACCCCTGTTCCTTTCCCGAGGCACAGCGTCACCCTCATGCTCCTCTGTCCTCCCCCAGCTTCCCCTCCTCAGTTTCTCTTCCTTCTGTCTCCTCACCGTGTTGGTTCCCTTTCCAAATTCATCCACGAGGACCAGAGACTGCTTGGTGGCATTGTTCACTGCTTTCGCCACCTGCTGGGCACCAGGTGGACAAGGGAGAGTTTCAGTGGCATTCAAGGCCTGTAATGCACTGATCACAGTCTGCTTGTGAATAAAGCTGCTTATATATGTGCCCACCCTCCTGGACTGCAAGTTCTTCAGTGATAAGACACACATTTCATTCATCCTTTCATTGCCAACAGTGCCTCATGCAAATCAAAGGTTCAGTAAAGGTTCATGGTATTGATTCTCTAATCTCTGAACTTGGTGCTTCCTGCGCCTAATACAGAAGGCATGCAGCAGAGGGAAAGTTTTTATTGTTCTGATCATTTTTCTTTTTAGAATTTGTTTTTTTCATTCAGAGAGAGAGCATGAGCGGGGGTGAGGGGCAGAGGGAGGGAGAGAGAGAATATTAAGCAAGCTCCATGTTCAGCATGAAGCCCAACATGGGGCTCCATCCCACAACCCTGGGATCATGACCTGAGCTGAAATCAAGAGTCAGACACTCTACCAACTAAGCCACCAGGTGCCCTTGATTATTTTTCAAGGATAGAGTTCCTTCCTTACTAATACCCTCCCATAGTCCCACCCCTCTTTGCTCCCTTTGACCTGGTTAAGGTCGATCATGAAGGTAGAGAGGCCCAAGGAGATGGATTCACAGCTATGAATTCGGGTGAAGATGGCATCGACTGTCCCAATTTCGGCTTCCTCTGCTGGCACAAAGCTGCCCACCAGGGCCATGAATGTGATCAAGCCTACCTAGAAATGGAGGAGACAGGGCCTGGGGCCTGATGGTATGGGCTGGGGTAAAGGTGAGGCAAGACTGAGGGGTGAATTATAGATCAAAGAGGGATGGACATAGTTTAGTGTGAGAGTAGACCCCTTTCACCTTTCTCTAGAATCAGGAAAGAGGAAGGGGGAGTGGGCAGAGGCACACCTGGGAATGGCGTGGACCTATTCAGAAATGGGGGAGAGGATTTCAGAGCACAGAAAGATATGTTAGAGCATGGCTCTCCCTCAAGTAGAGAGTGAGAACACGTGAGATAGAGGAGCAGGGAATGTGCGCTTCGGCCTTTTCATGACAGATTGGGTCAGAACAAAGGGGAAGACCTGTAAGGGACCCATGTGTGCAGGCAGTTGAAAGATGGATACAATGAAGAAGATGCCAGAGGCCCGGTGTGCAGGGATTCTCCTCACCTATTTGTTTTTTTAATGTTTTATTTATTTGGGGAAGGGCACAAGTTGAGGAGGGGCAGAGAGAAGGGTACAGAGGATCTGAAGCAGGCTCTGTGCTGACAGCAGCAAGCCTGATGTAGAGCTTGAACTCATGAACTGCCAGATCAGGACATGAGCTGAAGTGGGGTGCTGAACTGACTGAGTCACCTACGCTCCCCTCTCCTCACCTGTTTGAGGTATATGCTCTTCCCTGAGGAGTTGGGTCCAGTGATGACTTTGATCCTCCCTTTGTCCCCGCCACATTCTGCAGAGTTGGGCACGAAGGTTCGAGCACAGAGTTCCATCAGAGGATGTCTGCAGTGGGTAAAGGGTTGCCTCACACATGGCCTGTGAATCCGGATAAATGAAGGCACCACAGATGGGGCCTTTGGGACCCTTGTGTCTACGCCTTCAGCCCCTTCTATTCTCACCTGCCGTTCTGGATTCGGACCCCAAGAAGTTGGGGGGAATAACGGGGCCTTGAGTAGCCATAGTCCCGGGCAGCACTGGCAAGAGCCAGCAGGACATCCAGGCGGGAGGCAAGGTCCAACACACGGGTCAAGACGGCTGCCCGCGCCAGCACCTGACACTGCAGCTGGTACATCAACAGGGTCTCCTGGTCTAGGGGTAGGGGAGGGAGAGGGTTGGGCATCAGCTCCAGGGGAAAGTGAAAAAGAGACAAAGAAGCCAGCAGAGAGACCTGGAAATAGGCTTGCCGACAGAGTCTGAGACACCCTGACATTGAGAGGAAAAGGTGCAGTCAGAGTGAGAGAGCAGGAAGAAAGGAGCCAGTTAGAACGTCCTCCAAGCTGCCCGCTCCCCTCCAGCCTTTTACTTCTCCTCACCCCGGATGTCACAGTGCAGGTCCCCCAGCAATGCGTCCAGCTCCTTGGTTCGAGCACTACGATAGTGCAGCTTCTCCTCTGACAGAAACTGGGTGCAAGGGTTCAAAGCTGTGGGCTTTGCATTCTTGATCCCCATCTTCTCTAACACCACCTCCAGCCCCACTCCAACTTTTTTTTCTTTTAAAAATTTTTAAATTTTAAAATAGAACAGGGGCACCTGGATGCCTCAGTCAGTTAAGCATCTGACTTCTGCTCAGGTCGTGATCTCGTGGTTCATGAGTTTGAACCCTGCATGGAGCTCTGTGCTGACAGCTCAGAGCCTGGAGCCTACTTTGGATTCTGTGTCTCCCTTCTCTTGACCCTCCTCCCCTTGCGCTTTCTCTCTCTCTCTCTCTCTCTCTCAAAAATAAACATTAAAAAAAGTTTTTAATTAAAAAGAAAAGAACAGAATAGAAAACTGCATAAAACAGGACCACCTGGGTGACTCAATTGGTTAAGCATCCGACTTCCACTCAGGTTGTGGTCTCACAGTGAGTCTGAGCCCCTGTTTGGGCTCTATGGAGCCCACTTTGGATTCTGTGTCTCCCTCTCTCTACCCCTCCCCCAGTTGCACTCTGTCTCTCTCTCTCTCAAAAATAATAATGATAATAATAACAAACATTGAAAAAAATTTAAAAAGGAAAACTGTATAAAACAAATGTATAGTTTAAGGAATTATTACGATGTAAATACCCTTGTGACTAACCACGTAGGTTACAAATTGGGTTAAAAACTAAAATTTTGCCTGCTACCCCAGAGAGCCATCCTATGACAACTGTCTCCAGCTCCTCAAAAGTAACCTCTGTTCTGACCTTTCTGGGAATCTATTCTTTATTTTCTTTTTTTTTTTTAATTTTAATGTTTTTTTTTTAAATTTATTTCTAGGAGAAGAGAGAGAGAGAGAGAGAGAGACAGCATGAGCAGGGGAGGGCCAGAGAGAGAGGGAGTCACAGACTCTGAAACAGGCTCCAGGCTCTGAGATGGCAGTCAGCACAGAGCTCGACGCGGGGCTCGAACCCACGAACTGCGAGATCATGACCCAAGCGAAAGTCAGATGCTTAACCGACTAAGCCACCCAGGCGCCCCTATTCTTTATTTTCTTTATAAGTTTATCACCCAAATATGCATTCTTAAACACTAGGTTAGTTATGCCTCCCCCTGATAATTTCTGATTCTTTTTTTTAAATTCCAGTGTAGTTAACATACAGCTTATATTAGTTTCAGATGTACACATAGTGATTCAACACTTTCATGAGTATTAGTCAGTACTCATCAAGATAAATGAACTTTTTAAAAAATTTTTTTAATTTTTGAGAGAGAGAGACACACACACAGAGTGAGAAGGGGAGGGGCAGAGAGGAGACAGAGACTCTGAGTGAAGCAGGCTCCAGGCTCTGAGCTGTCATCACAGAGCCCGATGTGGGGCTCGAACTCATGAACTGCGAGATCATGACCTGAGCTGAAGTTGGACACTTAACCAACTGGGACACCCAGGCGCCCCAAGATAAGTGTACTCTTAATCCCCTTCACCTGTTTCACCCATCCCCCCACCCACCTGCCCTCTGGCAACCATCAGTTTGTTCTCTATAGTTAGGGGTCTGTTTTGGGTTTTTTTCTCTTTTTTTCTTTGTTCATTTGTTTTGTTTCTTAAATTCCACACGTGAGTGAAATCATATTGAATTTATCTTTCTCTGACTTATTTCACTTAGCATTGTCCTCTGTAGATCCCTCCATGCCATTGGAAGTGGTAGGACTTCATTCTTCTTTATGGCTGAGTAATATTCCATTGTGTGTACCATATATTCTTTATTCATTCATCTATCAGTGGACACTTGGGCTGCTTCCATAGTTTGCCTATTGTAAATAATGTTGCTATAAACATAGGGATGCATGCATCCCTTTGAATTAGTGTTTTTGTATTCTTTGGGTAAATACTCCGTAGTGTGATTTCTGGATCCATAGGGTAGTTCTATTTTTAATTTTCTTTGGAACTTCAATACTGTTTTCCACAGTGCTTGTACCAGTTTGCATCCCCACCAACAGTGCGTAAGGGTTCCTTTTTTTCTACATACTTGCCAACATTTGTTGTTTCCTGAGTTTTTGATTTCTTGATTTTAGCCATTCTGACAGGTGTGTATCTCATTGTGGTTTTGATTTGTATTTCCCTGACAGTGAGTGATGTTCAGCATCTTTTTATGTGTCTGTTGGCCATCTGGATGTCTTGTTTGGAGAAATGTCTGTTCATGTCTTCATTTTTTTAATTGAATTGTTTTTTCTTTGTTATTGAGTTCTGTAAGTTCTTTTTTTTTTTAAGTTTTACTTATTTAAGTAATCTCTACACTCAATACGGAGCTCAAACTCACAACCCTGAAATGAAGTGCATGCCAAGTGCCCCTATAAGTTCTTTATATATTTTAGATACTAACACTTTATCATATATGTCACTTGCAAATATCGTTTCCCATTCCACAGTTGTCTTTGAGTTTTGTTGGTTGTTTCCTTTGCGGTGCAGAAGCTTCTTATTTTAATGTAGCCCCAATAGTTTATTTTCACTTTTGTTTCCCTTGCCTCAGGAGAGGTATCTAGAAAGATGTTGCAACATCTTTGTCTTGGTTGCGACAACCAAGGTCAGATAAATTACTGCCTGTGCTCTCTTCTAGGATTTTTATGGTTTCATGTCTCACATTTAGGTCCTTAATGCATTTTGAGCTTATTAAGTAGGCTTCATGCCTGGCATGGAGCCCAATACAGGGCTTGATTCACAACCTTGAGATCAAGACCTGAGCTGAGAGCAAGAGTCAGATGCTCAACTGACTGAGCCACCCAGGTGCCTCTCCCTATTGCATATTCTGGGCTTTCTATTCTGTCCTGTTGATCTATGTGTGTATTTTTGTGCTAGTACTATGGTGTTTTGATTACTACAGTTTTGTAATAAAACTAGGAGTCTGGAATTGTGATATCTCCAGTTTTTTCTTTTTCAAGATTGCTTTGGCTATTCAGGGTCTTTTATGTTCCATACAAATTTTAGGATTGTTTGTTTTAGTTCTGTGAAAAATGCTGTTAGTATTTTGATATGGATTGCATTAAATCTGTAAACTGCTTTGGGTAGTATCAACATTTTAACAATATTTGTTCTTCAAATTCCAGAGCATGGAATGTCTTTCCATTTCTTTGTGTCATCTTCAATTTCTTTCATCTAGGTTTTATAGTTTTCAGGGTACAGGTCTTTTATCTCTTTCCCACCTGACTTCTTTCTCTTTTATCTCAGAGCTGGTAAAGATCAAAGTAAAACTATAGAAGAGACATCCCATATTGGGCAGTGCTGATGGGGTAAGGCCCTCCCTCAGCTGCTGAATCATTTTCCTTATCACTTCCCTACAGAGGTCAAGGATCTTACCATGAAGTCCAGTCCTTCAATCTCAAAGTCACTGGCCTCTACCATGAAAGGAAGGCGGGGAATACAAAGAAGGAAACCAATCTGGGGAGAGTAAAGAGGAGTTAAAACAGGGAATAAAGTACTGGGCACCTTATCTCCCCAGAGGATGCCAAAGATCCCAGTGTTCTCCAGTGCTTCCCTCAGGGGACTAAAGCCACACACTAAGTGTTCATATTCTTCACACCTCCCCAGGGGTTTTCTCATCCAGCAGTGTGTCCTTCATAAGCCTAATATCTCCAATAAAAGACCCCTGGAGGCTACACCCATCCTCCTGCCCTCACCAGAGGGATGTAGATGACACTGCATGAAGGAATACGGGAGTCCAGATTCTCTAGCTCCTTTCGGGCAACCTCAGTGAGGAAACTGGGAAGTCCCATCAGCCTTCGTTTTTCTAGGAGAGTGGAAGACATGTGGGTATCGAAAGTAAGATTCTTGCCCTGTTTGCTATGGTTATCCCCAGTTGTAGTGGCCACCTACTGATGATGGTACCCCATCACTGGGCAGGCTCGTGTTTTAGGCTCACCAGCCCCACTACACACCCAACACTCACTCTCATCAATTTCGGGATCTATGTTGGGGAGGACTGTGAAGCGATTTTCAGCAAGACTGCCCTCAAAATCCACCTGAGGAAATAAAAAGTCCATTTGCTCATCACTCAGAACTATCTCCCAATCCTGTTTCTCACCTCTGCTTGGGCCCCAATTCTCCCTGAAGTTCCTGCTTTAACCGTATCCTTCCAAGGAGTCTCTGACATTCTGACACTTCCTCTCACCATCTCATTCTTTGGTCATCCAACTGACCTTGATGTCTCCCATCTTCCACACCACATTCCCCAGAGTACAGTCCTTCTCTGTCATCCAATCCCACTTCTCTTCCCTAGGTCCTTCCACTCACCACTTTCCCAATGAGGCTGGCAATATGGTGCAGGTCATCAGAGAACTCTTGGGCAATGTCCTGAAAGAGCTGGATGGACTGGGGCAGGGAGCGGCAGGCATCCCTCAGGCCCAAGGCACTATACACAGTCTGTAACAGAAATGGACAGAATGGGCTGAGGTGAAGGGACAGGGATGGACTGAGAAGAACAGAGAGCAGCAGGGGGAAACACAATAAAAAAGACAGAAGATCTCAAAGGCAAAAAAGAAACAGTAAGTGAGAAAATGGCATCTGTAAAATTCTGTGTCAGGCACTACACTAAATAGTGAAACTACAAAGAACTAAAATGGGCCCTGTCCCAGTTGGGCTTTTGGTCTAGAGAAGAAGATAGAAATATACCCAGAAGATTTAAAAATAGGGGCACCTGGGTGGCTCAGTTGGTTAAGCGTCCTACTCTTGGTTTTGACTCAGGTCATGATCTCACAGTTCTTGGGTTCAAGCCCTCTTGGGCTCTGCAGTGACAGGGCGGAGCCTCCTTGGGATTCTCCTCTCTCCCTCTCTCTGCCCCTCCCCTGCTCATACTCTCTTTCTCTCTTGAGACTAATAAATAAACTTAAAAAATAAATAAATAGGGGCACCGGGGTGGCTTAGTTAGTTGGGCGTCCGATTTCAGTTCAGGTCATGATCTCACAGTTAATGAATTCAAGCCCTGCATCTGGCTCTGTTCTGGCAGCTCAGAGCCTGGAGCCTGCTTCAGATTCTGTGGCTCCTTCTCTGACACTCCCCAGCTAACACGCTGTCCCTTTCTCTCTCAAAAATAAACATTGGGGCGCCTGGGTGGCTCAGTCAGTTAAGCGGCTGACTTTGGCTCAGGTCATGTATGATCTTACGGTTCGTTGGTTCAAGCCCCTCATCGGGCTCTGTGCTGACAGTTCAGAGCCTGGAGCTTGCTTCAGATTCTGTGTCTCCCTCTCTCTCTGCCCCTTCACTCATGCTCACTCTTGCTCTCTCTCAAAAATAAATAAACATTAAAACTTTAAAAATAAATTAATTAAAATAAAGTGGTAGGTGCTTCAATAAGGAAAGGATTTTTAAGTTATTTATATTTTTATTGTGTATTTTTGAGAGAGAGAGAGAGACAGGAAGACAGAGAATTCAAAGAAGGCTCTGAGCTGTGAGCGCAAAGCCTAACACAGGCCTCGAACCCAAAAACAGCAAGATAGTGACCTAAGCCAAAGTTGAATGATCAACCGATTGAGCCACTGAGGTGCCCCTAAGAGTAAAGGATTTTATACTGAGGAAGAAAAGAGAGAAGTAGGGATATGAAAGGCAGAGCAGTAAATGAGCAGAAGGAGAAAGACAGCACTGGAAAAAGAGAGCAGGAAGAGAGAAAGGGTGAGAGTCATTGACAGTTAATTCCCCAGGGTGAAGCTCAGTGTCCTGAGGTGGCTGCCAAGGTTAGACTGAGTGGACAGACCAAATCCACAGGACAGGACATCTAATAAGCCTTACTTGGTGGTAGAAGATATATGAAGTAAATAAATCAAAGGGTGTATAATTTAGTCATGATGAAAACAAACAAGCAAGCTGCAAAAATAATGACTACCCACAAAACTGACCAAGTTATGGAACTGATTAAAATTACTAAGTAGGTTCAGAGAATATGACTAATATGGGCTAACATCACTGGGGATATCTTTACAGAGAAAAGGAAATGAGCTTGGTTGTGAGTAAGCCTATTCAAAAGGAAGGCAAGTATTCTGGTTGAGAGCAAGAGCATGAGTAAATGAATAGAGGTAGGAATAAGAGCTACCACTTACTGAATGACAGGCAAACTCTTCACATGTTACTTTCATTCACTGATCAAAAAATAATCTTAGGAGATAGGAATTATCTCCATTTACAGTGGAGCAACTGGAAGCACAAAGGAAAAACATAATTTGCTCAAGATCTTGCAGAGAGTAAATAAAAGAGCTGGGATTTGAACCCAAGTATCTGGCTTTTAACCACCACACTATGTTGAGCAGAACACAGTGGGTCTGCTAGGCAGAGCACCTGAATGCATAGCCTGGCCTGGCTGAAGCAGTGGATGAATGTTCAGTAGTGGGAATGGAATATACAAATAGCTCCACATATCTGTTCATGTTAAAAGAAACCTGCTGAATAATAAGAAGCAGGTTTCTCACTGGGAGAGAAGGAAATTACAAATGAGGAAAGGAGGAAGTCTAGATTGAACTCTGGTATTGACTTGGAATCAGAGCTATGAGTATGAACTTATAGGTTCTTTAATATATAGATAGATCGAGTCAGGAATATAGATGTATATGTATGGGTTAGCATACTACATTTGTTTCTTTAGCTCTGTCTGTGGAGAAAAGTAACAGACACCCCATTAGCAATAACCATATCTAGTGGACAGATCTTGGTTTCTAATACTATTCTCAGAATATATATTCAGAATAGTATTAGAAACCAAGATCTGTCCACTAGATATGGACAAAGAACTTTGGAGAATGGTTGGAGAAATGGTTGATTCCTTGGAGAAATGGTTGCTTCCAGGACTTAGGCAAAGAAAATATAAGATGACTCTGGAGCATCCTGTAGTGGTAAAAAGTTAGGAAGTGCTCAAAAATGGACTGGGAGCCATGTCAGAGGGGCATATCAAAAGCCTACCTGAGCACATGGGTGGCTCAGTTGGTTGGGTGTCCAACTTTGGCTCAGGTCATGATCTCACAGTTTGTGGGTTCGAGCCCCACATCAGGCTCGGTGCTGAATGTTTGCTCAGAGCCTGGAGCCTGCTTGGGATTCTGTGTCTTCTCCTCTCTCTGCCCCTCCCCCACTCACGTTCTGTCTCTCTCTGTCTCTCAAAAATAAATAAATAAATAAATAAATAAATGTAAAAATTAAAAATAAAATTAAAAAAAAAGCCTACCTGAATCTGAAAAGCCAGTCTAAAAGCTAAATGGGCATATTAAAAATCCACTTTAAAAATTATTTTAAAGCATTTTAAAAAGGCACCTGGGGGTGGCTCAATTGGTTGAGTGTCTGACTTCGACTCAGGTCATGATCTCGCGGTTAGTGGGTTGGAGCCCCGCATTGGGTTCTGTGCTGGCAGCTCAGAGCCTGGAGCCTGTTTCAGATTCTGTGTCTCCCTCTCTCTCTGTCCCTCCCCACTTGTGCTCTGTCTCTCTCTGTCTCAAAAGTAAATAGACTATTAAAAAAACCATTAACTTGGAGAAGCTGTGATCTTTACTCTTTCATGTTTAAAAAAAAGGGGGGGCACCTGGGTGGCTCAGTCAGTTAAGTGTCAGACTCTTGACTTCAGCTCAGTTTATGATCTCATGTTTGTAAGTTCAAGCCTCACATCAGGATCTGTGCTGGCAGTGAGTGACG
>NW_027529524.1:453235-459281 GCF_008692635.1 Crocuta crocuta | reverse complement strand
CTATCCCTCCCCTGCTTGTGTTCTCTCTCTCTCTCTCTCTCTCTCTCTATCAAATAAAAATACACTTAAAAAAAATTTTTTTTTACAAATAGTTTATTGTCAAGTTGGTTTCCATATAACACTTTTATTTTTTTAAGCATTCCTTTTTTTTTTTACTGTTTATTCATTTTTTGAAAGACAGAGAGAACAGAGGATGAGCAGGGGAGGGGCAAAGAGAGAGGGAGACACAGAATCTGAAGCAGGCTCCAGGCTCTGAGCTGTCAGCAGAGCCTGATGGGAGTCTCGAACCCACAAACCATGAGATCATGACCTGGGCCAAAGTCAGATGGTTAACTGACTGAGTCACCCAGGCACCCCAAAAAATACACTTTTAAAAATGGTTAAAAAAATAAATGAACATATTAAAAGTCAATCTGAAAAGAACTCTCAAGGAACTAAACTGGAAAACTTGAGCAAAATAAAAAGACAGCACTGAATTATAACTCAAAATAAAATAGTTTTGAGATAATTATACTATGGTTATGTTAACATTTTTTTGGTATGATATTAACATTAAGGGAAACTGGGTGAAAGGTATGTGAGAACAACCTGTACAATTTTTGCCACTTTGCTTTACATCTTAATTATTAAAAAAAAAAAAGAATTTAAAACAAAACAACAGAAGGACAAATCTTAAAATTTTTAAAAAGAAAATGTTATCTATAAGTGGAGGGGGGAAAAAGATAGAAACTAGGATTAGTTGACTATACCTTACACTTTGGAACTACATAAATATTTTACATATTATAAAAATAAATGAAATTCTAAAAACCAATTCTTAAAAATAAAAAATAGAATGAAACAAATGAACATAAATGTATATCCAGATAGTAATGTAACTACATAGAGAGGGACTATCCTAAGTGACTAAAACACAGTAATTTGATTGTATATCCTTAGTAGGGACAAAAAGAACTTCCCTCCTCCTCCCCAAAAGTCTTAAATTCTTTTCTTTTCTTTTTAAATTTCTTGTAATGTTTTATTTATTTCTGAGAGAGACAGATTGTGTGAGCAGCAGAGGGTCAGAGAAAGAGGGAGATACAGAATCCGAAACAGGCTCCAGGCTCTGAGCTGGCTGTCAGCACAGAGCCCAACGCGGGGCTTAAACCCACGAACCGCAAGATCATGACCTAAGCGAAAGTCGGATGCTTAACCGACTAAGCCACCCAGGCGCCCCAAATGAGTGATATTCTAATCTACTCATTGCTAGTATTATTGAGAACCAGAATTCCAGTATGGAAGAAGACATACTGAAGAAGATAAGTAAAGGAATATACAAGGTAAGGATATTGGTGGTATCAGTACAAAATTATCATGCATGTATTTTACTTTCTAAAAGTTCTTAGATATGTCCACAAAAACCCTTAAAAGCAATAAGCAAAACATGCTGTGTGTCTCTAGCATTCAGACTGTGATACAATTTTTCACAAAAAGGAACAAAGGGCTCCTTGGACAAATGTCTTGTTCTGGGTGAGAACCAGGAGATGTAGGGGCATCTGGCTGACTCAGTCAGAAGAGCATATGACTCTTGATTTTGGGGTCAGGAGTTCAAAGTGTTTTTTTTAACATTTATTTATTTTTGAGAAACAGAGACAGATCAGGAGTGGGGGATGGGCAGAGAGATAGGGACACACAGAGTCAGAAGCAGGCTCTGTCAGCACAGAGCCCAACGCGGGGCTTGAACCCACGAACTGTGAGATCATGACCTGAGCTAAAGTCAGACCTCAATCGACTGAGCCACCCAGGTGCCCCTCTTGGGGTCAGGAGTTCACACCCCACGTTGGGTGTAGAGATGGCATAAAATAAAAATAAAAATAAAATAAAAACCAGGAAATGTGAATGATACATCTGGTACATCCTGTTAAATCAGAGAGCAGGAGGGAAGTTGCCAAGTGGGAAAGTCCACTGGTGTCATATTTAAAGGACTCAGAAGCGAGCATGAAGAGGCTCCCATGGGCCAAAGATGGAATAATCTGACCCTGTAGAAAGATCAAAATTGCAGAGGACTGAAACACATGTGTAAATCTGAGTTCATGATGATACACAACAACAAAAAACACACTGGCTACCTTGGAAGATGTTAGGGAGCCAATTTCATATATGCTGATAGCTGATAAATAAAAGCAGGAGGAGAGAAATCAAGCAATTTCTATGATATGAAGTGTATCACTGGGAAACCAAAAAGCACATGAGAAGGTTTCTCTTTACAGAATTGTTCTGGCTAATAAATGAAGAAAGGATGACAGAATAACAATCTGTGATCCCTAAGGAACTAATGGACTTAGGTATCAAACATCAAAACCTGCTAACATCACAAAAGGAGAGACAGACATATCAGACATTATATTCCTCTGCTTATAAAACAGTATTGATGAAAATCAAACTTGGATTTGATCAATCTTCTAGGTTTAAATATTCACTTATAGAAATTCTAGAAGAGAGTAAAACATGTCAAAAACACCTACTGATTACATTCAGCAAACTCCAGGCTAAGGAAATCTCTATCAGACAAATGATCTAACTTCTTCAACAAATAACTTGCAAGAGGAAAAAGAGAGATAAAGATTGAGATAGAGGTGGAGGGAGAACTGTGAAAAGCAAAAGAAACCCAAAAAGCAGACTTCAAGAGACATCAAATCATTACCATATGTTGAACATATTTGCATCCTGATTACACAAAATGTAATGTTTTAAAAATCATGACATTTAAGACAGGATTAGAAATGTGAACATCAGGGGTGCCTGCATGGCTCAAGTTGGTAGGGCATGCTACTTTTTTTTTGCGATAGAGACAGAGCATGAGTGGGGAAGGGGCAGAGAAAAAGGGAGACACAGAATCAGAAGCAGGCTCCAGGCTCTGAGCTATTAGCACAGAGCCTGTTGTAGGCTTCAAACTCACAAACCACAAGATCATGACCTGAACCAAAGTTGGACGTTTACCAACTTAGCCACCCAGCCACCCCTGTCTGACTTTTGATTTTGGCTCAAGTCATGATCCCACGGTTTTTGAGTTCAAGCCCAAGTGGGGCTCAGCACTGACAGCATGGAGTCTGCTTAGGATTCTTTCTTTCTCTCTCAAAATAAATAAACAAACATTAAAAAAAATATGTGGGGCACTTGGGTAGCTCAGTTGGTTAAGCTTCCAACTTTGGCGTAGGTCATGATCTCACAGTTTGTAAGTTGGAGCCCTGTGTCAGGTTCTGTGCTGACAGCCTGGAGCCTGCTTTGGATTCTATGTCTCCCTCTTTCTGCCCCTCCCCCATTTGCTTGCGTGCATGTGCACATGCACGTGCTCTCTCTCTCTCTCAAAAGTAAAATATTTTTTTAAAAAATTTAAACCTGCTTTTAAAAAGAATAGAAATGGGGGTGCCTGGGTGGCTCAGGTCATGATCTCACGGTTCGTGGGTTCGAGCCCCTCATTGGCTCTGTGCTGACAGCCAGCTCAGAGCCTGGAGCCTGTTTCCAATTCTGTGTCTCCCTCTCTCTGACCCTCCCCTGCTCATGCTGTCTCTCTCTTTCTCAGAAATAAATAAAACATTAAAAAAAATAAAAAATAAAATAAAAAGAAATGTGAACATCAGATAATTTATGATATTCAAGAATTATGCTGATTTAGTAAGATAATGGTATTGTTATTCCTTTTTATGTTTTTAAGTTTTTATTTATATTTATTATGTGAGAGAGAAAGCACATAAGCCGGGGGAGAGGGACAGAGAGAAAGGGAGAGACAGAATCTCAAGCAGGCTCCAAAGTGTGGCTCAATCCCACGAATGGTGAGATCATGACTTGAGCAGAAACCATGAGTCCAATGTTTAACTGACTGAGCCACCCAAGCACCCCCATCATTCCTTTTTAAAAGTAATTTTTAGGGCACCTGGGTAACTCAGTCAGTTGAACATCCAACTTCAGCTCAGGTCATGATCTCATGGTTCATGAGTTCAAACAAGCCCTGCATTGGACTAGCTACTGTCAGTGCAGAGCCCACTTCAGATCCTGTCTCCCTCTCTCCCTGACCCTCTCATGCTCACACACTCTCTCTCTCTTTCAAAAATAAACAAGCATTTTTAAAAAAGAAATTTTCTTTTAGAAATCATATTAACATATCTATGGGTGAAATTACATCACGGCTGGGATTTGCTTCAAAATAATCCAAGAAGGGGAAAGCAAGGAGAAGATATACATGAAACAAGGTTGGCATGAGTCCAAGTATTAAAGCTGTATGGTGGGTACATGGAGGTTCATTATATTATTCTAATTTTTTTTGAAAATTTCCACTATACAAAGTTGTTTTTTTTTTGTTTTGTTTTGAAGTGTTGGGATAGGGTGCCTGGGTGGCTCAGTCAGTTGAGTGTCCAACTCTTGATTTTGGCTCAGGTCATGATCCCAGGGTCTGAGGGATTGAGCCTCGAATCAGGCTCTGACACTGAGGATGGAGCCTGTTTAAGCTTCTCTCTGTCTCTCTCCCCATCTATCCCTCTGCCCCTCCCCCACTCATGTGTATGCATTTGTGTGTGCGCTCTCTCTCTCTCTCAAAATAAATAGACTTTTTTTTTTTTCTAGGAGAGAGAGAGAGAGAGACAGCATGAGCAGGGGAGGGTCAGAGAGAGAGGGAGATACAGACTCCGAAATAGGCTCCAGGCTCCGAGCTGGCAGTCAGCACAGAGCCGGACGCGGGGCTTGAACCCACAAACCGCGACATCATGACCTAAGCGAAAGTCGGACGCTTAACCGACTAAGCCACGCAGGCGCCCCAATAAATAGACTTTAAAAAAAAAAAAAGTGTCAGGGAGGCACCTGGGTGGCTCAGTTGGTTAAACTTCTGACTTTGTCTCAGGTCACGATCTCACAGTTTGTGAGTTTGAGCCCCACGTGGGACACTATGCTGACAGCTCAGAGCCTGGCACCTGCTTCAGAGTCTGTATCTCCTCTCTGCCCCTCCCCTGCTGGTGCTCTGTTTCTCTCTCTCAAAAATCAGTAAACATTAAAAAAAATTTTTTTTAAGTGTTAGGATAAAGTTGGAGAGGATGACCAGAGTACAGAGGGTCTGGATCACATGCTGAGGGGCTTAACTTGGACTTCTGGGATTTAAGAAGGAAGATCTTACCTTGTACAGAACCTGCCAGTCGCTGACCTTGGTGTGGGACAGCTTCATGCGTTTCAGAATCAGCTACAGTCAGACAAGGGGACAGCCACTGTTTTCCCTCTTCCACTCTAATGCCCCTCAAGAAGCCCCATGTCCAATACTGACCCTCATACTCCTTCCCTACCTCCCAGCCCCCACCCCTAGCTCACAGGCACATTCTTGATATGACCCAGCAACCGATGCAGCATTTGAGCCATGTCCAGATTCTGGGGTAGTAAGAAAAACTGAATGACATCCAACCGGGAATTCAGCTCTCCCAGGTCCTGAGTCGGACGTGTGAACCACAGCCTGGAAGTAAGGCATGAAATAGGAGGCGGAAGGAACAGAAATTACATCTGTTCTTATTATTGTCTTGATCCTAGTTTGTGAAAATGTGTTTGGAGGTCCCTGGGGATTGTGGTAAGCTGTATCTGCATTGGCAAGTACAGTGTCCAATCTATGCGGACATGTTTACACATATCTACTAAAAATCTCTGCATGTGAATACGGCTCTGTTTATTCTGGTTTTGATGGATGTAACCATGTGCCATTCCATGTGGATATGCAATGGAGCTTGTCAATATTTAGAGGGAGCGCAGCGTATTGAAGTATTTGTGTGCCAACACTCTAGTTCTCTCTGTAGCTGAGTAGGAGAGGGTGAGTCAGCATGAGTTTATCTGCATTTAGCTGTGACAGTGTCTCTGGGTGTAATTGCACAGACATTCATCTTTTTCTTGTTGTTTCATAAAAGTATATAACCATTCCATGTGGAATGATAAGCCCTCAATTCATGATAATGCTCATCTCTGCAGAGATGGGATTGGGAGCAACACTGAAGAGGTTTCAATAACATTGTCTTTTTTTTTTTTTTTTTTTTGTGAGTGC
>NW_027529524.1:394929-453227 GCF_008692635.1 Crocuta crocuta | reverse complement strand
TTTTTTTTTTTTTTTTTTTTTTTAAGTAAGCTCTACACCCAATGTGGGGCTCAAGCTCATACCCCAAGATTAAGAGTCACATGCTCTACCAACTGATCCAGCCAGGTGCCCCTTCAAAAACACTGTCTTAAGGAAAAAAAAAAAAACAAAAAAACACTGTCTTATTCTTAAATTTGCTGGTGCATAGAGGCTTTTATTATTATTATTATTATTATTATCATTATCATTATCATTACTTCCATCTTGTGTCCCCAGGGTATTTCCTAATAAATTAGATTAGTATACAGTAATAAATGTCTCATCTGTGTTTGTCTAATTCTGGGTGTCCCTATCTCTCTATGGCTATGAAGAGTGTGAGACTCTGCAAGGACCTGTGAGCCCATGAATTCTTTCCTGCATTAGATCAAGCCATTAGGCATGTTATTTTACTTTATTTATTTTTTTAATGTTTATTTTTGAGAGAGGGTGGGGAGGGGCAGAGAGAAAGGGAGATAGAGGATCCAAAGAAGGCTCTGAGCTTTCAGCGCAAAGCCCGACGCAGAGTTCAAACCCTCCAAACTGCGAGATCACGACCTGAGCCAAAGTCGGATGGTCAACAGGCTGAGCCACCCAGGTACCCCAGGCATCCTATTTTATATAAGAACCAACCTGTGGAGACACTGGGGCCCGAGGATATGTATCTCACACTACGGTCTATGGCCAGTTAACCTGGGTTAGAACAACCCAGGTTAGAGTGAAGTGGAGGACTGAGTTGGATTCGAGGCCAGGTTTTTAGGCACCTCTACGCCTTAGCCACAGAGAACTCCACTGGCAGCTATGTAGGCTCCACCTTGGAGAACACAAGCAGACTTTTTTGTAAAATACCTAGGTTTTTCAGGGCACCTGGGTGGCTCAGTCGGTTAGGCATCCGATTTCGGCTTAGGTCATGATCTGCAGCTTGCAACTTTGAGTCCCAAAAGGACTCTCTGCTGTCAGCACCGAACCCGCTTTGAATTCTCTGCCTCTGCTCCACTTGTGCTCACGCTCACTCACTCGCTCTCTCTCAAAAATAAATAAACATTAAAAAGATACTTAGGTTTTTCTGACTCACGTATTGCTAGTGCCAGGAGAAATTTTAGTCAAGCTAAACCTCCTAATACTACAGCTGAGGAAATGAAGCCCTTAGACAAGTAGCTTGTCCAAAATCTATAGCTGGGTCTCAAACTCAGGTCTCCAGACTGCTAGCATAGTGCTCTTTAGAGCATACTGTGACATTCAGTCACCTTCCTGGTGCCCTGCCCAACTGGAGGCCAACTGGATCCTTAGTTCATAATTCAGGTTGTGATTTCATGCCCTGCTGGATCCTACCTGGGGGATCTGCACTCCTCCCCACCTTTAACTCTGTTCTCTTCTCCCCCTAAGAATTCCTTCCCTCTCATCCCTGGTTGAGATTAGAGATCTGCACCTGTAGAATGTGTGGGTAATGAAGTCATCCCAATTACCTGGAGATGACCTCAGGGATTATCCTAAATTAACCTCTAAAAGACACACAGTGCAGGGCAGGTGAGGTGGGGAAAGGATTGTGCATCTGTAGGCTAGTAAAGGTCTCAGCCCTGAGTTTGTAGAGATGATGTGACCAGTGTGCTTGCATTTGTGTACCTGCTCACTCACTCGGTGTTACTGCATATAAGGCCATGTGCTAGGCACTAAGGTGACAGGAATGAGCACTGTACAGAATTCATAGCTATGAGAACAAGCAGGTTCACCGACTGCTAACTCTTCCACCTGACGTGACAGTGCAACTAGAAAACAAACAACCACTGTGTAAGCAAATGGGAAGGTGTGTGTCAGTCTCCTTACAGGTGCCTGTGAAAGTTTCACCAAGAAGGTGATAGTTGGCTTGCACCTTGAAGACGATGTAAGATTCTGACAGGGGAAGAACAAGGGAAAGACTTATGCTCATGCGCATAAACATGGGCATGGTGTATTTCCATGACAGAAAAGTGGCCCAAATGACTGGACTATAGGGTGTATCCAGTAAGGATGGATTTAGGAAGGGCTTGGGAGGATAATCATGGAAGTTTAAATTGCGGTGAATGGGAGGGGCCCTGAACATCAGACTACTAAAAATGCTAATCTTCATCCCACAGGGAATGGGGAAGTCTCCTGAGGTTAATGTTATTTTGTTTCTACTTAAGGTTTAAAAAAAAGTGGAGTGACATGCTCAGATCTCTGTTTTGAAATGATAAGTCTTTTAGAACGGGAGACAGATTGGAAAAAGAAGACATTAGAGGCAGAGAGACCAATCTAAATGTGAATGCAATGCTCCAGGTTAGAAATGATCACAGCCAGAGTTAGAGCAGTGGAAAAAGGGAGAGAGATGGCTGAGAAAGACATTTCAGGGTAGAATCAATAGGCCTTAGTGAATAATTGAATATGAAACGTAAAGGAGAAGCATCAATCCAAGGTTCAGCGCCTGAGAAGCAGTACTGCCAGCAATGCCATTATGCAGATAAAAAAGGATGCAGGAAGATGAACAGGTCCAGAGAGCATCAGTGTCGATCCTCTGAGCTTGAACTGCCTATGAAAATTGCATGTGGTGATAATGTGCAATGAGCATTCCACATATACAGCTCAGAAATAGAGACACAATTTTGAAAGTCATCAGAGAATAGCTCAAATTTGAACCATCATTTTTATAATTAAAGATAGTGCCATGTGAGGCCTGGCTGGCTAGGTCAGTAGAGCATGTGACTCTTGATCCAGGGGTCGTGAGTCTGAGCCCCACATCAGGGGGTTGATTGTACTTAAAATAAAATGTTAAAATCTTTAAGAAAAGTAAAGATAGTAACCATATGAGGTAGAAACTTCCAATTATTAAAAAAAGACACAATGTATAGCATAAGGAATGTAGTTAATAATACTATGACACTTTTGCATGGTGACAGAGGTAGCTAGAGTTATTGTGGTGATCACTTCGTAATGTATATAAGCAATGAATCACTATATTGTATACCTGCAACTAATAAAATATTGTTTATTGTATATCAGCTACACTTCAATAAAAAAAGATACTACCATGTGTGCATTAGTGTTTTGTGATTGTTTCTGCTGCTTATATGTGTGCAAGTCTGTATCATCAATCTGCATATGTGCATCTGTGCTGACAACATAAAATGAGGATAATACTACCTACCACACGGGGTTGGTGTAAGGATTAAATGCATTTAGCCAGCATTTGGGAAAGGGCAGTTCTTGGAACTACGAGGTGGGGTGGTTTGTGTGAGTCTGTAGAGTGAACGCATTAGCTGGCAGCAGATGTGTGAGACTCACCTGAGCAGCTTCTCTCCCCACTTACAGTGGCATCTATTGAGGATTCCTGTGGGGAGCAGGGGCAGGCAGTAAGCTTGTTACAGGCAGGGGCAGAAAAAGAATGTGTGGATGTGTCTAAACCGAGGCATCAGGCCAGAGGTTCAGATGTTGGACAGGCTGGCCTGGGGCCGTTTTCCAGATTCAGAACACAAAGGCAACTAAAGCCAGCGACTGGCCACAAGTCTGAGCCAGGATTACCTTACATGGGCTTAGGGGAAGGATAGGCACTCACAGGAACAGTCGGCCAGAAAAATACACAGGGCAGCTGTGGTTGGATTCACAAAGAGTCCAACACATATATGTAAACATTAGACATAATCCACTGAGATATGCACAGTGAATCCATATGGCTACTTGGGTAGATGTCCCCACTACACCCACTAAAGCGAGAGACAACTGACAAAGACTCAATGCAAATAAAACATGGACAGTTATGTGGTTATATAATTCTCCTCTATACACAGGGCCTCCCAAAGTCCCTAGGCAGGTACACACCCAGCAGAAACATCCATAGAAACCCAAGGAAGGAACATGGAATTGGCAAAATAAGAGATGATATGCAAATGACACTGGACAACTATGGACAAGGGGGGTGCCCAAGCTCAGGGAGGGTACAAGGAGCATAAGAAAGATGGACTGGAGTGGAAGAGACATCTGGCAACAGAAGTGAAGTGGGAGGGAAGAGGGACTGGGACACATGTTGGGAGGCAGCTGAAAAAAGGTAGCCTTTGTAGTGTGAGATGAGAGAAGGGGCATACTTACCAAAGAGGCTGAGCCCCTCCTTCAGTCCACTGGCCACTTTGTACACCGAGGGGTGAGACTCACTCTTAAATATCTGCAGAACACTGTAAGGGAGAAGTGAAGGAGTTTGGGGTAACCTGGATTTTTAAAAATTATTTTTAAGTTTATTTATTTTTGAAAGAGAGAGAGGCAGGGGAGAGGCAGAGAGAGGAGAGAGAGAATCCTAGGCAGGCTCTGCACTGTCAGCACAGAGCCCAGTGCGAGGCTTGAACCCATGAACCGTGAGATCATGACCTCAGCTGAAACCAAGAGTCAGACACTTAACCCACGCAGTCACCCAGGCACCCCAACATAACTTGGATTTTTAAAAGCAACTGAGAAGATGGAAGGGAGATTGGGAACATCCTCCTGAGATCAAGTTTTGTTGTAAGGTCTGTCCCTCACTTCTCTCTGCCTCAGTTTTTCTCTTTAGAAAAGGAGGATGACACCCTTGTGCTTTTCTCCCTTTCTTCTCCTTACCCTCTCTTCCCTTTCTTCAAGGAGAGAGACCTTAATAACCCCAGGATTAAAGAAACTGGAGCCTCGCTGGGATTATTAGAGCATTAAACTTAATCCTTCTCTCTCCCCAGAGACGACAGCCTCCCTCCATCTCCTTACCTGTAAGTGTCTTGATCTATGCTCACCAGATGGGTCCTGAGGACAGAAAACAAGCAGAAGGGAAGGTGGCTAGGGTAGGAGAGGAGTGAGTTCATTCTTAGGCTCTACCCACTAGGTCCCCCTCCCAGAATACTGTCTGTCTTCTCCTTGGAGCTCCACGTCCCCTGCAGGTGCTCCTATGTGTCCTAGAGTACTTTACCCGATGGGTCACTGCCCACTCCCCCCACCCCCCACCTTGTGTTACTATTCAGGCCTCCCAATCCCACCTTACTTTGCTTGAGGTTAGGGTAAATCACCTACAACACAAATTTCTTAAAGCCCAGGATGGGGACGCTGACATTATAATCTTCCAGTTCAACCCCAATTCTTCTTCGACCCAGGAACTTGAGCAGCCCTCCAAGTGCTCGAACCTGGGAGATCAGTAATGGAGTTGAGGTAAATCCCAATGTCCTGGAGGCTGGACAACACCATGGAAAACTATTATTTTCCAGGGTTGGACTAGTACCTCACAGGACTCAACCCAAGGATCGGGTGTTGGTCCCTTTCTCCAGTCTGCTGCATCCCAGCCCTCATCTCCCCCAGGACCCTTCCTACCGTGAGGACGCAGTCAAAGGGAATAATGGAGGAGAGGAAAAGGATTTTCTCAGTGGTAGTCATGGAGTCTGGGATGAAGGAGTAGTTTCCAGCAAGGAGGCGCCGTTTGCTTATCTCCAGACCTATTTGGGGAGAGGCATGGGAGGGAAAAGTCTCGTAGCCCAATTTTCACCCAACCTTAAGAATGAGACAATAGAGGGGCGCCTGGGTGGCTCAGTCGGTTAAGCATCCGACTTTGGCTCAGGTCACGATCTCATGGCTCGTGGGTTCAAGCCCCGGTCGGGCTCTCTGCTGACAGCTAGCTCAGAGCCTAGAGCCTGCTTCAGATCCTGTATCTCCCTCTCTCTGTGACCCTCCCTTGGTCATGCTGTCTCTTTCTCTTAGAAATAAATAAAACAGGGGCGCCTCAGTGGCTTAGTCGGTTAAGCCTCTGACTTTCACTTAGGTCATGATCTCGCAGTTCATGGGTTCGAGCCCCGCGTCGGGCTCTGTGCTGACTGCCAGCTCAGAGCCTGGAGTCTATTTCAGAGTCTGTGTCTCCCTCTCTCTCTGACCCTCCCCTACTCACGCTGTCTCTCTCTCTCTCTCAACTAGGAAAAAAAAAGTCTCCTTGAGTTTCCATTTGAAAAAAAAAAGAAATAAAAACATTAAAAAATTTCTAAAAAAAAGTTATTAAAAAAAAAAGAATGAGACAATAGAATCAAGAGAGATAATATGACTTGCCAAGCTACTACAGGCAGTTAATGGAAATCTGAAACAAGAATCAAATCTTCAGGGGTGACTGGGTGGCTGTCGGTTAAGCTTCCACTTTTGGTTTCAGCTCAGGTCATGATTTCATAGTTCATGAGCTCGAATTTGAGCCCTGCATCTGTGCTGTCAGTGTGGAGCCTGCTTGGGATTCTCTCTCTCCCTCTCTGCCCCTCCCTTGCTCACACTGTCTCTCAAAATAAAATGATAATAATGAAAATAATAATAATAAGCCAAATTTTCAGACTTAGTCTAATTATCTCTTTATTTTACATGGAATATAAAGATCTTTGGCTGAGAGCACAACCTGAGAAAGACAACTGATTCAGGAATATTTATTCCTAGGATGTCTACTTGGAATTTTGGATTTGGGGTCAAAAGCATCATATTAATAGAGGACTGAGTAACACTAATGTCTTAACATCTAAGTAGGATAGAACATTCCTTATCCTTTTTGCAAACCTGGGAAGATTATGGAAGTTCCTTGTGGATCATCAGAGTCACTGAGGCAGTGTCTATTTTTTTTCTTTTAAGGGACAAATGGCTTTGGCTTAAAGGTAAAAATTCCAACAAATTTGGATAGTCACTTTGTGACTATCCACAAAGTGTCACCACTTCCTCTTCTCAGGGAAGGCCCTCATCCCTAGATATGCCTATGTAGAAATTTCACAAGGTTTCAGGTTATTTAAAGGTAGGGAGCAGGAGAGATCTTGAGGAGACTGGTTATGGGGCTTGAAGAACACAAAGGATTAGGATGAGATAAGGCTGAAGGGAGACTTCTGCTAGGGCTCAAGTAAGGAGAAAGGGGTAGGGAAGCTGGATTGGGGAATTGGGCAAAGGAAAGGAAGTACCAAAATCCACACTTGGCAAAAATATGATTTCAGGTCTCTTAGGCTCTCCGTGCTCCTGGGAGGCTGTGGGGGAAGCAAAGAAAGGGCCATCAGTCTGAACATCTCAGTCCTCTGCCTCTGTTCCACCTTCCCTCTCACCCACTTCTGGCCTCCTGGCTTTTGCTCCCTTTAGTCTCCTGGAATATTCCATAGTTCAGTCCTTCCCCATATTTGCTTTTCCCTTACCCAGTCCTTACCAAGCTTCCTTAGAAACTGAGTCATATTTTCATCCTGTTTGGCACTTGTAACAACAGATCGGGGATTGATTTCATCCAACACTTGGAAGGAGAATGGAGACCAAATGAGTAAAAGGATCCTCTAGGAGGGTACCCATAGGCCTCCCCTTGCTATCTTCTTCTACTCCACCCAAAACAAACCAACCCACCCTCATTTCCTCCCTCTAAAAGTAAGGAGTGCTCTGCACATTGGGAGCATAGGTAGGAGTCAGGCTTGAGATTTAGGAATGAGAAGTAAGAGTGGCAGGATGGTAGGAGGGAAGAGTGGCCTGGAGATTGTCACTAGATTCCAAACCCCTACAGAAAGGACATGACTGATTTGTCCAGGACTACATCTCTAGCACCTGATACTTTATAAACAATAAATGTGGAATAATGAAATGAATTACTATAAACAAAAGAGGGAGCTTCTGGAAGTCAATAAAATAAATTGAGACAGGTAAGGATATAAGAGTGAAATACACTTGCAGTCTCAGAGTAGAGGAATCCACAGTTCTGCTCCCACCTCTCTGGAGAAGCTTGAGATTCTCATGGTCTGGGGCATCTGGCATGAAGTGGATGGTAGAGTCACTAGTGTCATAGTAGGCGATGCCCAAGTATCCTGAAGTCCACAGCGCACACAGATAGATCTGTCGCGGGGAAGAAGAAAGGAACCCGGTAGGAAAGGAAACTGCTGTTAAGTATAGGGTTATGCCATGTCCTACTTAATTTTAATCATTTTATCATCGTCCCCATTCAGTAAGTGTGAAACAAGAGCAGGGGCAAGTGACCTGCCAGCTACTCCAAGCCCACTGATTCTAACATCCTGAAGTTCCAACCAACGCCCTGCTCTCAGGATCCAAGCGCCTGCTCTCGACATCAACCGAAATCACCGCCCCAGAGACCTCCGCTGGCTCCTGCTCGTCGTCGTCCTCCTCCTCAACTTCCCCGCGGCCCGGCACTGGGGACAGGCTGGGAAAGCTAGCCGAGGCTGCCCCGGGCTCCGGGCCCTGCGGCGTCCTGCCCGGGATCGCTTCTATGGAGCACATGGCCTTGGACGCTCTGCGGGAGCAGAAAACGGTTCAGGAGCGGGGGTTCACCGCCAGGAGTCTGGGATAGGGGGTGCGCAGATATGCAAATCTACCCAGAACTTCTGGGAGAGGGCTGGGGCTGGGGCTGCAAGGACTGGGGAGAGCTGTGGTAACATTTTGTTTTTAACAGCTGCGGACATTTTCACGGGCGACTTCTCAGGTATATCACCAAAGCCCAGACTGCAAATCTCCACTTGCTCCACCCTCATTTCCGTCACGCGAAACTTGTACTTTGGCGGGAGGGCCCTGTGGGCCAAGTCTGCACATCTCCTCTCGCCGCCCTTGCCAACCACGCCCCCACGATCGCAGCCCTAACTTCTTGACTTCCCACCCTAGTTGCGGACACTCGCGGCACTTTCCCGCGTTTTCAGTCACCTGGGTAGCTACGTGCGCGAAACCGCGTCACTGAGAGCCGCGCGCCCGCAGGAGGGGCACACCTGAGGGAGGGCGGGGTGCGCGCGCACACGCCCCACCCCTCTTAGCCGCTATTGGTCGAAGAGATCCGGATCCTGTCAGAGGCTCCGACAGGGCTAGAGGGAGGAGAGGACTTCAGTTGCTGAGACAGATGGACGCTGATTGGCCTATTCGCATATGGGGCGGTGCCAGAACGTTCAAACTTCCCGCCGCCAGTGCCGTTGCTTAGCACTCGGGTCTAAGCCCTCCCGGTTTCTGGGCTTTGATTGACGCGGGGTGGAGCCTGTGAGAAAGTCGGAAGCGAAGCTTTAGTCAGTGCCTACAGCACTAACTGGTCTAGGCGGTTTAGGGGGAGCTGCCTAAAGGGGGGAGACGCGAATTGCATTTCTTTTTTCTGGAGAGTGAAGATAAGCAACATTATTAAACCTGTACCAACAACTCTAAATTAATATTTGTACCCACTGAATTAATATTTATGAACAGCTTAGAATAGTGCCTGGTAAGCTAGTGAAAACTACGTATTTTAAATAAATAAGCAGAAATAAGCAAGACTTCTGTCTTAGTCCTCTTGTGCCTATTTCTTCGGTACAGGGTATGACCACCCCAAAGGGGGAACTACTGGGCCTCGTTTATAATTTTTGTCTCCCAGGAGGAAGTGGAAGCATTCGAATTACACCAAATTCTGGTGGAGAGAAGTAGACCTGATAAGAACAGCTACACTCCTACTGAGACATGTCTATACTCCTCCTGCAGATGCACACCCACCCACATCCCTAAGTACAGAGGGGTGTCATCTATTCATTCAGCAACTATTTAGAGCCTATTCTGGGCCAGGTGGTAGGTCTGAAGTACTGAACATTAAGTATGGACTTCACGAAGCTTACTTTGTAGTGTGTGTGAGAGGAGGGTAAACAAGGAGATTGTGAGGGGGACAGAAATAAACAAAATACTTTAAAAAACAGATCGCTTAAAATACATCTTCCTCCCCAACTTTGTCCTGGGTACCCTGAGATATGGAGATCTCATCCAACAGGTTAGAGAAGATGGTGGGGTAACCTGGCTCCGCTAAACAATGATTGGAAAATCCCCTCTAGCAACAAAGGTGGGGGAGTGAGTTAAGGGCTCAGTTAATGGTTACCCTTAGCAAACGGTTGAGCAATGGAGCTATGGAAACCTGGAAGGGACCGTCATAACTCTAAGGCGTGTCAGAAAGGGACACACCTTCCAATCTGGGGTGAAAAGAGATTAGGGACTGGTTTACCAAGCCAAGGAAAGGGAGGGAGTGAAAAAAGAAGCCACCCTTTGAAGGAAAGGATAGATATTAAGATAGGAGAAAAGCAGAGGTAAGGAGATGAGACCAGAAGGACACTTCTCTGATGCAGGATTCAAGGGTGCAGCCGCTGGTTTCAAATCCAGGGGGGCTTCGCTGAAATGTACCAGGAGAGAGCGGCATTACCTGTCATCTGGGAAATTAAGGCAAAATACCTTGTGGGTAGCCAAGCCAGCCAGCCAAAGTCAATATTGATAATCAAGCCAGCTCTAGCTATAAAGCTGTAGGAGAGAAAAGAGAGGCAGAGAAGAAGCTGCCAAAACCTGTTTCAGCTCAGGGCTGGCCCCATTTGCTTGAGGCGTCTCCCAGAAGGGAGATCTTTGTGGGGCATATTCTCTGATGGACATTGACCAGCTGAAACAGAAGAGGACTCTAGGAATAGGGCTGCTTTGACCTCCTTTCCTCAGATGGAAGGAGTCCTGTGTGCAGAATTTGAGGATCACCCATGAAGGAGACCCCCCCCAACTCATGGAATCATTCTACAACCTTATAGGATCTTACAATTCAAGGGAGTAAACACTGACTATATCTCCTCTCTGGGAAAGAGAGAGATAGGCCTTCCCCCAGGGAGGAGAAAACCCACAGAAGAGGAAGCCAGGGAGGAAACCACTAACTGCTAGTTTCCAGCAATATGTTTCTCACTCTGCCCCAGTCCTCTCTTCAAGTCTCTCCCTTTCTTTAAGTGTCAAGGCCTGTTTTGCTCCTATGTGCTTGCACTCCACCATGTTTTTCTGGAACTGTAGGTCTCTTGTTAGCAAGTGGTGAGGAAGAAAGAAGGTATGGTAGGGTAGGAGGGAGATTCAAGATACAGAGGTTGGAATATATTCAATTTGGAGGATGTATTGTTAAGCCCTTTTTTTTTTTTAAAGTAGATCATAAAGAGTTTGACAGAACCTCCAAAGTCAAAGTACTCTTCCTCTGCCTCCCTACTTGTGTCCCCAAGGACCCCACTTACATTATTTAGTCTGATCTTTGCTTTTTTTCTTCCATAATAGGACCAGCTACTATCCCCTCCAGGATCAGTGCAGCTCTATTCTGCAGCCATAAAACCCCTACCCTTCCCAATTTCTCCCATCTTCAACCTATCAGTGGAAGAAGAGCAAGGGGCACAGGAAGGGGCCCCAGAATGGGGGCAGAAGTGGAAGCATTAAAGCTGACCAGGCTACTGAGGAGCAGCAGACGTTCCCCAGTGATGAGGCCCCACTGGCTCAGCTTCCTGTTTTCCCAGCACAAGTCCTGGTTGTCTCCCTTCCCATCCCCTGCCCTACCTTTCACCACTCTCTTTCCCCAATCTCAGTGTCCACTTCCAAGTCCCTGTCCATCTGGAGTCTGGAAGGAATATGGAAAAAGGAATAAACGCCCACCTTCACATTCTAAAATTCCCTCCCTAGACCAAGCTGCTGGTGTCGTTTCTTGTGTGAGGGAGGAATGTGAGTGTCCTCTGATTAATGCAGCAGGGAAACTGAGGCAGGAAAAAATTCTGTGTTCAAAGAGACTGGCGGAGAAACAAGGAGGTTCCCAGGATTCCCTCTCTTTAACACCCCCATCCCTTATCCTCTAAGAGACCTGAGGCTCTCCCCTCTGGACCTACTCCCTAGATCGTCGAGTCCCGCCCCCTGCAGTCCCCTCCCCAGGTGCAGGGCGGGGCGGGTCCGTGAGTCAGCGGCTCCCAGATCTAGCCCGGGAGGGGATAGAGCCGGAGGAGCGGGGTGCGGGGTACGCGGGGCTGGTGGGGAGGCCACGTCTCGTGTGAGCGGGTCTGATCCGGCTAGTGTTGAGCTGAAGGGACAGCCCTAGGTCTGGGGGAGAGAATCCCTGCCTGTGAGACCCGCCTTCCCTGGCCCGGGCCCCTCCCAGTTCCCCAGCGCCGACCGCTTCCTGGTCCCCGTCGCAACTATGGCTGAAGAACAACCGCAGGTCGAATTGTTCGTGAAGGTAGGAACACCTTCTCCCTCCTAAGCCAGCTTCCCTATTCCTGGAAGTCAATTCTCACCTTTACCGTGCTCCAGCCTTAACTCCTCAATCTCTTCCCTCCTTGACCCCCACCGCAACCCCACGTGCAATCTTTAGTGTGAGTGTGTGGGTGTGGGTGTTGGGGGGGTCTTCGGAAGGAGCAGAAAATTGTCGTGTCTGGGGGGGGGAGGGAGTTGTTAATGAGAATTCTATGCTCAACCCTGAAAAGTTTGTCGAAGTTTCCAGCAGCCTAAGGAGGGTTCCCAGGAGTTGAGAATATTGATGAGGTTGGGAGGAGGGGCCGATAGGAAAGACTGGAAGAGAAGGGTGCAGTGGGACCCAACAGGTTTTGGGAGGGTGAGAGGGAAACGTCCGTACAGGTGGTCCTATAAGAATACCAGAGTGAGGGATGTCTTGGGGAGACTTGGAGAAGTGTGTGTGTATGTGTGTGTGTGTGTGTGTGTGTGTGTGTGTGTGTGTGTGTGTGGCAAGGCAGGTTTCAAGGGAGAGGGTGTGGTAAGGGAGGCTGAGAGGAGATCCATGGAAGACTGGTAAGTGGAAGGAGGTGAGAGAGTGGGAGTGGAGTTCTAGCAGCGGGTGGAGATGGGGTGGGCCCGGAAGGGACCCGGGGACTTGCAGAAGCCAGAGAAAGGGAGGTGGCTAGGTGCGAGTTTAGCTGGGGCTCCCACAAGGATAGGTGGGGAGAGGTATCAGAAGGAGGAGGAGGTCTGGGTTAGGGCGTTTACGGTTTGGGGGTTTTAGAAACAGGAGTAAGAGTTGCTCCAACTCTCGTCTCTCTGTGGGTGTGGAAGAAGAGCAGTGGTCCTTTGGCCTTCAAATATGAAAGCTCAGACAGCAGACTCCACTGTTTCTACTCTGCTCCCTCCCCACTCCAGGGCATTCTTACCCAATCCTGGACCTCATCTCTGCACCTCCCTCTCCGTCTGTGTCTCTCTGTTTGCACAGTCTCCCCACCCTTCACTATCCTGCCGCCTTTCTCTCCACTTCCCCCTCTTTGTTCGTCCTTCTTTGTGCGTTCCTGCTGCTTTCTCCCTTCTTTATGCTTGGGGCTTCTGGGGAAGTCACTCCCTCTCCTGTGCCCAGCCGTGCCTGGGCCCGCCCCCCTTAGGTGTGGTCCCCACCTCACTCATACTTGCCTCAAGGGCTATTTTTATTCCTGGGTGAGGCTGCTCTAGAGGACTTCTGGCCTGGGGTCCATTGTGAGGACAGTTATCTGGAGCCATGGGCCATGCACTGGGAGACCCCCCAAGTAGTGTATGGGGAAGAGGGAGGTGGCCCTCCGCTGCCCAGGCCTCAGCCTCATAGGTCCCTGCCCCCACTTCTTGCCAGGAAGGAAGCTGCTGTGGCCGGAGACACAGTGCGATGAATCACCCTCAGCCTAGGGGGAGGTCCCTTGGGGGATGAGGTCACCATTTGCCAATTAGAGGGCAGCCCACCTCTGCAAAGCCCTCTACATCTTTAGGGTGAGGCTCTGGGCCCCCTTGACTTCCCACCTGGCTGCCAAAAACCGCTTGGGTGGAGGTATAGAGAACCAGAACCCTGGCTTCTGAACCCTGCCACACCTTGCCAATCCACAGGCCACGAATCCAGGCCGCTAGCCTACCAAATCCCTCTCTAACGGCTGTGAGGATTAGATAAGTTTTTGTATGTAAAGTGCTTAGACTAGCAAGTAGAAAACTGCATAACTGTTAGTTTTCCCTCTCTATGGTCCAGATACTCCAAGTTCTCCAAAACCCAGTCCCTCTGCCTACTTCCCACCTGTTCTGATTCCTCTGGGGAACCAGAAGTCGACCTTTGCAGAAATAGTTCCCAGCGATCTGCCCTAGGTTTGCTCTACCTCCAGTTAAGAGCCCACTTCTCGGGGGGATTAACTAGTGAGACTGAATGTCATGATGAGGCAGAAAACAGCTAGATCTGGGAGTAGGAGATGTAGAGAATGGCCTGGGGATGGGTGGGGTGTACCAGGCCTAACTTTGGGGTGGGGGTTACTTTTCAGGCTGGCAGTGATGGGGCCAAGATTGGGAACTGCCCCTTCTCCCAGAGACTGTTCATGGTACTCTGGCTCAAGGGAGTCACCTTCAACGTCACCACTGTTGACACCAAGAGGTGGGCCAATTTCTGTTCCTCTAAACACCCCTGGTGCACACATGTGCACGCATATATGCCCACACATACACTCACCCAACCCTAGTCCTTCATCCTGTACCTTTTCCCCCCCTCCCTCCACCCAGAGCTCCATTTTCTTCCCACATCCCTCCATCTCCCCTTTTTGGTTCTCCCTGACCCCCTTTTCCTGTCCTGATGCCTGGCCTCTTCTGCAGGCGGACTGAGACAGTACAGAAGCTGTGCCCAGGAGGGCAGCTCCCATTCCTGTTGTATGGCACCGAAGTGCACACAGACACCAACAAGATTGAGGAGTTTCTGGAGGCAGTGCTGTGCCCTCCCAGGTATAAGGGCACTTGGAAAGGAGGGAGTGGGTAGCTGGGAGACTCTAGGAAAGAGAGAGGTTGAAGAAATGGAAAACAGAGTTGGTGATGGGCTGGGGTTGGGGAGCTGAGACTCCTCCCTGGAAGGATATCTTATTCTGTTTCTTCCATTGGCTTTCAGGTACCCCAAGCTGGCAGCCCTGAACCCTGAATCCAACACGGCTGGGCTGGACATATTTGCCAAATTCTCTGCTTACATCAAGAATTCCAACCCAGCACTCAATGAAAGTGAGTTTCAAGGGTTGGAGGCCAGCATCCTAGGAGGAATGGAGATCCAGGGATTGGGATAGCTGATAGATGGAAATTCAGCTATCAGGGAGATGGAGCAGATGTTGGCAAAGCTTTACTGCCTCTCACCCTGGTCACCTTACTTTTACTTAAGCCCCATATTTCTTTGTATTTACATTGGCTGTGACTTTAGGCTTCTCTCATTTGTCACCTAGCCTCTCCTGCCCCACTGGGGACATTAGTTGGGTTGACTGCTGGCCTGTTTTCTGGCATAATAGGTTGTGCTTAAGAACAGTAACTCTAGATCAAGACTACCTGAGTACAAACACTACTAGCTGTGTGACTTTGGGCAATTCATTTAATTTCCCTGTAAATCCATTTCCAGATCTACAAAATGAAGATAACAATATATATTTCATGGGTTGTTGTGAGAATTAAATGAGGGTTTTTTTGTTTTGTTTTGTTTTGTTTTTTATGTAAAGTGCTTAGAATAACACATGGAAAACGAACTACATTCGTGTTAGATATTATTCTTTTGGGCTGGCCTCACCATTAATATTCATTCAGTCTCCACTCCCTAGGTCCTCCTGGACTATGTTGATCTTTTGATGTTCTTACCAATTCCCCTTTCTTGCACAGATCTGGAGAAGGGACTTCTGAAAGCCCTGAAAGTTTTAGACAATTACTTGACATCCCCCCTCCCTGAAGAGGTGGATGAGACCAGTGCTGAGGATGAGGGTATCTCTCAGAGGAAGTTTCTGGATGGCAATGAGCTCACTCTGGCTGACTGCAACCTGTTGCCAAAGCTCCACATAGTACAGGTGGGTGGTCATTGTAGGAGAAGGTGGCCATTGGGATGGCTCTTTAAGAAGTTCCCACACAGGTTTCCCATGACAACCACTCCTAAGGTGATTTCTTTCTTAGGATGGTTTCTGTGGATTGATACCAATAGCTGACACTACCCCATTCCGTCTTGGCAGCCATTGCTACAAGACCAGTGCTTGAGAGAATTACATTCTGTGACACAGGCTGTGGGTGCAAACAGACTGGCTGAGAGTAACATATCCCAGTATTGCTATTAAGAGTGTTCTTCCTGTCTCTGTCACTGCCAGATCCCCAGATCAGACAGAGCAGGCTTTTCCTTAAATCAGAGCTTTAACTCTTTTTATAGCATTAGTCTCCACTTCCTCTTGTGATGAAAGATGAAAACTGCTGCCAGTTCCCATGTTTTTGTCTTAGCCTCAAAGCTATGATTTAGTTCATGAAACATGGGCCTATTGTCAGTCTGCCACAGACCTCTGTATTGAACAGCTGTGTACTAGATGCTGAAAGCACAAAGGTGTATGATGATTGGTCCTTGCTCTCAAAGGATTTGAAATCTAGCTGGGAAGATAAAACATTCACATGAAAGTGAAGTGATAATATAAGTGAAGTAATTAATACAAGTGATAATACAATAAAAAGCCAAATGAAAAATAAGGACAAAAGTTATTGTGAAAATTCTAGAGAATTTTGTGATTTGTGAATTATATCAATAAAATCAAGATAGAAGTGGCACCATGGAATGGGGTGGTCTGAAAAGGAGCTGGTTATAAATGACCAGGGTTTCAGTAAATAGAGAGGAAGGGTGAAGACAGTAGGAGACAGGAGTTAAAAAGCCCTTTGGAGAAAATGATTCATATAGGAGATTAGAATCACAGGAAGAGAGGCCAGATAGGGGAGGTTCTTAAATGCCTGGACAGGAAGACTAGATTTTATCATGTAAGCTTTGGGAAAAGGGAAAGACCAAGAGTGTGGCAGCCAGTGTGGCTTCCTCTGAGGCTAACATGTTGACCCCTCTCCTCTCCCCACCCCAGGTGGTATGTAAGAAGTACAGGGGATTCTCCATCCCTGAGGTGTTCCGCGGAGTGCATCGATACTTGCGCAATGCCTATGCTCGGGAAGAGTTTGCCTCTACCTGCCCAGATGATGAGGAGATCGAGCTGGCCTATGAGCAAGTGGCCAAGGCCCTCAAATAAGCCTCTCCTGGGGCATGGTCACCCCCCTTCATTTTCTCCACAAAGGCACCAGGTGGTTTCCACATGGCTACCCAATGGACACACTCCAAAATGGCCAGCGGGCAAGAGAATCCTGGAGCGCTTGTGCAGGGCTGGCTGGGGGGCTAAGGGAAAGGATGGGGAATCTAGGTAAGATTTTTATTGTGGGGTGGTTTGGGTAGGACAATGTATTTCAGTAATAAAATACAGAATGAAAATATAGTGTCGTTTTACACAAAAGGGGCTGCAGTGTGGGTAACACAGAATGAAGGGTGGGTCAGTGACCTTGAGCTCAGGGCAGAAGCCAGGAATTTAAAAGAGGGGTATTTGTGGTCAGGCTTCCATTTTTCGTGCCAGTCCACCATAACGCTGTCTTGTAGTCCATGTCGCATTTGCTGCCCAGCCGCCAGGGCCCTCCGTATCTGGGTGGGCCTGGGCAGCACTCACGGGGCGGGGCCGAGTTCGGAGAAGGGGAGCTCAGTCCCCGTGGAGTGGGCGCGGCATAGCAGGGCGGAATGGGCGTGGCCTAGATGAGCCCCGCCCCGTCCCGCTTAGACAATGCCCCGGAGCCGCCAGACAGTCGCACCCCCGCCCCACCGTAGTTCTTGAGCTCGCCTACCCAGGGACCCCTCAAAAGCCAAGAGCTCCAGCCCCCGGGGTTTGAAGACTAGGACTCCTTTCTCCAACCAATTCTGTCCTCAGGGGGGTGGGGCCCCAGCCCAGAACACAAGAGCGCCGGAGTCTGGGTGGCGGCTAGAGGTAAGTCTAGGGGTTGGAGATGTCCTCCGGACCGTGTAGGGGCCAGAGTTTGAGGTTGCCGGGGCCGTGCCTGATACCCGACAGAGTACAGGAGGCCAAAATTTGGGTGCGGAGCTGAGCTGGGTAGACTTTAGGGTAGATGGACGGGGAGACAGGGTCCTGGACCCAGGAGTGGAGCCCGCTCCCTGGGACCACGCCCCCGGTTTCCCCGCCCCTTGGATTTCGTTTTAGACCTCTCCCAGTCCTCCGGGACTCGGTCTGGTTTCTACTGGGTCGCGTTAGGGGCAGCACGACCAGACTGGCCGGGGTGGAGGGAAGATATTTAACTCCTTAGGCTCTAATTCCTCCCTGGTTGCCCCTCTCTCCCTTTCACGTTTGGGCATTCAGGACTTCCATCTCTCAGGCCCTATCACCTCAGCTGTCTCCTCCTGTCCCATAACCCCTCTGGGTCCCTCGCCACACTTCGGGTCCCTATGGCAGCGAGCAACTGAGGGTTAAGGGGGCGGGGCCATTGCATTTTTGGAGAGTGAGCGCATCCTAGCGGCTGCCAAGAGGGGCGCCTAGCAGGGACCTCACGAAGCCCCCAGCAGGGGCAACAGGTGTTTTGGAGATTAGGGGTCCCGGTCTTGTTCCTTGGACTCCCTCCAAAGCAGCAGACCCCGAAGGGTGCGGGATGGAATGGGGTTGGCGGGAGGGAAAGATCTGGAGGGGGTGGGGCGAAGTGGGAGGGGCGCCCGGAGATGGCAGAAAGAAGACCCGGGCGCTCTTAACCATCCCCCGCCCCCCCTCTCCCCGCACGCCCTTCTGTGCATGTCTCTTTCTCTGCCTTCTTCCCTTTCTGTCTCTTCTCCCAGACAGGTGAAGTAAAGAGAGAAAACTAAGAAATCAGCGCGGCCGGAGGGGGAGACTGTGTGGATGGGATGGGGACGCCAGGGGAGGGGCTGGGCCGCTGCTCCCACGCCCTGATCCGGGGAGTCCCAGAGAGCCTGGCTTCGGGGGAGGGTGCGGGAGCTGGCCTCCCGGCTCTGGACCTGGCTAAAGCTCAGAGGGAGCACGGGGTACTGGGGGGTAAACTGAGGCAACGATTGGGGCTGCAGCTGCTAGAACTTCCTCCTGAAGAGTCGCTGCCGCTGGGACCGCTGCTCGGTGACACCGCCGTGATCCAAGGGGACACGGCTCTAATCACGCGGCCCTGGAGCCCCGCCCGCAGGCCGGAGGTGAGCGCCAGGGTGCGGGTGGTGTAAGAGGAAAGGGGGTGCTGGATGTGCGAGGCTTTCTCTGCCTCGCGCCCTCTTTTCGTGCCCTAAGGTCGATGGAGTCCGCAAAGCCCTTCAGGACCTTGGGCTCCGGATTGTGGAGATGGGGGATGAGAACGCGACGCTGGATGGCACTGATGTTCTCTTTACCGGTGAGGCTGGGGTGCCTGCATTCCTGGGGCTTTGCATTGGGAAGCAGAGTTTAGGAGACTGGGCCATGTCAGGCCTTGTTTCCAACTCACTCTCGCTCTCAAACCTCCGCGGCCTCCCTGGGTTCAGGCCGGGAGTTTTTCGTAGGCCTCTCCAAGTGGACCAATCACCGAGGAGCTGAGATAGTGGCGGACACGTTTCGGGTGAGGAGCAGGACCAGCTCTGTGCTGGGGGAGCCGGGAGCTGGGGGTAGGAAGGCCGCGGGGTGGGGCGCGGGGGAGGGAGGAGCTAAAAGCAGCTAGTGTTTTAGGGAATCCCCTGACACCTCCCGCTTCCCTGAATTCTTTCTCTTGTTGCCCCTAGGACTTTGCTGTCTCCACAGTGCCGGTCTCGAGCCCCTCCCACCTGCGCGGCCTCTGCGGCATGGGGGGACCCCGCACTGTGGTAGCTGGTAGCAGCGAAGCCGCCCAAAAAGCTGTCAGGGTGAGGAGAGGTGGGGCAGCGGTTGGGCAGGTCCGGGGAGTGGCCACAAAAGTGGGCGTGGCTCCTGGCCCGCAAGGCTAAAAGCTGAGAGGTTCAGAAAACTAACTCCAATCCCTGCCCTCATGGGGCGGACTATCTAGTGTGAAAACTTGTGAGAAAGCAATAAGTTGTTATACTAGCAGGACAAAGACCGGGAACACAGTAGATTAACATCGTCTTCCCGAGTTTCAAGAAGCTCCAAAAAGATGGCATCTAAGCTATGACTTGAATGATTCGTGAGATTGACTGGGAGGGGCTGGAGAAGGGGGGAAGAGAGTTGCAGGTAGAAAGAAGTATTTGTGAGTCTGAAGTGGAACAGAGGTAACTAAATCGCTCAGAACACTGTCTGACACACACTAAGGACTAAGTGCTTGCTAGCATTATTATACAACAAATGTAACTGTGTCCCCAGCCCTCTGAGCTTGAGCACTTCCTCTTTTCTCTCCTTCAGGCCATGGCAGTGTTGACGGACCACCCCTATGCGTCCCTGACACTCCCGGATGACGCAGCCGCTGACTGTCTCTTTCTGCGTCCTGGGCTGCCTGGTGTGCCCCCTTTCCTCCTGCACCGTGGAGGCGGGGACCTGCCCAATAGCCAGGAGGTGAGGGACAGCAGCAGCTCCACCATTGCCACCAACCAGAGAAAGGGGTCTCAGGCCTTCCTAGTGGGAGGAAGAAGGGGTACCATCTCTGGAAGTATCGGTGGTGCCACCCTGAGTTGGCTAGAAGAAGGGCCTGGCTGTGACCTCCGGGTCTTACTCCCCTCTCCTCACTTTATATCCTCCCTGCAGGCACTGCAGAAGCTCTCTGATGTCACCCTGGTACCTGTGTCCTGCTCAGAACTGGAGAAGGCAGGCGCTGGGCTCAGCTCCCTCTGCCTGGTGCTCAGCACACGCCCCCACAGCTGAGGGCCTGGCCTTGGGGTCCTGGCTGGCCAGGGGTAGGGCAGCATAGGGAGTAGAAGGGGAAGGAGGCTTAGATAGAGGACAGTGAATAGGTAGTAGTGGGGAGAGGGCCCCAAGATGTAGGGGGAGGGCTTAGTGTGGGAAAAAGGATAGAGTCTACTGGGTGAGTCATCTTCCTCAGAACTAATAAAACAGAACCAACCTTTTAGACTGGGCTGTGGCTTGTGTCTTATTGGGGCAGAGGGATAGGGGAAGGGCTGAAATCTGGAGTTAGTGCTGGGAAGGAGGCCTCTTTCATTCATCAGACCCTCATTAGGCACTTATTGACTCATTGCCCAGCCCTATCATAGGTGTTTAGGCACAAGATGGACAGAACAGAATTTCTATTGTGGGCAGCATGTATGAGGGAGAGAAGAAAGAGTATGGATGGATCACTCAATTTATCGAAATGTCAGGTGATTCAGAGACTGGTAGATTACCAACCCACTCCTAGCTGATAGAGAGGAGGAAATGACACTTCCAGGGACATTCATTTTCATTCACTCATTTACTGAGGCTTCGCAGTAGAATAAAAAGGGTCAATCTCCTGATATCAGGGAACTCACAATATATTGAAATTGAAATACAGGTGATGGAACAATTCACAGGATGTTGTTGCTATGACATAAATAAGGAGAGCGTCTAAGGCATCAAGATGTATGCAGGGGTAGGCAAAGAGGGTCAGGTATGGCTTCCCAGGAAAGGCTACATTTCAACTGAGTCTTGATGACAAAGAAGAATTAGCCAGGAAGGTAGTGGGGAGGAGGATGAAGAGTGATCCAGGAAGAAGGACTTGCATTTTGCAAAGGCATATTTGGAGGCTGGGAAGTATCTCTCCAAGGCTGGCATGTTGTGTGCTTGTGGAGTGAGGGGGACAAGGCTGGACAGTAGGCAGAGTGCTGCAGCACCTTGTACCCAAAGCCTAGGCCCATGGCTCCAGAGCTGAAGGTTATGGAAAGAAATACTGCAGTTCTGGAATACAGAATAGGAGGAGTAGGTTGGCATTTGGGGAGGCTCCCTCTGGCTTGAGGGAGGAGGACAAAGGTAAGAGGATGCTATGGGTAACTAGGGAGGAAATGAGGAGGGTGCATTCAGGTGGTAGCCCTGGGCGTGAAGAAGAGTAGGGATTTCACAGCGACATTAAAATAGGACTCGGTTCATTGTGTGGGAGTGAGTGGAAGAAGGTCTGCATGACTCCCAGTTTCTGGCTTAGGCAACTGGGTTGATCAAGAGAGAATGCAGAGGAGGATTAAGTGACAATGAGTTGGGTTTTGGATATGCTGTGTGCAAAGTGCCTAGGCCGACCAGACAGAGATGTCTCAGCAATGGTTGGGAGATCCCATTACCCAGGGTGTGAGCTGGAGAGAGTTCTGAGTGTTGTTTGCAGAGGTGAGGGCTAAGAACTGGCTGTGGATGACAGATTCCCAAAGAGAGGGAAGTCAGATAAGGAAAGGGACAAACATAGAATGGGGGGGGGGGGAATACCATGGGGGTAGGAAGCAAGGAAGGAGAGTCCAAAAGGAAGACACCAGCAGTAAAGAAAAACAGAGCTTAAAGAAGGGAGTAATCAAAGATCAAGCCAGATGAATGCTAAAAAACTCTACTGGGTGTGGCCCTCAGGACCTCACTGGCAACCTCATGGAGAGCAGATGAGCAAGTGGGGTGGAGGGAGGGAGACGAAAATACAAGTGTAGGCCCCTGGTTCAAAGAGCTGGACTATGGAGAGAAAAGAAGAGTAGGACAACTATCTAGGAGTTGTTGATGTCTTAAGATAGGGAGACAGGGCTTGATCAGGTTTAGAGAGGGCACCAGTGGTGAAGGAAACAAGAAAGTTATGAGATGGGGTAACTGAAGGAGCTAGATCAGTGGCAGAGATAGCCTGAGACCCAGGGCTCCTGACTCTCAGGCTAGTGCTCATTTTTGCCCCATTCCTTCTCCAGATGAGGGGCCAAGAAGGGGTGGGAGTTGTGGAGAGCTGAGAACCCCCAGCTTGCCAGGTTCAGAATAAGGATTTCCCTTCAAACTACAACTGCATAGATGGTGGAGGCATCAGCAGAAACCACTGGAGATAACTGGAGGGGCCTTCTGAGGGCCAGATGATCCAGGTCTGCATAGAGCAGGCTCTGAAAGGTGGGCAGGAAAGCAGGAGGGTCTCAGAGATCTGACTCCTCGGGGGATACAGGCCTTTTCTCGGGGATTCTGGCCAGCCCTCTTCCAATCCCCAGGCCCTTACCGGCTCCTGGTCCAGGTCCCCTGCGACCTTAGGCTCCTCCTCCTTTACTGGCCTCTGGGTCTCGACTGTCAGCAGTGGATCTATATGGAGGCGACAGAGCTGAAGAATTGAGAGAAAATGACCAACTTGTCTGCTCCCAGTAAGGGCTCAGACTCAGGAACTGAGAGATGGGAAGTGCGGGAGCAATAGAAGGAAAATGAGGTGGAATTATTCTCACCAAATCTGGGGAGCGGTCGAGGCGGGTGCGGGGGTGATCGCCTGCAACGGATGTATAGGAGTCTTTGAGCGCCACCAATTTTGTCTCTCGTTCTCGGGACCAACAGCAACCGAGCAACTCGGAAGGGTCAGGCCCACAAAAACAATTTAGGCTCCACTCCTACAGATAATTCCGCCCACGCTCTGATCCTGCTCCAGCTCTAGCTTCACCTCCCAAGCCAGGGCTTCACCTACGGTCTGTGGCCTCGGCCCAAGTTGTGACCTTCCCCATTTTTCTCTAAACCACATGCCCCGTCTCTAGCCACATGCCCCGTCTCTAGCTTAAGTCTGCGAAGGTTCCGGTCCTGACCCTCCCGCTTCGGGTCAAGATCCAAGTATCCAGGCCCCGCCCATTGTGCTCACCTGCGCCACCACCAGACCACGCCCAACGCCCCGAGTCCTAGCACCAGCCCAACGCCCAGCAGTGGGATCAGGAGCTGGGGATACAGAGACCCTGGGGGAATGGAGGGGGGGATGGCGATGGGTGCCGAGGTCAGGGGTGCGAGGACAGAGAACTGACTCTTCCCCTCAGGAACCCCCAGCCAAGGCCTCTCTCCCTCCCCAGGGTGTGTGTCCGAGTTTAAGTTCCCGTGCGCAAAGGCCTGGACCTACCGTGGGTAGGCCCCGGAGCCCTGCAATCAGCCCCGTCCCCTAGCACATGCAACACAGTACGGCTCTCCTTCTCTTGGCGGCCCCTGCAGAAAAAGGTGCCTGAGTCCCCCGCGCTCAGGAGCAGCTCCAGCCGCCGGATACTAGGGTCCAGGGCACGTAGGCGACCAGCAAAGGGCTGGAGGGGAGACACAGTGGGGGTTCCGCTGGATGAGGCCCACAGGATTGGGCGGCGTCCTTTGGACAGGCCCCTGCAGGCCGGGAAGCTAGGCGCCCAGGCCCAGCGGATGGGATGCGAGATCCCTACGCAGGAGAAATTCACCCGGTCTCCAGGGCGGCCGTCCAGTGAAGCTGGGTTTGGAGGGGGCAGTGGTTAGGGCAAGTGCACAGTTTGGGACGAACCCCACTCCCGTCTCCTCTCTCTCCCCTCTCCTCTACTTTCCTGCGCGCCTCCATCTTCCCCGACACATCTTCCTCCTCCTACCCACCCCCCACCTCACCCCTACCCCGGGCCGCCCACTACCTCAGTCTTTCCTGGCACCGATCTCAACTTCCTTGTGGGGATGGCTTACCACCGGGGTCTCCCTGGGCCCTCAGCAGCAGCAATGGCAGCAGTTGCAGCAGCAGCAACGGCAGCAGTTGCAGAACCAAGGCCATGACTGGGATGTGATGGAGAGAGGAGGGAGTGGATCAGCGGAGGCGACCGGAGGGAAACTAGGGGGTTGGGGTCAAGGGGGGGGCGCGGGTCTGGGCGCTCAGATAAGAGGGGCGCGCGGCTACCAGCTGCCGGGATCCCTCTGGGAGTCCTTCCTTGCGTGCTCGTTCACAGCTCTCAAACAATACTCATTAAAAGTGGGCTGGTTACAGAACACTTTTGCAAAACTTTAACTTCTGCAGCTAGCAGTGGCCCAGAGCATCCAGGCTGGCTGGCTGAGTTCAAATCCTGACTTCCCATCTACTAGCTGAGTGATGTGGGCAAGTCGCTTAACTTCTCTGGGCTTTTGCTCATCTGTTAAGGAGGGATAAAAGCACCCTCACAGAGTATTGAGAAATAAGAAGAGTAATACATGTAAAACATCTAGAACAATGGCTGACACATAAGAGCACTAAGTGCTCACCATTATTATTATTATTATTATTATTACTACTACTACTTATAGTCTTATTTTAGCTTCTACTTCACCTCTCTGTGCCCGTGGTGTTCCTCCTGGCCACTGGTGCCCCACCCAGACTGGCAGGTTTTGATTTGAAAGACACTTTGGAGCAAGTGCATATGCCCCACACCCTGACTTCATTGGCCCTCACTGAACTAGAACAGCCCAAGCCAGGCAACCCCTGGTTTAGCCAAGGCAAGTTCTGAGACCCTCAGCAGGCAGCCCCAGCCTATTCCTCTTATCTTGTGACATCATGGAAGCCCTTGGTGACATCACAAACCCTTCATCCTTTGTCCTGTGGCTGATCAGGCGTTTGGAAGATCAAGTCAGGGCTGAATCAAGATTAAGTTGGCCTCTTCCATCGTTAATTTCTTTTTTCTTTTAGAGGGAGAGCACACAAGCAGGGCAGAGGAGCAGAGGGAGAGAGAATCTTAAGCAGGCTCCATGCTCAGCATTAGAGCCCAATGCGGGGCTCAATCCCACAGACCCTGAGATCATGACCTGCCCTGAAATCACTCAACTGACTGAGCCACCCAGGAGCCTCTCTATCTTCAATTTCTGCTCACATGTCCCTACAGGGACTCAAATTTGGCAATTAATGTATGGTACATTCCATTGTCCACTTCCAGCAGCTACTGCCACCACAGCCACTGTACTATCATAGGGAACTTTGGTGATGCCTCTTCAGAGAACTGGGCAGGCAGGGCTGTCAGCTGGGAACCAGGAGGGAGGTCATCCTGAGACCAAGAACCGAAATGGAGTTGGCCACTAGTTCACCTACCCTCCTCTACCTCTCTCTCCCATCCCTACTCCCTCACCCAGTTCTGCTTAGTACCTCCCAACTCCTGGTCAGCTGTGTGTAAATGGAGGAGGGGCCACCAGAGGCAGGGAAGGGAGGGGACCATTGGGATTATAAATTCCAAAAAGGCCACTCAACTCCCAGAGCCAGATCCCTAAAAATCTACTGTCAGCTGCTGTACTTGCTACCATTCTCAGGATCCTCATCATGAAAGGCCTTCTGCTGCTCACCCTGTCTGCTCTGCTCTGCTGGGTCTCAGGTGAGCACCTAGGGGCCCCAAGGACTTTTACAGCTTGCCCCACCCACTGCCCTCCATTGCCTACTGCTTAGGATCCGAAGCATCCCAACTGGTGGCTCAGCTCTCCTGTGACTCCAGAATCAGGCCTCCCTGTCACAGGGTCTTTGCTCTATTTCTCAAGGACCCATGTCTCCTTCACACTTCTCCCCACCTCCAAGACCCACTCTCCTAATCTGCCAGGGTTCCAAGTCCCCCGGGCCTCACTCCACTACCAAACCCTCTGGGGCCCAGCTTACTGATTTCTCCTCTTACCACCTGCACTCAGCAGAGTCCTCCCAGAAACCTAGGTATCCAGCCTGGGGCTTCTTGTGCACCTCACCCTCCCCATCTACTCCATCAGATTTTGTTCTCAGTCATTCAAGCAGTGGCCTTTACTAGTGCACCCCTGCTCTTCCCTGGGGAGCATACCCCCAGGGACGCAAGCCTTCTGGAAGCTCCCAGGGATCTCTTAGAACCTCCAAGGGAACCGGAGAGATATTCCAGCCTTCTAGGGAGGGAATGCCAGGTCTGATCACCCCCAGGGTGAAATGGGTTTGTTGCACAGAGGTGCAGTCAGCGGGTCCCTCTACTCTTGGACTGAACCCCTCCTTTGCCAAACTTTGCTCACCCAAACCTGCAGTTAGTTGCGGTGGGAACTTGGAGGGTGACACACTCTGCACCCATTCTCCCCCTTTTGGTAAGGTGCTCAGATGGAACCTGATGATCTGGTTCCCAGATATTTTTCCTTTCTGTCTCAGAGCCATCAGGGTGAGAGGATCCCACACTTACGGTGGTCCCAGGTGGTGAGAGTAAATTGCTAAAGGTGACCACAGGGGCTCCTGGGTGGCTCAGTCAGTTAAGTGCCCAACTCTTGGTTTGGCTCAGGTCATGATCTCACCTTGAGTTTGAGCCCCGTGTTTGGCTCTATGCTGACAGCGCAGCCTCTCTCTCTCTCTCTCTCAAAAATAAACTTAATTAAAAAAAAAAGCTGGCTGTAGGTGGCTTTCTTGCCATCTTCAGGTTACAAGCCATTTATTCAAGTGCTGCAACCATCATTCTTATTTGTAATATTTCATCCAATTTCAATTCTCCATCTGTGATGTCTTCTGAATTCCTTTATCTCCCCCCACCCCCCGCCTCCTCCATTCCTTGCCCACGGTACTCTCACATTCCATCTATCCCCAGCCCTGTGTTTTTGTTGGTAGCTCTACCCCTCTTGACTCATCCCTGGGCGAGGTGGGGTGAAGGATGATGTTTAGCGTGTGGGCATTCACAGAGCAGCGGCTCCACCCTCCTCCACCTCCACTGTTTCTGCTTTACTCACCTGCTCTGTCGCTACCAAACCCAACAGGTTAGACTACCTACTTGATTGGTTCTTCTCCACCCTACTCCACTGGCCCCCAGGTGAGTCAGACACCCCATTACCTCAGCCTGACTTGTGTCTTCCCAGCTGACATTCGCTGTCACTCCTGCTACAAGGTCCCTGTGCTGGGCTGTGTGGACCGACAGTCCTGCCGCCTAGAACCAGGACAACAGTGCCTGACAACAAATGTGTACCTCGGTAACATCCCTCTCTTTAGGGGGGAGAGGGGACCGGTGGGAGACTCTACGGTGAGGGCTGAAGTCCAACTGTTGCTCAGACTGAGACAGAACGGACAATCACAGGAATGATGATATTTGGCCAAGGGTTCTTATGTGCCAGGCATCATTCTACGACTTTACATGGGTTGTTTCAATTCATGTTCAAGGATCCTATGATGTGGGTGTTCTTATTATACTGAGGAAACAGCCTCAGAAAAACACACTGACAAGTCCAAGGCCTCCCAGCCAGCGAGTGGTAGGACCAAGATTGGGGTGAGGGGGCGGGAGAAGAAAGTGCGGAAGACAGTCAGGCTTACTGAGAAGAGATAAAGAGAGGAGGGCCAGGGTCAGAGTAGGGAAGGAAGCCTGGGTGGGTGCATGGGGAGGGGAGGTGGACACAGGCATGCCAGGAGCCCATTCTAGCTGACACACTGCCCACTCTTACCCTCAGGTAAGATGTGGGTTTTCTCCAACCTTCGATGTGGCACACCAGAAGAGCCTTGTCGGGAGATCTTCAACCAAACCAACCACAAGCTGGGCCTGAGCTATAACACCACCTGCTGCAGCAAGGACAACTGTAACAGCCCAGCCCCTCGGCCCACCCCAGCCCTGGCCCTTGTCCTCCTGACCTCTTTGGCTGGCCTTGGCCTCTGGCTGCTGCACTGACACTCACTCCATGGCTGCCCCCCTCCCACGTGCCTTAGCTTGAGCTCAGCCCTGTGTCTCCTTGTCCCCTGGCTCCCTACAACGGTCTCTCCTTAGCTCCCTTTGCTCAGAAAAACATTTCTCAAGACTCTTCACGTTTCTTTAATTAGACAGTGGTCTCCTTATCCATCCTGCCACCTTACATTCTCCACTCTGCTTTTCCTGAGTCCCTGCATATATCCCTCTAGACCATTTCAAATCTTCCCCAGATAGAGCTCTCACTTTTCCTCCTGCACTCTACCGTGCCTTACTCGGGGAGCAATGGAGACCTGGGCCTGAAATTGCCTTCAGTTCTGTCCTCAGTGAAGGCTCCCAGGAAGGAACTGATAACGTCACTGTATGTGGCTGATTCCCCAAATCCTGGCCCCCATATAAACCCCATCCCCATTCTCACTTCTTTCCATTTTGAGTAATAAATATCTATGTCTGATAAATTGTGTATTTATTGTCAAAAGACCTCTTGTCAGAGCCCCCCCCCCCCCCCCCAGGAAATAACACTTTCAGCTCCCGCCCTCCCCCAAGAATCCTTCAGGGGTTTCCCTGGGAGGCTGGGCTGGGGCAAATGGAGAAATGGATTTTTCAGGACTCCATCCTTCATTCCTGTACCTGGGGGTGGCACACAGGACCCAGTGTTTGAAGCAACAATTCTTATCCCAAATTTAGGCCATACCTCTGATGCACTGCCAAGAAGAAGGTACAGCCCGGCTTCAGGGCTCAACAAAAAGGGTAGGAGAGTTGCATGGTGATGGAATCCAGGATGCTTTTAACAGGCCTGTCCCTCAGGCTAGAGTCAAGGGCCTCACTTGGCCAGGTTGCTAAGCAGGGCACCAAGCAACCCACCTACCATGGTGCTTATGTTTCCTTTCTCAATCCTTTAGAGTCACATTGGGAACCAAGTTGCAAATGGGAGAAAGGGGAACAAACCCAACCAGGTTCTTTGATTTCTGATGACCCCCACTTAGCCCAGAGACCACGCCCCTCATGCCCAGAGAAGACTCTTCCTAGCAATAGGGTCCAGGAGTCACTTAGAGCGGATTCTCCATTTTCCCTTGGGGTTTCATTGACTAAGAAGTACACCATTATAACTAAGTCCACTGATGCTTGATAACCCCTAAACTAGAGCGTGGATGCCCCCATAATACTCCTGCAATTCTCCCATCAAGAAAAGATAGAATTTTCCAGTCAGCTCCAGGATGGTGGATAGATTTTAATGGCTCACAAAGGGCTGTTTGTCTTCCCACCTTGGATCTCCTTTGTACCCTTGCTCCTTTGCTTCCCTCCCTTCCCCTGAGCCTATTTCCCTCTTTACAATACTGGCAAAAGCCAGGCCAGTGTGGTAACTGTTGTAGCCAGGAAGCATGGCAGGGCCACAGTGTTTGCCATGGCGCTGTTGCACAGGTCTCCGACACAGCAGTCTCTGTGGGTTGTGTAAGTCACATCTCCCACCAACTCTGTTTCCACTTGATTGCAATGATGGGCCGCCACGCAGGTTGGATAGTGATGAATCAAGGTCACTGAGGCTGAGGAAAGAATGAGACTCGGGTGTTGGAGTCTTCACTTGAGGACTTGTCTTCTAGGGCAGAGTGGATGTGACTTCAGGGAGCCCAAAGGGATTCTCTGCCCCCTCACAAAAACACCTCCATGAAACCAAATGGCCAAAGTTCACACTGACATTGTGAACCCTCTAATTCAATGCACTGAAATGGACCAGCTTCTGTGCTGTTCTTGCCCAAAACTCATGACTGCAATCTAGAAATCGAGAGACAATACTAGATAGATCTAAATTGAGAGATGGTCTATAAAATAACTTATCAGGACTCTTCAAAAGTGTCAAGGTCATGGAAGACAAAGACTCAGAACTGTCACTGATCAGAAGAGACTGCAAAAATGAACACTACAGGTCCCATCAGCCACAGGCACAGGTAGACTGACGAAAGGAACACGTAGCCTAGGCTCAAGGGATAGGAATGCTTGCTTCTCATTCAAAGGAACCTGTAGAACAAGTAGCTAATTAAAATCTAAAATCAGCACTATCCTAAAGATATAATCATTAGGTGTACCTAATGAAAACTCTAACATAAAGAATGAAGATATTTTTGAGATTACAAGTCTCCTGAGATGGAAAAGACATCCGGGGACCAGATGAAGTAGCACCAGAACACCTGCTAGCATGACCTCATGGGCTTCCAGTCAACAGTGTCCACTTTCTCAGGAGACCCCCATCCCCACTTCTGTCCTCAAAAGCCTTCATGGGCAAGCATTTGGGGAGGGGGTGGGACTTTGGAGCATCAGCTCCCCATTATCCTGGGTGGCACCACACCAGGCCTATCTTTCTTCACTGCAAGAGCTTGGTGTCAGTTTTTATTGGCTTGCTGTGCAGCAGGTGGATGAACTCTCGTCTGGTTTGGCTCCAGTACAGGATGGGAGAAAGACATGCATAGAACAACTGGCTAAACTGAATAAGGTCTGTAGATTAGTTGGTAGTATTGTTCCAGTGTTATTGTTATTTTCTGATTTCGATAATTGTACTGTAGTTATATAAAATGTTAACAGAGGAAGAGAGGTGAAGGATATACAGGAACTCTCTATACTATTTATACTAGTTTTCAAAAATTATTTCAAAATCACACACACACACACACACACACACCTGGTTCTTATCTAATGGCTGCAATTTTGGTTTACTATTTTGGTCCCTGCCTTCAAGGGCCAAAACTTTTTCAATCATCTGTGAGTGAATGGGCCTCTGAAACCCTGGAGAGTTAAAGGGGGAGGTAGGAACACATGGACAGTGGGCTGCTGAGGGGCTCAGTGCCAGAGCCAGAGGGGCTCCAGCCTGCTCTGCTCTGCCATGGCACCATCTGCTCAGTGCCAGACTGAGCCTAGGAGGTTCTGGAAACCAGAAGGATCAAAGTAGGAGCTGGAGACAGGGAAGGGCTGAGGGAAGAGGGAGAAACTGAGGACTCACGGTTTTCAGATAGCTTGTTCTGTCCCAGGCCTGGCTGGGGTTTGCGCTCCAGGAAGCCACACTGTTCTCCTTCCCTGCAGGTGGCCACGGTTTCTTTGCAGGAGCTGCCAGGGCCTCCTTTGCAGTCATAGCACCTCATATAGTTTCCTGGTAGGAAAGAAGAGGTGCTTGACCCAGGCTGACAGGCTGACAGAGGAGCCAATTGGCAGAGGGGAATGGGCCTTGGCTGCCTCCTTACCCAAGGCAGTCCCCAGCAGGGTGCCAAGCAGGACCCCGACAACTGGGGAGTTCATTACCATCTGCCTGTGTCAGGATCACCTCTCTTTCCCACTCCCCCTCCCTGGCCCTGCTTTGCCAGCCTTATATCCCCCTTGCTTTATAGGCTTTATAGGGCAATAAAAAGGGAGGAAAGAATCTTCCCCAGCAGGCACTGGGGCCCCAGGGGGGACAGGGAGGGGCCCCCAAGGCAGGAAGAGCCCTCAGCGTCTTCTGGAGTTCCCAGATTCTTCCATCCTCATCAGCTGTTCTAAAGCTGTGTCCCCAGAACTCCTGGCCCTAGACCCTTTCAGAAGGTCCTTAGTGGTCTTCCTTTTCCAACTTCCTATCTCCATGAGATCAGATTTTCTTTGTATACTTCCACCAAAACAACATATCCCAAAAGACTTTGTGCAGAAGCAGATGTAAAAAGCCGGCCATCTTTTATTAAGCTCGACTTTTATGTAATCCCCCAAAGTGTGGAGCGATACTACTTTTCTATGTTGTTGGGAAAGAAGTTACTTTTCACAAAACTGTTTTGTTAACATGTAATAGGTTTATTATTTTTATTTTTAAATAAATCTATTTAAAATGCTCTGTTTTGATTTCTAATATAGTAAATACCAATATTAACTCCCACAAAGAAAAACTCTTTTGGGTCTTCAGTTATTTTTAAGAGTGTGAAGAGGTCCTGAGATTAAAAAAAAAGTTTCGGAAATCTGTCTCCTCTGCCCTCCCTCCCCTATCTTACTCCTGGCACATCCCTGTTCTGATGCCCCAGATCAGGCTCTCCTCCCCAATGCCATAAACCCCAATTTTCCAGAATCTACCACCACCTTCTAAGTCTTATCCCCACATTCCTTCCAAGTCTTTCTGAGTGACCCCCTCCCCCCAGCGGAAACACATCTGTCCCTCTGGCCCCACCCATGATTAATTCCTCCCTCCTCGGTCGTAAAGCTGGGAGGGATAATTACGGGGTACAAATGTTGAGGCTTGGGGGGATCAAAGGGACCTGAAGCTGGGTGAGGTCCCACTTAGACAGCTGAGCTTTGTGTAGAGGGGCAGGTGGAAGATGGTAGTGTTCATTCCACATTTAAACATCACGCTGGAACCATTCTGGGCCAGGGCTTTGAGGAGGGTGACCTTGAAAGACTCAATGCACGGAGAGGGGAAAAATGGAGCAAAGACAGGGAGCTGAGCTGACAGAGCTGAGAACAGCTTGAGAGGAGGGGAGGGAGGGAGGAGGGAGGGGGAAGGTGACAGACATAACTCTGAAGCGGCAGACGCAGCCACAGCTGAGAGTAACAAACACAGAATGGAGAAGACCCTGAAGATTTGAGCAGACTAAAGTAGGGGGCAGGGAGGATGTGAGAGATGTGGGGCGCAGGAGCAGAGGGCCCAGGACCCTACCGCGTCAGGCTGGTGGATCTGGTCCTGGTTCCACCCCCCAGATTCACTCCCTAGGTGTGTTTGTTTACTGGTCCCTCCCTGTCTCGCTCAGATGCTCCAACTCTCAGGACCTCAAGGTGCAGATCACATTCTCCCAGACTCCTGAGCCCTGGGTCCAGCCATGGGCACCTCCAGCATCTGCCTGTGCATCCTGTTCATCTGTGGGGCACTGGGTAAGGGTGGGCCGGTGGGGAGAAGCGGGGAAGACTGGAGAAGAGAGTTGTAAGGGCTTTAGAAGAGCTACCGGGGAATGGCCTGAGGCCAGGCGAAGGTGGAACAAGAAATTTCTTTCCAAAGACATTTGATAATAACTATCTCTTCCTTGCAGCATCTCTTTGACATGCCTCTTGACCTCTGTCTCCCCTGTCCCCTATCTCATCTCTTGCTTCTTTGCTGGGCCCCTCCATTGTCAGTGTCAGTTCCTATTTGCTCGTCTGTGGCACATTTCACTTAACCTCTTCACCGCCACCCCGCCTTTCCCGGTCTGGCATTTTGTGTCACTCTCTGCATTCATCTCTCTCTTGGCTTCCATCATGTCTGTGCATTCTTACAACATCTGTATCTCTCTTGCCTCTGTGTCTTTCTCTTTTCCTGAGTTGTCCCCCCACTCCCGTGTCTCTTTCTACTTCTACCTGCCCTTCTCCCTTCCTTTCACTACTTCCCTCTCCCCACTTTGTGTGTCACCTCTCTCTGTGAATCCCTGTCGCAGATCTGGGCTCGAGCCTCTCACCGGCCTGTTGGCCTCTCTTGATCTCTTCTGACGCTCCAGGTCTCACCACGTCCCCCACCCGGGGACGGCTCCGGCTCCGTTGTTACACCTGCAGCTTCGCCAAACCCTGCTACCCTGTTCCCACCGAGTGTCAGGACGATGAAGTTTGTGGCATCAGTATTGGCACCTCAGGTAGGACTCTGGTCCCATGACCCATCTCCATCCATCCATCCTGCTTTACCTGCTGCCCCGTAGCCCTTGCCTCTTTCCTGCCCGGGCCTCAGCGTTCCCTCTCTGTCCCACAGAGCAGAGTGAGATCATTGAGCGGAAAGGCTGCCTCCCAAGAGCCCAGTGCCCTCTGCAGGGCCATGCCACCTACTGGTCACGCTCCTACGCTTTGCAGCACCACTGCTGTGAGCAAAACCTGTGCAACACAGCCACAGCGCTGCAGCGGCTTTCCAGCCCCCTCCTCGCCGCCCTGCTCCTCCTCGTGGCCAGCTTCACATGGGGAGCGCACCTCCTCCACTAGCCTCAACCCAGGACTCCTCCACCATCACCACCACCCTGGAAACACCTCATCTGAGATATGCCCAAGAGCCTGATTCTAAAGAGACCTCAGATCTCTGGCCCAATACCTTCCTAGACGTCTCCCAAGGCCTGATTCCTACGGGCACTGCTCTAACCCCTATAAGCACCTGCCCAGAGCCCAGCCTCATAAAGAACACCTGTTCTATGCCTTTTGTCTTTTCTAGATGCCCATTGCTGATTCCCTATCTCAGCTCCAGGTCTTGGGCAAGGCAGGTGCTTTGATGGATCTGTGGGTCCCAGGTACGGGGACTGAGGGGACACCAGGGATGGTGAGGAGGATAGTCTTGATAGGAAAGATTAATTTGGCAGGTTAGGAACTCAAGAAGGAGCTTGTTGGGAAATTATGATGAGTAAATTTAATAAAAATGAGTCTAGGACACTGTGCTGTGTGCGTGTGTATGTGTGTGTGTGCTTTCTAAAAGCAAACTACAGATGCTTGGTGGGTTTGGTTGGGGTGCTGGGGCCAGAACCCTAACTTTCGCCTCACTCTCCATCTGTGTCATTTCCGTCCTCCTCCTTGCTAACAGTTCAGCTTAGGTCACTGTAGCATGAAGACTTTCAGTGACACTCCTGAGAGAGCTTTTCTCCAGTGAGGTCCAAGCTTGAGCAGACACACAAAAGGGTGTCTGGTGGAATTGCTTGTGAGGCTATGGCTGGAAGTCCAGCTCCTTTCTGCCTGAGACCCAGAAATGGACCATTTGGGAGCCCCAGTGCTCTTCCCTGTTTGACTAGCCCAGACTTGCCCACAGTTCACTGTCAGCCCAGCACACAGGGCCCAATTACACACCCCACCGGGGAATCCACCCACCCACCCCTGCGGACACTCCCCCTACCAAGGAGATAGCATGTGACTCTTGAGGCTCCCAGGATGTCAGGATGTTGATAAGCCTCTCACCACTCCGGATGCCACAATGAAGTGCTAGGATAAGGACGGTGGCTCAGAGTGGGAGCTGAGCACAGCCATCCCCATCCTGACTCAGTGCCCTACCCTTCCATGCAAGGAAGTCTGAGGTCTGATTAAAGTTCTTTGTTCTCCCTCAACTTCTTCTCTGGGAAAATGAGACTGTGCCAGGGATGAGGGGTTGGGGGTAGGGGTGGGGTGGTCTGGCATAATTTAGAAGCAACCTGAGTCTTCTTTCCATTCTGTCATTCCATCCTCCTACTTGGTGCTTCTATTTGTTTCTCTCTGTCCATCTCTTCCTCTTACTTGAGTCCTTCCCTTTTCTCTTCTTCACTTTCTTCCATTTGTCCTTTGGTTTCCCCAAGACTGATTCTCCACCACTGCTTAAGTCTTTGGATTCTTCTATCTCCTCTCTGTCTATCCCCACATCTCCTCACCCTCTGCCCCCTACCCCAGGCTCCCCTCAATCCCATAGGATTGGGCGCTCAGGGCCACCTCTTCACTGGCTATTATAAAACAGGAGACCACATTTTCTCATAGGTGATGTCACAAGATAATGGTTCTCCTTTCCTTCAGCAACCCCCTCCAAAACACACACACACACAAAAACACACACACACACACACACACACACACACACACACACACACACACACAGCTTGACTGCTGGAGACCAGCTGGACTGTAAAGTAGCACTCCTAACCCCTCCCCCCTTGCCAAGGTTTTCAGGCGAATCTTTCAGGTGCCAGATGGCTGGAGAGACAGCAGGTCATACTTCCCAGCAGATGTCATTGAGATCATCTGATCTTGGGAGCAGGCGGGCTGTGGGTTTTGTGAAGCAGAAAGACAGATTAAGTATACTTCCATACTCTACCTCCTCAGAACTAGGATTCCATACCCATCCCAATTGTAACCCCTAGTGTTTCTCACCTGAAACGGGCCACATGGATGTTCTCATAGACCTGGATTTCGGGTTTGAAATGAGGAATCGAGGCATCTGGGAAGAAGGAGCCATACGGGGTGCAGCAAGAGAAATTACCAGATAACTCACAGCTATATTCCTTACTACCCTCTTCCTCTAGAGAAATAGGGTATAGAGGCAAGATGTGAGCCCAACCTTCTGCCTCACACCCACATGCTCTCTTCTTTCCTCTGGGAGGGAGGGACTCACCTCTGCACTGAGCCCCCTGGACCCTTTGTCTCCAGAGCATGATGCTGAGGGCTAGGATGGTGAACCCCTGACCTGCTGTGAGCAACAGCATCAGGATCCAGGATACATCCCAGCCCACGGCAGGGGCACAGGGGGCAGGGGAGTCATCCATGGGGGCTACAGTAGGGGCAAGACAATAGGGATAAGGAGGGAGGTGGTGAGAGGTCTGTTCCCGTGTCCCAAAGAGAGGCTTCCCCCATAGTCTTGTGGGCTCTTCCCACCAGAAGATTTCACAAGCATCTTTGCCCCAGTTTCTACCAACCCACTTTGCCCATTTTCAAGCCTCTCATCCTGACCCTGTGAACAAATAGCAATACACCCCTTCCCATATATGTACAGCTAATTCCAGAGCAGACTGGCAGTCATAACTGCACTCTTTCCTTAAGAGTAATCCAAACTTTCAAGAACAAAGTGCCTTCCACTCATTAATTCTTCCGTTCATTCACTGCATGAACATTCACTGAGTGCCCACCAAATGCCAGGCGCCACATTAGGTGCTGGAGCTCTAGAGGGAAATAAGACCCAGTCATTGCTCGTTAATTGGCCTTTGCTTTCCAAAGTGATGGCAATTTGCTCCTCCCTCCTGCTTTGTAAAGGGGTTATCCTACATCCAATGGCATTCTTTCTATGTATAATGGACCTTTAATTGGAAAACAATTATACATTTTTCTCCTTCTACTTTCACTCTCAGTAGGCCATTATAACATCAGTGCATATATATTTTCTTCAAAAGACAATTCTCCCATCAATAATTCTTATTTACTTCCTCTCTGATATGGAATAGTCCACAAAAATCCTAGATTACCCTATTTCTAAATAATGGTATATTTCACCAGAATCCTTCTTGCCCTTCTTGGCCAGTGGTCTATTCCACCAGAAAGTTGGCTTAATCAACCCCCTTCTCTGTTACAGAGTTAGGCAATGAGAAAAAAGCCCTGTCCCCCTACAGGTGATGATCTGCTGCACCAGAAATCACCCCCAACCCAAATCTGGCCAGTTACAAAGTCAGGTCCTCCTCCCCTACCCAGCAGGTGCAGAATGTTCCAGAGGCAATATCCTCTCCCATATCCTCCTTCAGTTTACCTGCCAGGCTGAAGCTGACCCCTTTGTTATGAGGCATGAGGCAGCGGATGATTCTTGGTCTATGTTCCCTGGACTCAGAGAGCCCCTCCCCAGGACACACCAAGAGCAGGGCAGCCCCATCGCTCCAAAACGACTGTGTATGGCCCCTCACAGGACCCCTTCCCTCCAGCCAGGTCACAGAGTCTAGGTGTCTGGCAGGGGCCACAGAGCATAAGAGGACAGAGCAGGGGGATCCATCCACAGCCCGCGCGGATAGCTGGGATCCTGTGAGGAGAGAGGGACCTCTTAGTTTTTTTGCTGGGCTTCCTGGCCCCCAGTGGTCCCCGATCCGCATGTCTCCACTCACCTCTGAGCACGGAGACATCATACACCCTCCAGTTCTGGTACTTGTGATGCTGACCCAGAATGGCACACCAGTACCGCCCGGCGTCTCCCTCCTTGGACCCTTCCAGCCACAAAGAGTAGTTCCCCAGCAGTTTGAGCCTGGATGCCCTTATGGACCTTCCAGGTTCTGGGACTGGCCTGGCCACTTGGACTTGGGTCACCAGGGCAGTGGAGGAGCCTGCTGCAGGGCTGTGGAACCAGGACAGGAGTTCGTCTCCACTCAGAGTGGGTGGTGCGGGACATGGCAGCTCCATTGCCTCCCCAAAGACTACATAGATGGCCTGGATATTGTCTGTAGAGAGGGGGTTTTATGATGCTAGAAACCTCCATCAGATCAACAGCTCCCACTTGACCTCTAACCCCTGGCTTCTGCCCCTTGTGGGGTCTCCCAGCATGGGTCTTGCTATGAGCACAATTCTCAAGTGACAGCTATAAAAAAGTGAGGAGGGGAGAAGAAGGTAGGGCTTTCCTCCCCTCTCCTCCTAATGGGTGGGTAAGAGAATCTGAAGGCAAGAGGGAAAAGGCTGGAATAGTTGGCACATACCCTTATCTCTTCTTCTCATTTCTCCTTTTCTAGAAGCATTTATGTATCTATTCTTATTTTCTAAGGGAAACTGTACTTGATCTGGACCCTCATTGTCTCTGGGTCTTCCCCAGAATTAGAGGTAGGGGGAAGTCAGTTGGGGTAAATCTATTTTTTTGAGTCACACGCCATCCTCAGGCCCCTAAGGAGAAGCAATAGTTCCTCCCAACTTTGCAAATAGCTGAAGAACCCCCCACCTCCAGCTCCTTACCTGCAGCAGCCTGGGGGGGACCACATAGGGACAGAAGAAGGAGGAATAAGACCGCCATGGGGAGAGCCTGCCAAGTTCTCTTGCCCAGGACCTGGTGCCCCATGGAGGAAACAGAACCCAGATAAAGGCCAGCACTCCCTGGTCTGGAGTGACATGGTCTTCTTGAGGGGATGAGAGTGCTGGGGAGATAAAGCCCAGCTTCGTGTCTACTGGGGAAGAAGTGACCACCACCTTGCAGTCCCAAGGGGGAAAAGACCCAGTCCAGTCTGTTCTGAAGATGATCTCCTCACACTTCTGACTCTACATCAGCTGAAGGACACAGATTAAAGACTCTTCACGCTAAAAAGCCTGCATAGAAGGGGACACAGCTGTTCACCTCCATTTATTTATTTTTTTTCTTTTTAAAATTTTTTAACATTTTATTTTTTTGAGAGGGACAGACAGCGTGAGCAGGGGAGGGTCAGAGAGAGAGGGAGACACAGAATCTGTCAGCACAGAGCCTGACGCAGGGTTTGAACTCACAAACTGTGAGATCACGACCTGAGCCGAAGTTGGACGCTTAACTGGCTGAGTCACCCAGGCGCCCCAGTTCACCTCCATTTAGTCTGAAAGTACATTCTGTGCTCTCTCCTCCACCCTAAGAGATGTCAATCATAAGTGAAGAAGCTGAATCTTCATGTTGGTCTCCACAAAACTCAGTACAAGACTGCATACCCAGCCAATACTTCCTAAATAATTTAAAATGATTTTCCCTGTGGCTGCCTGGCATACCACAGATCTCTTCTCAACCCCTGATAAGTATATTACGTTACTACTAAAAAAAGAAAAGGATAACAGGGGTTTGCAGAATTTACCAATTCACCCCTCTACCCCAGAGTTTTTTTGGGGGGTTTTCTTTTCTTTTCTTTCTTTCTTTTTTTTTTTTTTTTGGAGAGAGAGACAAGAGAGAGCACACGCAAGAGGGGCAGGGAGAAAGAATCCCAGGAGGGGCAGAGAGAGACAGAGAAAAACAGGGTTCATCCGAAGCAGGGCTTATGCTCACCTCATATGGGACTCGAACTCATGAGCCATGAGATCGTGACTTGAGCCGAAGTCAGATGCTTAACAACTGAACCACTTGGTCACCCTAGTTCTAATAGTTCTTAACGTGTTATTTATTTTTAAAGGTTATTTATTTTTAAAGTGGCTTTTTATGGCAGATGTATTTTTAATTTTTTTTTTTTTGAGAGAGAGAGAGAATGTGAGCAGGGGACGGACGGGGGGGGGCAGTGGCATATACAGAGAATCAGAAGGGCACAGACTCTGCACTGACAGCAGCTTGCCCAATGTGGGGCTCAAAGTGATGAACTGTGAGCTCATGACCTGAGCCAAAGTCGGACATTCAACTGGCTGAGCCACCCAGGGGCCACTTTAATGTTTTCTTTTTTCTTTTTATTCCAGTTAATTGACATACAGTGTTATAATAGTTTCAGGTGTATAATATACTGATTCAACACTTCCATACATCACAGGGCACTCATCACAAGTGCATGCGTTAATCCTCATCACCTATTTAACCCATGTCCTCCCTCCCCTCTAGTATTATATGGATGCTGATTACATGGAAATACTCTAATGGTGCACTTTTCTGTATATGTGTTTACTGCAATAAAAAGCTAAAGAATTTATATATAATGTAGGTGTAACGTACAAAGAAAAATAAGACAAACCTAAACCTGTCTATTAAGTAACAGTATTACCATTTCTATGTTGTGTTACACTATTCTAAATTTGCTCTTTATCCTGCACTTAGTTGATCATTAAATTTTATTTTTGAAATGCAATGTCAGGTTGTATGTAATCTATAGCTTTCTTTTTTCCACTCAACCACTTTGAGATTCGTCCACGCTTAAGAACGATAATGCATCCTTTATTTTCTAAACCAGTATTTCACACACCTTAACAACACGGAGTCCTCCTATCCATGACTGCGATGTAACACTCCACTTATTCAAGCCTTCAGTTTACCTCTTTCAAACACTTCTGCAATTTTCTTCATAAAATCTTGCATTTCTTTGATTTTACGTATTCCGAGACACCTTTTCTTTTTCGTTGCTCTTGTCAAGTGTTCCTAATCCTACTCTCGTTCCCACTGTCGCTCGAGAGTCGGCCAACGTTAAGGGACAGAAAAAAGTGACTGAACTACACCTGATGAGGTTGTAACTCTCCGCGTTTCAAACGCCGCCAAATAATTTCTGACCATTGCTCTACCCGTAGGTCCAACTACCAGAAGCCCGTCTCAGCGCGGAAATGTCTCCGCTCGGCACCAGGCGGGGCCTGTACGTGCTGACGTCAAGGGCACGCAGTACCTTTGAGGCCGGGGAAGGGCGGGGCCGGCAAGGGGACCTGCTGCTGGGAGAGCAGCGGCCCGAGCCGGGGCCATGGCGAAGCTGCTGAGCTGCGTCCTAGGCCCCCGGCTCTACAAAATCTACCGGGAAAGGGACTCGGAAAGGGCCCCGTCCGGCGTCCCCGAGACTCCAACTTCAGTCACTACCTCCCCTTCCAGCTCCTGGGTGAGTCGAGTTCTCCCCTGGTCAAAAACATGGTACGGCCCAAACCCCTTTGCGGCCTTTGCTCCGCAGAAGCGCCCATTATTGGAAATCGGGGGAGCCTGGTTGTCAAGCCACTTGTCTGCGAAGTGCTCTTTGTGCTTCCTGGGTTAAAGTCACGCCTGTGGACTGGCTGCCTCCTTTATCGCGGTTTGCCACTGCTTTCTCATTCCGACTATCGCTCCTTGCTTTTTCCTCTTGAGGCCCCCTACCCTGTCTGTCGTGGTTCGTGCTGGTCCCAATTGACTCTAAGTCCTGGAGGAGACCCTGCGCGGATTCGAGAGCTGGATGATTTTGCCGTCAGACTCTAGGTTTCTTCGTGCTAGGTGTTTTCCCTGGTTCTATTTTATCTTCCCTTTACCCTGGCCTTTAATTTCTTTTCTTAATGTTTTATTTACTTCTGAGAGAGAGAGAGAGAGAGAGACTGTGAGCAGGGGAGGGTCAGAGAGAGAGGGAGGCACAGAATCTGTAACAGCCTCCAGGCTCTGCGCTAGCTGTCAGCACAGAGCCCGACGCGGGGCTCGAACCCACGAATCGTGAGATCATGACCTGAGCCGAAGTCGAACACTTAACCGACTGAGCCACCCAGACGCCCCTATCCTGGCCTCTAATTTCAAGATGACTTCAACGTATCACGTATCCACTTCACCCAACCCCCTAACCTACTTTGGAGACCCCAGGGTCCTTGCATTCCTGAAAGCTGGGAGTGGTGGTAGGCTGTGCCCCTACACGATATTCACCTTTTTACTGGTAGTCTCAATTTATGTTTCTGTTCTCTACAAACTGTCCACCGTCAGCCACATTCTCTTCTTTAATCACCCCACTGTTATTTCTGTTCTTTCCCTCTGAAAATGTCATGGTGTCTTTTCTTTCTGCTGCTCTAACTCCTTTCCCCGTATGCACATGCCCACCACCCATTTGAAACTGGGTTGTGAAAGGGAACAAAAATCATCCAGTGAAGTTTCACTTTTGCTCCCAAGTCCAGCCCCTTATGTTCTCATGGTCTAGGGGTTGGGTGGAGAAGCCCTAGAAATGAGTTTTGGAGTGGGGGTGGAGGGGTGGAAAGAGGGCCTTCTGTGGGAGACAGGGATGTCCCAGGAGGGATAGCTTTGGAGGCTAGAACCAGAGGACACACAACAAGGCTTTCAAAAGAGAAAGTGAAGGACTTGTCAATGGACACGGCCCTTGACCCAGCCATCTGCTTTTGCAGGATACGTACTATCAGCCCCGTGCCCTGGAGAAACATGCGGACAGCATCCTGGCACTGGTATGTCTGCCCTGCCACCTGGGGCTACTGCATCTTTTCCGACCCACTTGCCCTCCCGAACTTTCTCCCCTACAGCCTGGGAGAAGGCAGCGCCCCTGGGAGTGGGGGAGGTTCTGGGCTCTGCAGCAGACTTCAACACACACACAGAGATGCTGTCAAGCACACATCCTTGGCACTCCCCTTTGGTGTGTGCACCACTTTCTCTGGGGCAGCCTGACCCTGAGGAAAATGTGTTTACTCTTGGGACCATCTGCAGGTGCTCAGTCCTGTGGTCCCCAGTGACCTGTCCTCCCTGGCAACTAACCTCTTTGGCTGCAAAGACAGCTGTTTTCTCTGGCAGGGCTCCTGTGGTGACGTGTGTGCATCTCTTGGGGACCAGGCCAGGCACTGTCCTGAGCAGGGCCAAGTGAAAAGGCTTGATTAACTTGAGTAGAAAGAGAAACTGGCCTTTCAGTGTTGATGAAATTATGTCCGGAGATAAGAGGAAGAAAACAGAACCTGTATCTAATTTTCCCAGCCTCTGTTATGCTCTGATACATTGCTTTTCAACAAATATTAAGCACCTATTGTGTCATGCACAGAATAGGTACTTGATACGCTCTCCCTCAGGTTATTCACTTTGGTCAGAGCCTAGGCCTGGAAATGGCAGGTGTGTGTGTGTGTGTGTGTGTGTGTGTGTATGTATTGATTGCTTGTCCCCATCTCTCTGCTGCAGGCTTCAGTCTTCTGGTCCATCTCTTATTACTCCTCTCCCTTCGCCTTCTTCTACTTATACAGGAAAGGTCAGTGTGGTTTCAAAGGTGGTGGGCAGGTTGTTGACAGCTGAGCCAACCCCCCCCCAAAGAGGAAAGGGGACCTGTGAGGTTGGCTTGGCTTCCCTCTTCCATCAGGGGTCTTCTTCCTCAGAGGGCATGGTTGTCCCAAAGAGAGGGAAGGGAGAGGGGTTGGGGCTGACCTGGGAAGAGATGCCAAGGGACAGTAGGGAGAGCTTCTCACGTGGTGCCTCTCCCCTCCCAGGTTACTTGAGCTTGTCCAAAGTGGTGCCGTTTTCTCACTATGCGGGGACATTGCTGCTACTCCTGGCTGGAGTGGCCTGCCTCCGAGGTAGGTTGAGAGGGAGCCTGGTTTGGATCTATCCCTCACTGGGTAAATATTTATGAAATTGATTCTGCAAACACAATTTTGTGTTGGGCCCTGAGGGGAAATAATTGGGAATGTTGAAGGCATGATCTTATCCTTAAAGAGCTTGGTTGTAAGTATGAAAAGCAAATTGGCAGGAAATTTGCTATTATGTAGAAGAGAGGCATGTACCCTACAATAATTCTGCATAAATCCGCATATATGTTTGTAATAATCCAAAACTGGAAACAAGTCCATGGCCACAAATAGTAGGATGGTGGGGGGTCTAGTTCTACGGCAGAACACAATACAGCAATGCAGATGAACAAATTGAAGCTACACTCAGCAACACAGATGAGTCTCACTACTGTAATGTTGAATGCAAGAAGCAGACTACCAAAAATGTACGCAATGTGTTTCCATTTTTGTAAAGTTCAAGAGGGATGCATATGGAAGTGGCAAAACATGGGGCACGCTCATCTTGAAAGTCAGGAGAGGGATTACCAGGGAGAGAGAGGAAACAGGAGAGGGAGGGCTCCTGGAGGGACATGACTTCACTCTCTTCCTTGACTTGGGTGATGGTCACATGAATGTTTGCTTTGTATTTTTTAAACTGAATGTATATTAGATGCATGTAGGTTATATCTCACAATGTAAAAATGAAGAGACAGTCCAAATCATTGCCGCTTGGCAGGTGCACATGATGAAAACTGGGTGAGGGGATGCTTGGAAGGGGGTGTAGGCTAGGAGCTGCATGGTTGCAGTTGTGTCCAGCCTGCAGTTGGGATCTTCTGCCTTCTGTGTTCTGCCTCCTGATCTCCATTGGGTTGGGCTCCGTCCTCAGAGAGGCGTTCCCTGACCACCTCACCCAAAAGTAGCTCCCAGCCCTGGGTTTTGTCTTATTTTTAAATTTTATGTATTTATTTTATAAGTTGGTGGGTTTATTTTTTTGTTTGTTTGTTTGTTTGTTTGTTTTTTGAGAGAGAGAATGAGTAGGGGAGGGGCAGAGAGGGAGACAGAGGACCTTGAAGTAGGCCTTGTGCTGACAGTAGAGAGCCTGCTATGGGGCTTGAACTCATGAACTATGAGATCTTGAGTTGGATGCTTAACCAACTGAGCCACCCATGCACCCCAAATTTTATTTATTTTTAATTTGGGCACAAAATTAAATACGGAAAAGTCCAGAGAACAAAGTGTCATGAACTGAAATGCTTATGTCCTGTGATGTTGCTTCACATACCTTTTGTCAATAAAGTTCTGAAGCATTGCATTCAGAGTTGGCATTCCTGTTGGAATCTTCCTGACTTCTGTGTTCCTCTTTCCCCAGAAGTAACCATTGTCACTTGGTGTGGTTTCTTTCCTGGTCCCCATTTTTATCCTTTTATGAAAGATATGCTTCATTTGATCAAATCTAAGCTGTTAGGAATTGTAAAATATATTCTGATTTCAGTTTTCAAATGTGAAAAAAATATGCATTTTAGAAGGTATGAAATATGGTAAGCATAAACAACATAACACATAGCCATTCTTCTGTGCACTTTGCCTTTTTGACACAAGTGGCATCCCCACCCACCCCACCCCCAACCAAAGCGCTAACTCTTAGGGCTGAAACCTGTGTGTCTCGTTTCCTACTGTCTCCCATGTCAGAACAGTGCCTGGCACATGACTCCTGTCAGGTCAGTGGAAGCAGCGAAGTCAGGGTTTGAGACTCTTTGGCAGTGAAGGGAGAGTAGATGTGATTGGCAAAGGGCCATGTGAAGAGAGGAAAGAGCACAGTGTTGCGGACGGCTCTGGTTTCATAGAGGGAAGTAGAATGGAGGCAGGGGAGGAGCGGTCTGGGATTCAGAAGGTGGCAAAGATGGAAGCCAGGAAGCAGAGGAGGAAGGAGTCTCGAGGGATGGGATGAGTGCAGAGGGGCATAGCTGCAAGAGAGTGGGGATGGAGGAAGGGGACTCGGATTCAGTGAGGAAGTGATTACGGGGACAAGAGCGGGAGGCGTGAGGCCAGATGGCAGGGAGTTAAAGACTATACAGAAAAGGGATGGAAAGCAAGCAGTGGAGAAGGGAAAAGAAGAGAGACTCCGTGTTCACAAGGCCGAACAGTAAGGTTGCATGATGGTGTGTTAAGACTGGCAAAATGCACGTTCTGGAAGGTGGAGGGTCGATAGCCTATAAAGAAACAAACTGAAGAAGCTGGGTAGTGGAAGAACACTGAAGCCGGTTGCTAGATATGGAGGAAGGGGCTCAACTCAGCTCAACTCTCCTATCTCCCCAGATTCTGGGCCATCTGTTTCTTTCCCTCCCACTTCTCTTTCCAAGGCCTTCTCCTTACCCATCTTCAGTCCTCTTCCTGAAACTTACTCAGCTTGCTCTTCCCAGTTTTCCTCACACTGTCTCCTGTCCTCCCTCTACCAGGCATTGGCCGCTGGACCAACCCCCAGTACCGGCAGTTCATTGCCATCTTGGAGGCAACACATAGGAACCAGTCTGCAGAAAATAAGGTAAGAGATTCCAGGAAAGGTGCCAGACAGGTACCCTGGCAGCAGCTTCTCAGCTGTCCCTCCAGAGCACCGGGCGCCAGCTTCTGCCAGGGTGAGGAGGTGTGCTTGCTGCCCACTACAGTGGGTTTTTGCTTGCACATTGCTACATCCCTTCTCGCCTGTGCTAGGGAACTGTCCACCCAGAGAATTTTCCTTCCTACCCCTTCTAATGGGATGTTCCACTAGAACAATCTTCACCCTTCTCCCTTCCATCCGTAAGAATTGTCTGGATGTGGAAATGTTCCACAGTGTTTCTTAGAAGGGGGGGTCTTCTCTCTATCACAGCAGCTTGATTCTGTCAGTGTTGTTTATTTTGGCTGTGTGCATTGAACACCATGCTAGTTTTGTTCAGGGATGCGTCAAGATGGACAGGTGTGTCCACTGACGTGCCCAGAAGCACAGCGTGGTGCCAAGAGGGAGAAAAGCCAGGGCATAGTGTCCTTGGAGTTGTGCCAGCCCAGCTGGTTCTGGAGGGTGATTATCTTTGAGAAGGGGCTTTGGGGCCCTATAAAGCTCTTTCCTGTTAGGGATTCCTGGGATCAAAGAGTTATGACCCTACCATCATCATGTTACTGGTTGCTCCATGCCGCCATTTACAGAGCTCCGTAATGATGCTCCTGCCACGCTGCTGTCTGAGGCATTTCATATACACTCTTCCCAATCCTCACAACAGTCATATGAGGTGACATTATTATACCTCTGAGGAAACAGGAAAAAAGAGGTTGGGTGACAAGCAGAGTCACCGAGCAAAGGAAGGGGCTGGAGTTGGATTTGAGTCCTGGTCTGAGCAAAGCCTGCTTGAAATTTGCTTTTCTTCATTTTGTTTTGTTTTGCCATTTACATTTTTGTACAACGTTTCTGTTGTTCTTCCTTAGTCAAGTTATTTTTGAAAATGTCAAAAGAATTTTCTGTGACAGAAAATAAAGAACAGCTCTCAAAATAGAGTACTGGGAGCTCTGGGGGTGAGGGAGGGGGTACAGCAGAGAATCAGACACAGCTCCCGCCACCCTCAGAGAGCATGTGGACAGACCCCGTGAGGTGACTGGAGGCATCAGTGGCCTGGCTGGCATCACCAGCCCATGGCTGCAGAAGGTGAGGGAAGGGAGGTGGCCATGAGGATAGAACAGAGAGTGCTTCGTTCAGGAGGTGATTCCAGTGCAAAGGAACCACTCGCCGTAGACATTACTTTCCTTCCTTCCCTCTCGCCCAACCTTAGGACAGTCGTTTTGATCCTCTAGGGCAGCATCATGTAAAGGATCCGGTGGGGGAAGGGGGTGTGACCAGCCAACAGACTCCCTTCCACCACCACTTCCTCCCTTTGAAGCACGACCACCCCCGGTCACCCCTTCTGGGGGTGGGTCAGTCTTATATTTTGGAAAAGCAGAGTGTTGAGTAGTTCTTCTGGAAGCAGACAGGCCAGTTTTGATACCTGGTAGGGCATCCTCTCTTGCCTGATTTTTCTAGCTGTGACAGAGCTTACCCTCTATGAACTGGGAGGGTGTTGACCTCGACTTGTCTCCCCATGATGTGTGGGGGCCAGTCTTGTGGATGATGAGGGTGCTAAGGGTGGGTAGGTGGGCCTGCCCCAATTTCTTAGTTCCCCTTTTCCTTTCCTCCTCTTCCTCTCCCTGCCCACCACAGAGGCAGCTCGCCAACTACAACTTTGACTTCAAGAGCTGGCCAGTGGACTTTCACTGGGAAGAGCCCAGCAGCCGGTGAGGCCCCAGTTCTTTCACTCCATCCCTGCTCTGTCCTGTCCCACACGTCCATCCCCATCTCGGGCCCCAAGGCCTGCTTTCCAGTGCCATCTCCTCATTCCTAGACCTCACTATCCTCCACACCCCAGCCTGCTGCTCCTGATCCCATCCTCCCCTGCAACTTTCTATCCTCAGGAAGGAGTCTCGAGGGGGCCCTTCCCGCCAGGGTGTGGCCCTGCTTCGCCCAGAGCCCCTGCACCGGGGGACAGCAGACACCCTCCTCAACCGGGTCAAGAAGCTGCCTTGTCAGATCACCAGGTGGGAAGCAGCAGGGAAGAGAGGCCAGCTGGGGTGGAGGGGACATCGAGTGAGGACTCCAAGACTGGGTGCTCCATTGTAAGATAGCTGTCATTTGTTAGGCCTAGTGCTGTGTATTTTGTATTATTTGTGATGGTTTTTAATCTACATTTATACGTAAAGAAAAGAGGCTCAGAGAGGTCCAGAGTCTCACAAATGGTGAATGAAAGGGTTGGGGTATTAACAATTCTGTCTGACGAAAAGTTCTTTTACTTTATTATTATTTTTACATACTTATTTATTTAGTTAAAAATGTTTATTTTTCAGAGAGAGCTGGGAAAGGGCAGAGAGAAAGGGAGACAGAGGCCCCAAAGTGGGCTCAGTGCTTACAGCGGAAAGCCCAATGCAGGGCTTGAACCCACGAATGGCAAGCTCATGACCTGAGCCAAAGTCGGACTTTAACCGACTGAGACAGCCAGGGGCCACTAAAATTTATTTAAGTAAGCTCTACACCCAACATGGGCCTTGAACTCATGACTCCAAGAGCAAGAGCTGCATCCTTTATCAACTGAGACAGCCAGACATCAACAAAAGCTTTTCTAATGAGGCTGAGAGGGAAGAATGAGGTTGGGAGTATGGTGGAGACAACATAGCCTTAGCTGGAGCAGTATCTGGTGACAGCTGTGTCCCTGACCTGGCCTCTCTGCTCCTAGGTTCTTCTACCTTAAGCAAGCTACAATCTCTGCATCCGTGAATAACCCACCTTCTAGAATTGGTGATATTAAGTAGAGTCACGTATATAGAAGGGTTACCACTTTGCCTGGGTACCTGAGAGCACATGGCAAAGCCCAAGTAAATCACAGTTGTGGATACTGATGGTGTCAGAAGTAACAACAGTAAGCCTTCCTGTTGTACAGTGGAGCACATGCTGTGGCAATTTTCTGTTGCTGGGGGCTGGGAGGCAGTTCCAACCTACCAAGGAAAGGGGTGGACTTAGTGATCACTGTTTATCATGCGATGATTGGTCAGAGAAACAAACCAAATTTGCAGTTTTGAGGGCATACTGGACAGGGTGGTACATACCTGTTTTTCTAGGGAGAAATCCTATTTCAGGATTAACTGGAAATGGTTAATTGTCTTTTTCAGACACCTACTACCGCTTATCTATCTAGATTAGTGCATTTGTTCAGTAAATAGTTATTAAGCCCCTCTCAGTGTCAGGCTCTAGCCACCTGCTACGTGGCAGAATAGGGCATATTGCAGTGAACAGAACAGTCAGGTCTCTGCCCTGGTGGAGTCTGCCGTCGAGTTAGTATATTTCAAACTACCGTTCTTGCCCCATTTGTGAATCTTGAAATCAATTGAGTGACTTACAGCTGTCATTTTTTAAAGTATTATAAGGGGACTTTTAATTAGTTGTATTTATACATTAACGGAAGCACAGTTAATAATAACTTTGCTTTGGGGTGCCTATGTGGCTCAGTTGGCTGAGTGTCCAACTCTTGATTTTGATTCAGGTCATGATCTCACAGTCGTGAGATCAAGCCCTGCGACAGGCTCCGCACTGAACGTGGAGCTTGCTTGGGAGTCTCTCTCTCCCTCTTTCTCTGCCACTCCCCCACCTGAGCACACACTCTCTCTAAATAAGTAAATAAATATTTAAAAATTAAAAAGAATAACTTTGCTTATACTTATCACATATAGAAAATATCTCCTAAAATTTCCTGTATATTTGTACAGAGGTGTGTACTGGGCCACAATATAAAATGTGCATCTTATAAAGGTGGTAGTAAAAAGGTTTGAAAAACACCAGCTTGGTACCTATATCACTTCATTATGTCCTGAAAGAGGAGAACAAAGCTGTAAAGGTCAAGAAACAAAGCTGTGAAGGTCAGGAGTGAGGCAGGCCCCAGAGTCTCTGGGTGCTAGGGCTCAGATGGTCCCTGGGTCCTACTGAGGTCAAGGGTTCGATAATCCCATGTTCCCCACAGCTACTTGGTGGCGCACACGCTGGGGCGCCGGATGCTATATCCAGGCTCAGTATACCTGCTCCAGAAGGCCCTCATGCCTATGCTGCTGCAGGGCCAGGCCCGGCTGGTGGAAGAGGTGAGGCCCCCTGCCCCTGCCCCACCCCCGATATCCTTCTCCCTCTACCAGGGATGTGACCTCCTGCCCCTCACAACATCTCCCCCACTCAGTGCAACGGGCGCCGGGCAAAGCTGTTGGCCTGCGATGGCAATGAGATTGACACCATGTTTGTGGACCGGCGGGGGACAGCTGAGCCGCAGGGACAGAAGCTGGTGAGCAGGAGCAGGGAGCCCAAAAGTAGTACCGGGAGAGCACGGGAGGTTCTGGGGAGCTCAGTTCTACAGCAGCCCTAAGAAGTACAGCTGGGGATAATCCCGTCTCCCACCCCACCCTCAAGACATGTCGGTGTAGGAAAACCCTGCCACAGGGAAATAGATGAAGTAGGAGTTGACACTCAAGGACCAAAAAGTGATCTTGTAATAGTCACCACTTAGACAGCATTTATCACGTAAAAGGCATATATTTAATCCTCACAATAACCCTGCAGAAGAAGTACTGTATTTATGAGAGCCCATTTTATGGATGATGAAACTGAGCCTGGGATAATTTTCCCAGATCCCACAATAAGTGAGAGAATTTGAACCCAGGTAGCCTGGCCTCCAGAGTATCCTGCCTCCACGAAGAAACCATGGAAAGCACTGAGCCAGCAGTCTAGGGAGCTGGCTTCTGGTCCTGGCACTGCCCAGCTGCTATGAGAATCCACGCAAGCCCCACCATCTCTGAGCTTGGGCTCGGGGCCCCATGAAATTAAAGTTTATCTGACTCTAAGTCTGGAGCCCAGAGATGGAAAGTGATTGGCATGCCATGCAAAAGAAACAGTCACGGAAAAAAATAGACCCAAAAACTAGAAAGGAAAAATCTATCCATAACCCCATTTCTGAGAGCTGTCCCCTGGTGGTCTTCCAAGAAAAACTGAGTGGTCGAGCAGTTCTTCCTCAGTTTGTTAAGCGTTTGCATCCACTCTGCCTCTCATCTTAATGCACCTTGTGAAATGAGAAGTTTCTATTCCCCTTGAAGACAACAGGCCCTTTCCTCTTCCCTGTAAAGCTCCCATGTCCTGCCACATAGGGGATTTTCAGCCCCAGGTTGGCTCCTTCCCAGGCTTCCTTCTTGCTCCCTTCCGTAGGTGATCTGCTGTGAGGGGAACGCGGGCTTCTACGAGGTGGGCTGCATTTCTACGCCTCTGGAAGGTAGGCCCATGGCACAGTGCTCGTCCCTGCCTTTTGGAATGGAATGTCCCTACCTTCTCACACCTATATAACCTTCCTGGGCCTGGTCACCTTGTCTGAGTGAGGTTTGAAATTCTCACATTTGAGGGGAAGTTTACTCCCCATTTGCTTTGCCAGCCTTACATTCCTACTCCCCTTGGGCTGTGTCCCTAACAGTATGGCCTTCATTCTATCCCCGTGACATAACCACATCTCTCCCTTCTGCTGCCTCAGAACCTCTGGTGTCCTCTCCCCATTCTGGGGAAGCTTGGATTTATGCATCTCTGAGTTTGGGGGTGTTTAGAGCTCCCATGTTCTGTTGCTCTTTCCCTCAGAGCTGGAGGTGGGGGAGGTGTGGGCTATAAGGTCCTAGCCCCTCCTCCTCCTCCTGTGTTGCAGCTGGATATTCAGTCCTGGGCTGGAATCATCCAGGCTTTGCTGGAAGCACGGTGAGACACTCTCTGAAATCCCTTTCTTTTCCTGAATTATGGTCTGTCTCCCTCTAGTCAGTCACTGGAGTTAGGGATAGGGGTGTATATTTCTGTGGTGACTCCCACTCATCTGTCACCTGGATGCCAAGGGCAGGGAGCCATGACCCCCACCCCACAGTGGGGAGTGGCAGGAAGGCTGGTTTCTAGAGGGTGCAGTCCCTCCCACCACCCTTCTCTTTTGCACCCTCTCAGTTTGTTGCAGGGTCGCTCTGTGCTGGGAATGTGCAAGTGGCCCGTGAACCAGCCTTTGGTGCTGATCCACTCCTGCCTTGCCCTTCTTCCTGCAGGGGGTGCCATTTCCTCAGAACGAGGCCAATGCCATGGATGTGGTGGTCCAGTTTGCCATCCACCGCCTGGGCTTCCAGCCCCAGGACATCATCATCTATGCCTGGTCCATTGGCGGCTTCACTGGTACCAGCCTACCCCTACCATTTATGCTACCCCCACCTCAAAGAGCGGTTGGGAAATCCACTGGGGGCCCAGCAGTGGGGTAGAGGCTTCAGGGAGGAGAGGACGGAGGAATATCTGTGTGTCTGGAAGATGGTATCCTATGTGTATACATTCACATTTCCCTCCACCCTTATGCCCATTATGAAAAGCAGCAGACCAAGGTCCTGGAGGGGAGAGATCAGGGAAGTGAAGCTTTCCTCTGTCTTCAGGTGTCAGCCTATAGGGTCAATGGGACAAAGGTGGGGTGGTGGGCAGAAGTCCCTTGGTCCTCACCCTTCTTCCCTGTCCTGGTACCAGCCACGTGGGCAGCCATGTCCTACCCAGACATTAGTGCCGTGATCCTGGATGCCTCGTTTGATGACCTGGTGCCCTTGGCCTTGAAGGTTATGCCAGATAGCTGGAGTGAGTGCAGTTCCCAGGCCTGCCTTTCCAGGGAAGGGGTGGGCTGGAACTGGGAGCTATTCTAACTGGAGATGGTTCCTTTTTGTGGAGGTGGGGAGTGGGTCACCCAATGGGATGAGAAGCAGGAAGACTCCCCTGTCTGGGGCCTCAGTTTTCTCTGTGAACAGTGGGGAACTATGTGTTGTTCAAGGGCTTTGTCTCTGCCATCCCTTCACTCTAATCCCGCTGTAGGGGGTCTCGTGACCAGGACCGTGAGGCAGCATCTCAATCTGAACAACGCAGAACAGCTGTGCAGGTGAGGGCGGGCCAGTGTCTGGCATGTAACTCCTTTCCCCACCTCCCTGCTGTACAGGCTCTGCTGAGTATTCAAGCAGATCTCCCAGTCAGGCCAGAATGTGGGCCATCCCTGCTCTTAAATATTTGCTCACCCCTGGGTGAAGGGCAGCCCAGGGGCCCTGCTGTAGTAGGGGATGAGGCTGCAGCCAGTGCAAGGGTGGGGTGGCCACTCGTCCCGTCTCCCTCTGAGCACCACACTGTCCTCTGAAGGTACCAGGGCCCTGTGTTGCTGATCCGCAGAACCAAGGATGAGATTATCACCACCACGTGAGTGCCTGGGAGCCTGTGCCCCCCTGGATCCCAGATGTAGCTAGGAAGTTGCCCTTCCCACTTCTGCCCACTGGAAACCTAGGTATCCAGACCCTTCCTCCCCAACCTCCAGCCCCTCCAGTACATTGTTCTCACCCCCAGGGTTCCTGAGGACATCATGTCCAACCGAGGCAATGACCTCCTGCTGAAGCTCCTGCAGTATCGGTGAGCGCGTACGCGTGTGTGCGTGTGCGTGCGTGTGTGTGCGCACATGCACATGCATATGTGTACTGACACTGGCGGTGCAAGGGAGGGAGGGAGGGAAGAGGGTTTTAGGGATGAGGAGTGAAGAGAATTGGGTCCTGACCTCCCGTCCTGGTGCTCCTCTGTAGGTATCCCCGTGTGATGGCAGAGGAGGGTCTTCGAGTGGTGAGGCAGTGGCTGGAGGCCTCCTCACAGCTGGAGGAAGGTGCAAGGGGATGTGGTGAGGCCTTTGGGTGGGGGCCTGGCCAGGCCAGGTCACTGACAGGCCCTCCTTTCTCTCTGTGAGCAGCCTCGATTTATAGCCGTTGGGAGGTGGAGGAGGATTGGTGCCTGTCCGTCCTCCGCTCCTACCAGGCAGAACACGGGCCTGACTTCCCCTGGAGTGTGGGTAAGGATGTCCTGCGGCAGGAGGGGCTGTTGGGAAGAATCCGGGAATGGGGATGAATACCCAAATGCACGGCTCATATATGAGCGACTCTTCTCTGCAGGGGAGGACATGAGTGCAGATGGAAGGCGGCAGCTGGCCTTGTTTCTGGTGAGCTGAGGGGTGGCAGGCAGAAGGGGGTGCCAGGATGGCCAGGGGGCATGTGTGGGGCTTGGGGCCAGGGGATACCATGTAAGCATTGGAGGCGGCAGCTTGTAGAGCGTGGGAGGTGGGCTCGGAGGCTGTGGAGGTGTTTGGTGGTGCTGCATACTGCGGGGCCCTGCACCCCACCTGTCCTGCCCTCTTCCTTCAGGCTCAGAAGTATCTGCACAACTTCGAGGCCACACACTGCACTCCACTCCCAGCCCAGAATTTCCAGATCCCCTGGCACCTCTAGGGACCACAGTGGGACTCATTCTGAAAAGAGTGAGATAGGAGGAGACATGAGGAAGGATCTTCTTATTTGTGATTTTCCATGTTCATGTTGCTGTTTATAGTTTGTGGAAAGAGGGGGGCTGTCCCCCTTCTCACTGCCCTATTGCACGTTTCCCCTCATCCATCTGGCAGTACCTAACCTTCCCCAACATATACCCTGCATTCAATGAATGAATTATTCCTAATAATTAATAAAAAGGTATTTTTTCTACAGGCTGGCTAATTGTGTGACTTCCCAAGTATCCAGGAGCCTGGGGCCAGTAGTGGAGATAGCTGAAGCTCCAAAGAGCTGGGTTTTGGGGAACCCAACTCCAGCTGGCTAGTTTAATCCTCCCCATCCCTGCTATTCTCCCAGGCCTCCAGCCCCCAACCTGAGCTGTCCTCATGTAGTGGGTCCCCAAGCCTCCCCGTTTTCTGGTATGTCTAGTAGTATCACCCATGCAGCCTCCCCAGCCTGCTCCTCAGTCCTTCCTGCATAACGCGGCGACCACCATATGAGCTCACGGTGGCCCCCTCTTTGTTTACAGCTCCAGAGCTTTGTCACTTACAAATTGTTTTCTAGTACCTGATTTCCCCTACTTGGCTCTTCTACAGACTTCCAGATCCAACCTGCATGGCTTCACCAGAAGTTTCCCCAGTTTTCCTTGTTCAGCTCTTGCTGTTCCAAGGGGGAGTGAGGAACAGCCCACTCCCCATGTCTTATGCAGCAAATCCTGCACACCTCCTCAACCGTGCCCTCGTCTCTCTCCTCATACATTTGTTGCAGTTCAACGACAGGGCCTGTCAGGGACTGAGGGCTCATATCTTCCCAGAGCCACACTTCACCTCTCTTGACAGCTATTAGAAGAAAATCCCTAAGTTGAATCTGAGGAATTTGACTTCCTGTAACTTCTGTCCTATTTCCAGTCCTCAGACTTCATGGAACAGAATGAGTTCTTCTCCCACCCACCAGTTCGTTGCCTGGCCACCTTTCTTGGGAAACCTCTTTTCTAGCTGAAATGCTCCCAGGTTTAAACTCCTTGGTCCTCTGTTTTGAACAAGCTTAATGTGGGCAAGCAACAATTTTCTGATATCCTGGATGACCTCTGGCTAATATCAGTGTCTCCTGAAACCCCAGGGCATTAAGCTACTCCTCAGTCTCTGGGCAGAGGCTGTCTGCCCCCGCCAGCTACCGGGTCCTTCAGTGGGGGTATACTGAGTCTCCATTGGAAGGGTGATCTGAGACTTGTCAGGTGATATGACAATTTTAGGTCAAAAGAGAAGAGGTGGCCACAGCTCCAGAATGCTCCACCTTTTGCAAATACTGGGAAGTTGATACTGGCATCCCATTCCTCTGTCCTGTCCCAGGGGGCAAACAGGGTGGGAAGTGTGGAGCCTGCAGCTGTAGGTCCAGCTGCATGGTTCTGAACCTCACCCTCCATGATCCACCAGGACAGTTAATCTGGAAAACAAGTCTGTTCAGCTAAGGTAACAACCTCCTTGAATACAAATAGGGGCCACCTAGTCCCACCTCCCACACCCTGGACACAAGACTCCCCCTTCCTGGCCATGGCCACTAGGGACTCTGTTGACTGACCTCTACCACCACTTCCTCCTTCCCCTTCTTCCTACATATACTATAAAGAACAGTGGATGCCATGCAGAGCCCTCAGATAACAGAAATGGGTGGGGAGAGGGGAGGCTTAACATTTGAATTCTGGACCACCCAACCCAGGGGCCTGTCTACCCCCTTAGATTACTCCCCACTAATGTGATAAAGCTCACATTAGCTCTTTGTTTTCAGAACCATCACCACACACCCTCCCCCCCGCCCCAGGTTAGACTAGCGCTCTGTCCATCCATCACCCTATATAGCAGGGTTCCAACAGTCCCAGGAGAAGAACAGCTGAGATGCAGACCCCACATCTGCTGGACCTTGCCTTACTGGGCACCAGGCAAGGTCTGGAAGTCCAGGCGCCTGCGAGAAACTGGGTACATGGGGAGAGAGGATGGAGGCTGGGACAAAGAATAATTAACACCGGGGCAGGAAACCTGGGAAGAAGAGGTGGACTTTGGGCTGGGCCATCCCTTATCCTACCCTGTCACATAGGCCCAGGATCGCCCTGCGCTGCTTTCATTATGAGCTGCAGGAGTAGGCTCTGCACTCCGTGCTTGGGCTGAGGATTTGCTCACTCCCCCGAGAGGGTCAGGTGTTTCCCTCCCAGCTGTCACAAGTGAATGAGGGCCAGGTACCTATCCATTCATTCATCCATCCAACCAACAGGCTATCCCAAGTCCCTCAGGAACCAAGTCATTTTTTCCCCCCATTCATTTATATGCGAGTTCAAGATCCACTCTCTAGTTCTCCAGACCGCCTGGTCTAGCCGGTCGGCTAACCGAACTTGGCTCTCGCCCAGCCCAATCATCTGTGGCCCCGCCCCCCTTGTTTGCCCCGCCCATTGCTCTGACTGTAGCATTCTTTCCTCAGGCCCCACCTCCTTTGTTTCGTCACTCGGCTGCCTACCCCCTGGTAACCCGCGTCCCCAAGGCACTCCGCACAGAAACTGTCCTCAGCTGCTGTCACCATGGCGACTACTGCAGCGCCCCGCCTCTTCACCCCTGAAAAGCCTCCTCTGAGCCCGTCACCGTGGCAACGAACGCACCAGGCTCAGCCGGCGCCCTGGCCGCGCGCAGCCGCTTAGACTGCGGAGTAGCCTAACGAAATAGGGCCTGGATTAATAGCCCTACGGCCACGCCTCTCCCGCAGAACAACTCTCCCAGCTCGCACCCAACCCAGCCTAGAAGTACCACCCGTCTTCCCTCCGGCTAGCCGCAGGGCCTAGGGTCTCCAACTCCATAGTGAGTCATCCCGGACCTCTCAGGGTGAACCGGGGAGCCCAGTCCCAGCTACCCGTAACTCCCTAGTCCTTGGACTTTTAGTTGCGGTTATTCTCGAGGGCGCTGTCACTTCTAGCTCCTTCTTGCCGCATTCGCTTCAAGAGGAGCTCCCGCTCTCTAATTCTCTTTGTCTACCACTCTGTCGTTCATTTAGCAGACAGTTATCCAGGTGCCAGGCGCTCCTCCCCAAATCTTCATTACTCCGACTTTTCAATAATCCAGTTTTATGATTTCATTTATCCCAGGGCTCTTGAGCACGCAGTGGCGTGCGTTTTCCTTTCGTATTTCTTCTTTCCCGTCTGTCTTTCTTGGCGCGAATCTCAGTCCATTTCTTCCCATCTTCCCCATCAGCGCCCCGAGACCAAACGATTCTTGGACGGTCTGGGACTGTAAGCAGGGAGCCAGGGAGCCCTTCCTCAGGGCTGCACCCCAAACCCCCAGACCAGAAATTGAAGCAGGTGGTTCGCTCCTGTACGCCCATAGCTCTTCCCATAGCCCCCCGACCCTTAAAGTGAAAACCCCGAGTCTCTCAGAGACCCTGACCTGGGGAGGTGCCTGCTGAGCTGGCCGCGTGAAGTAGCTCAGCAGAATACCTCTCCTGGCCCCCGCCAAAGGAACTGGGACGCCTACCCCTGCTCATTAGTTGCAGCTAGGCCTCCGGCCCGGAGGGTTGGTGGCGCCACAGCGCCTCCTTCCGGGAAAGCCGTGTGGTGGTCTGCGTGTCCGTTAGGGGCGGAAGCCTGGGCCTGACGCCAGGCCGGCTTTCCCAGGTTTCAGGGCAAGCCGCCCCTCGGACAGCTGGCCGGAGGGCCGCCCCGCTTCCTCCTGGGAGCCCTGAAGTGCAGTCAGGCTTGGAGAGCGAGCGCCCTGCGCCGGAGCCTGTGGGAGCCTGTGGGAGCCTGTGGGAGCCTGTGGGAGCCGGAGATCAGGGCCACTGACCTGCAGCTGAGCTTGGGCGGGGCGGGGAAAATGGGGGCATAAAGAAAGGTGGTGGCTAGCTACCTGGAACCCACAGGGGCCACTGGACTGAATAGGTCACTCGGGACTCAGGTATCCTCGCTTCTGGATTTCTGACAGTTCCACGCTTTTCCCATCTTGGAAAATGGTACCACCAATCACTTCCTTGTGCAAGCCTATCCCCCAACTTCCCTCTTTCCATATTCAGTCTAACTCCAAATCTGTCCAATCTTCCTTCTAAATAAATGTCAGATTCATTCATTTCCCCCCCC
>NW_027529524.1:362937-394665 GCF_008692635.1 Crocuta crocuta | reverse complement strand
CCCCCCCCCCCCCCCCCGCCTCTCTTCTGCTAGGCCAGGCCGCCATCTTGTGACTGGACTCGGGAATAGCTTCCTAACTGGTTTCCTAGCCTTCATAATCTTTTACAAACTTAACTCTGATCTTATTGCTCCTTTGGTCAGTGCTTAGGACTGCCCGGGTGCTCCCAGGAAGCACTCATCCTCCCTCCCCACGGAACACCCCATATTGTCTCTGCCACTAGACTGCTCTGTGGGGGCAGGGATTTTGTGTAATGTTGTATCCCCAACACCTGAAACAGTGATGCAATAAACTTCTGGAGAATAAATATGAAAGAAAGTTTCCTTCTCATTCCCCTTTTGTCAGGATCCTGTCCCCAAGCCAGGATGTTAGGTCTTAGAGTGGCCATGGGTGAGGACACTCTGTCTCTCAGGCTGTTCTGGCACTGATTTCCTGCCCCAAATGGGTGTTGCCTGTCTCCTTCCTTTTGGCCAACTTTTCTTCCACCAATATAAGCCCCAACTGGAGGCTAGTGGGCAGCCATGCCTTTTATGGCAGGCCCTGCAGGTAGCCAGAGTATGGGCCCCCTGGGCCTTCATAGCACCCCCCAAGCCCTGTACAGGGTCCTTTTAATAGTGCTGGTCATGATGAGCTTGGTGTTTGGTAAGTGACTCTAAGGGATCAGAAGGGTGTCTTGGTCTGCTGGGTAGAGAAACCCAAAGATACCAGGTGTCTGGGCACATCTGCCCAGGATGCTCAGGTAAACCCAGGCAGGGGAAAAGATGGGATGGATGGACTTGGTGAGATAATGCCTAGGGACTGGTAATGGACTGCTGTTCACTCTGAGGGAGATCTCTAGTTATTACCCCAGGGCTGTCTCAACAGCAGTGACCTGAATGGAGATACTGAAGGGACTCCATTTAAATCTGGGGCAGTGCAAAATAGGGAGGATTCCAGGAACATGCTAGATAACAGAACCAGGATTCACCCAGTAGAACAAGGCTGAATCTATCCTGAGAACCTCCTCACTTGGCTCCAAAACACCATCTATATAGAAAGGATTCAAAGTGTTTGTTCAGTATCTGCCTCACACTAAGTGTTCTGCTGGGTCTGGGAACTCACTGACATGTGGTCTGGGCCTGGAACAAGAGGAAGAGGGAGCATATATACACATAGTTGGGGAGGGCTTTGGTGGACAAAGTTTAGTATGAGTCCAGTGATAAGACCATCAAACAAATAATGTGATGGTGGGCTGCTTAGAGTCTCCTGTCCACACAAAGCATAGATTCCTCTTGCCCTGTGGTGATGCACTCTTGTGTTCACTGAATGTTACAGATTATTCAAAAGGGGGTATATAGGGGTGGGGTGGGGGACTGTGAAACCAAGTCCCAGAGGAAGACCTGTCCTCACAGAACTGCATAAAGCTGGCATGAGCTGCCTCTGCCTAGTCTTTGAACTTAGGAGCTTGCCGAGTCCTAGGCACATGGTAGCACCTCAAATACATGTTGAATGAGTGAATGAATTCCTTAATGAGTTCCTTATTTCAGGAGGTGTAAGAGCGGAGAATGGAGATTTTAACATTGACTAAAACCTCTGATAGAGGGTTAAGCCAGATGGTTTTCAAGAACTGGTGATTTAATGGTTTTCTGAGATGGGAAGGTGGGGAGGGAACAGTGGGGTTGGCCAGCCTGGAATTTAGGTGGGTTTGGAGTCCGTGTTTCTCTGTGTTCTAGGTGTTGATCCTGTCAATCCAGAACCCCCTCATCCAGTTCAGTTTCCCAAATATCTGCGCTGCTATCGATGCCTCTTGGAGACCAAGGAGTTGGGCTGCCTTCTGGGATCTGATATCTGCCTTGCCCCGCCTGGCAGTAGCTGCATGACTCTCTTCATAAAGAACAGTGAGCTGCTTGTCTTTGGCCCAGCCCATTCCCGAAATGCATCTCTCAGCTGCACCCCATGTCTGGTTCCTACAACCCCTAGATAATGCTCCATCATGGCCTCTCTTTCCTTACCTTCAGAGTCATTCTCTTTCACCACTTCCACCCTCCTGTTCTCTCAGCCTGCTGGGGCTGACTGGCTTCCGCCTTTCTTACAGCACCCGGCCTTGTGGGGGACCCTTGTGATCACCCCCCTGCTTCTCCTCAGGCTGCCTTCTCTCTGTCTGTTCAGGGAGACCCCTAATGGTTCATGTTCACCAAAATTTGGGCATTAGCTGTCTTCCCACTTCACTCTCCCCAGAGGATTTGCTCTGCTTCCTCCTGAATTTGAATGTTAGGCCAAATTGTCATGTCAAATTGCCCTCTGGACTGCTCCACCTGTTTCAACTTCCCGAAACTGCATTCCTCATTTCCCATGCTTGCTCTTCCACACAATCCCTCACTCCACCCCCGCCGTCCCCGCTTTTTTTAGTAGGCTCAATGCCCAACGTGAGGCTTGAACTCACAACCCCTAGATCAAGAAGTCACATGCTCTACTGACTGAGCAGCTGGGTGCCCCTCCTTCATTCTTTTTAACAAACACAAAACATATTTTGTGCCAGCACTGTTCTAAGCACTTACAACCCTCTGAGACAGGTTTTATTATTATTATCCACATTTTACACATGTGGAAACAGAGGGACAGAAAGGTCAAAACTTTGCCAAAGTGTCCTAGAAGCTGAACCAAATTTGTGGTGATTCCAGAGATGGTGCTCTTAACAACCACAGCATGAACTTGCCTTCACATTAAAATTCAAATCCTTTTATTATACCTTTTAAAAATAGATATGATTCAAAATCAGAGTACTCAGCTGCATCAAAGAGAAGTTCCCCTCTTACCCCTGGCACAGTCCACCCAGTTCTCATGCACAAACAACACAAAACCAAAACCAATCTTCCTATTATTTTTTTTCCCCAAAGATTTTTTTTTTATTTTTAAGTAATCTCTACACCCAACATGGGGCTCAAACTTAAAACCCTGAGATCATGAGTCACATGCTGTACTTACTGAGCAAGCCAAATGCCCCAAATCTTTCTACTTGATTATCCTGTGATCTTTTGTGTACATCTCACCCTATGCAAATATACTGTTTACCCCTTTTTCACCTTTTTCTCTTCTCCATAAATATTAGCATACCACTGTAAACACTGTACTGCATTTGTTTTTATAAACTTTTATTTATTTGTATTTATTTAAAAAATTGTTTATTTTTGAGAGAGGCAGAGAGACACACAGAGAGAAAGACGCCAAAGCAAGCTCCAGGTTCTGAGCTGTCAGCACAGAGCCTGATGCAGGGCTCCAACCCATGAACCATTGAGGTCATGACCTGATCTGAAGTTGGATGCCTAACTGACTGAGCCACCCAGGCGCCCCTAAAAAAATTTTTTTAATGTTTATTTTTGAGACAGAGACAGAATGTGAGTGGGCGGGGCACAAGGAGAGGAAGACACAGAATCTGAAGCAGGCTCCAGGCTCTGAACTGTCAGCACAGAGCCCAATGCAGGGCTTGAACTCACAAACCACAAGATCATGACTTGAACAGAAGTCAGACGCTTAACTGACTGAGCCACCCAGGTGCTCCGCATTTTGAATGGCTCTTTCACATTAACTTTCCACAGAATCCATAGCTGAGGATTCCCTGCCCCTGCCCAGTCCCAGGAATCTTGGCATTTGGGGGGTCCAGGGAAGGGTGTGGGGTCGGTGAGGGTAAGTCCATGTGGAGGGAGGGGATGGAAGGGTCTGGGGCTGTGCCTGGACCTGGGATGTCTAGATCACTGGTGGCTGCCATCCTTCCCCCAGGCAGTGGTTCTGACATCATGGTGAGTGACTGCCGCCGCAAGGAGCAGATGAGTGATTGTTCGTATACCCGCTCTTCTCCCGTGTTTGGCTTCTGGATATTTTCTCGATGCTGTTTCCGGGAGTTCTGCAATAACCCTCAGAACAGAGTGTTCTATATTCCTTAGAACTTCTGCAGAGATTTTAGAATAAAATCCTGCCAGTTGCCATCCATCTTCCTGATTTCCACCTGGGTGGCAGAGCCAGAACAACTTCCAATCCCTTTTACTAGCCCTCCTTGCCTCCCTCTAGTTACCGGACCCCAGCTCTATCTGCCTCTTAGTTGACACCCAACACCCCTCTCCCCACTCAGCCCCTCCCCCAGACCCCCTCTCCAGAATTCTCTGAGTTTCCCCTTCAAGTCCTCAAGGTTTGATGCCTTTACTCCTCTCTCCTCCCATCTCTCAGCTGCTTCTTGGCTTTGCTTTGCTGCTCCTCCCACCATGGGCCTCTCTAGCCTCAAGTCCCCGGGTGTTCCTCCCAAATAAATTGGTGTACATACTGGATGGCTCATCTATTTCTTCTGGTAGTGGTGGAGGCTGAAGGAGGTTGAGATCCTGCCTTGACTGCCACACCGCAGGGCAGGTAAGGGGCTCCCAGCTCTATTGGGCTCTGCTCCTGCCTGACCTCCAGGTCGTGGATTCAGCTCTAGGCACAAAAAGGTGAAGAACTGTAAGCCTTTCTGTGATGAAAGCCAAAAGGGCACTGGTCACCCTTGGCAGTGCTGTGTGGGGACTGGAAGGAGGTCCACGGCGTGGGAGGTGGGGGCTGGCAGGAGTGGAGCTATGAAGGGCTGGGCCCAAGCCAAGGGAGTTGGGGGAGGCAGCCTGTGAAGAGCCGCTAGATCTGTGGAGACGATGTGGGAAGTTACTGCCAAATCTTGGGCCCTGGGTTCCTCAGCCTCTGAGACTATCCTCTAGTTTGACTTGCTAAAGCTGTATAAACCTAGACTTTTACACTTAAGTCAGAAGTGATGGGGGGGGAAAGTGGGCCCAGACAGAGGGGGCATGCTGAAGGTTTGTACTTATTTTTGTACCCCCAAGTGCTTCCTGACCTACCAATTAACATTAGTGTTTCCTGCCAGAGCATAGGCTATTAAAGCGGCCACAGATCTCTGTTAACATATGTGCAAAATGTTGTGTAGGAGTATATGCTATATGATGCCATTTGTACCAAGCACACAGACAAAATTCCTCTAAGCAGCTACAACTTAGGACAGTGGCTACCCCTGGGTTGGGAGAAGTGCCTGGGAGGCTACATGAAGGCTGCTTTCGGTGCTGATACAGGCTTTTACAGTGACTTGAGGACTAGTAACACGGTTGTGCAGTTTAGAAAAACCCATGTTATGTGTAAGCTTCGGTTTTGCCAGAGGCCTAAAAGTAGGCCACAGGGGTGCCTGGCTGGTTCAGTTGGTAAAGCGTGTGACTCTTGATCTCAGGGTAGTGAGTCAAGCCCCATATTAGGGATAGAGATTACTTTAAAAAGTGGTAGGGCACCTAGGTGACTCAGTTGGTGAAGTGTCTGACTCTTGGTCTGGCTCAGGTCATAATCTCATGGTATGAGTTTGAGCCCTGCCATTGGGCTCTGTGCTGGCAGCATGGAGCCTGCTTGGGATTCTCTCTCTCTCTCTCTCTCTCAAAATAAATAAACCTTTTATTTATTATTTTTTTTTAAGTTTATGGTTTATTTGAGAGTTGAGAGAATTAGTGGGGGATGGGCAGAGAGAGACAACAGAATCCCAAGCAGGCTCCGTGCTGTTAGCAGGGCTCAATCTCACAAACTGTGAGACCATGACCTGAGCTGAAACCAAGAGTCAGATGTTTAACCGACTGAGTCACCCAGGAGCCAAAATAAACTTTTTTTAAAAAGTAGTAATAACACATACATAAATGCTACAATTTGTATGTACCTTTGTCCTGTGTCTATTTTTGAGGCGTTAATTTTCACCTGTGCGCACACACATGCATTCTCTCAATCATAAGAGGCACTATCTCTCTGACAGGTGACCAAAAAGAGGCAGAAACCAACTTACCTAAATGGCAGAGGAGCTGGGGTTGGGGTCCCCAAACACAAAGTGCACTGCTTTTCAGAAAAAGGTTTCAGAACCCCAGCACTGGGTTCTGAGATTCAGAATGGTGGGCACCTGGCTGTATTCATTAACACCAAGCCCAGAGCAGTGTGTTTAACTGCATGTATGGAAAAAGTTATGAATGTTCACTATTGCTTTTGTAGGCTAGTAGTTTTCCAAAAGTAATATACATTAAAATAAAAGACCTAAACTGCAGACTCAAACTGTATAACCTCTGAACATTCTTAACTCCTGAACCTAGCTCCCTACAGAGGGGGTCTTGGGTGCCAGGATTCTCAAAAGAACAGGCAAGAGCCCAGGTTCCTCAATACCAGGGGACTCTCAGATAGAGGCCTGGGCCCGTTGGTTTGCTTCTGAGTTTTCCTGGTTTAAAGAAGAGTTTTTCCTCCTCTGTTAGATAGAAAAGCCAATGTAACCAGGGTTTAATTCTCTACGTTTTGTAGGGCAAAATTTTTTGGTTTTGTTTTGTTAAATATTTTATTTGTAAGTAATCTCTACACCCAATGTGGGGTTCAAACTTAGAACCTCAAGATTGAGTCACATGCTCTACTGACTGAGCCAGTCAGGTGTCCCTGCAGGGTAAGTTAAATGCCGTGAGAAGACATAATCCTCATACCTGAACAGATCCCTAGCTAAGCAGGTGAACAGATACAAGCCTTTTACGGGCTGGCCATGAAAAACCCACAAAAGGCCAAGTAGGGTGGGCCAGGCTGCAAATTGTTTGATCCCCATGCCCAATTAACTTTAACAGGTCTACACCTGCCCATACCTGAGCCTGACCCCATCAACAGTGTGACACATACTTAGCCCAGTCCATTTATTGTGGAGGTTGTGGAGAGCAATCGAGAGATGTGGTGCAGAGCAGGGCAGACCCTCGCCTCTACTCTCCCCTGGCACCTATGGAAGTGGGTGTCAAGACTCAGTGATGCTAAGCGGGGCTGAGGAGGCCAGACACGGGGACAGAAGAGAAGCAGGAAATGAGGGCAAAAGTAGAGGTGGAGGCAGTGAAGCAGTGACACCAGAGTGCCTAATCAGGAAATCTGCACAGATGTCTACCCTTCATTCCTTTTGCTACAAGTTCAGTCTGGGGCTTAAGATAGGCATGGGCTGCAATCTAAAACCAGACCTGAATGGATGTAGCAGGTGACGAGACTGACAGGGGATTGGGAAGTTAAGGGGGATGATGGGCTCAGAAGATGGGAAAGGCATGAGGAAACCACTGTGCCTTCCCTAGGACAACCTGCGCAGAAGGTGAACTTAGTATTTTCTAGGAGAAAGAAGAGTACTGGGTGTAGTGCCACAGCAGTTTCTGGGAAGGAAATTAAGCTAACGCCATATAGATGCTGGAAGTACAGAGGAAGGGAGGACTGAAAAATCACAGACCAGACAGTGTGGGTGTTCTAGGAGGGCAGCACTAGGTGCTGGGGTGTTAAGGGAGAGATGCAGGAAGAGAAAAATCCAAGGATAAGGTGTCAGGGCCCAGCCCAGGGAAGAACCAAAAGTCCCGAGCTGTTAAGAGACAAGTATATGCGACGCAGGTCAGCAATGGACAAGCTTAGGTTCAGGGACAGGGTGGTCACGGGGTTGCGGCCTTCAGGTTCCTTCCCAGCATGGAAGCTGGGCAGGGGCAGTGAGAGGTTCAGGGCCTTGTAGAACCACTGGATCTGGGACTCTGACAGGGGCAGGGCCAAGGCCCCGGAAGGGGGATCAGGCATGGAGCTCTGGAGCTGGGGGCTAGACCAGGAGTTGCAGTAATCGTACTGGCAGCACTGGGCCTGATACCAATACTCCAAGAAGTAGGTATTGCGTTTTTCCTGGCAGCGGTAAGAATTGTACTGTCCACAGCCTCGGATGAAGAAACGAATCTTGGTATCTGGAGAAGAGGGAACAGCTAATAACCCCTGCTGCCTCCCATGGCCCCCAAACCTGGTATTCTTACCTAGACTCTCTCCATCCCTCACCCAGACCCGACTTCCATCCCAGACTCCTTTCAAAAGGAGCCAAAAAAATTGGCTTAGCTGACGCCCCCAGAACCCCAGACTCCTCCAACCCCAGACTCCCCCTTGTAGCATCTTCCTGTCTTCTTGCACCCCAGGCTCTAAGCAGCCCTCATCTATGAGAGGAGACCAAGCCATGGGCTATCCCACGAGCAGCCCCCTCTTGGGACTTGACTCACCATAATAGATGGTGATCACCATGCATGGTGACGAACTGCTGATGGTGCACTTCTCTGAGCCTGAAATACACCCTGTAGAAGGGTCTTCTAAGAGGCAGAGGTGACAGGTCCGGACTTCACGAACAGGAGCTGGGGAAGAAGACAGGAGGGATGGGAATGTTGGCTTATTCCAAGTTCTCTGCCTTGCAGGGAGCCTGTGAATCGAGGGCTAAAGCATCCCCCCCTTCCCAGACTCAGTCACCCCTCCCTCCTTGTCCCTGGGCCCCACTTACCCTTTCCCACTGCGAAGCCCACCATGACCAGCGCACCTACAAGTACATGGGGCTTCATGATGGAATTCTGGGAAGAAGGGCAGTCCCTGAGGGGTATCCTGAAGTCCCACCTTCCTGTGAACATGCTCCTTGTAGGGTGATTTTGATAGTTTTGAGCAGGAGCTGCTGTAGACAGAGCTATATTCCTTGGCTGGAGGAAGAATTTATTAACTTGGCTGGAGGGACAGCATGTCCTCACCCACAAGGTCAGGTTCCTGGACGTGGGAACAGTGGCCTACACAAGAACAACACCTGGGCCTTTATCCAGCTGTCTTTCTCATGCCCTGAAAAGACCTATTCCCACACCTCAAGGGTCCATGGGCCAGCATCGGTCTCTGGTACCACCTGCTGTCCTCCCAACACAATAGAGCCAGTCCCTACTGCGCTGGGAAACACTGTGGCCAGGTACCCAGAGTCCCCATTCTTCTCAAGTGAGCATGTCTCAGCTCCCCCAGCAGGGGGCGCACAGACACCACCCAGCAGCAACTCTGGACCTTGTCCCTCTCTCCACCCCATACAGTTGTTTATTTCCAGACCACTTTCCCTGTAAAATCAAAACCAAAATATTTTGTTGTTGATTATACTCCTTACAGTATAAATATAGTTATAGGTAGCCAAAAAAAGACAAATTATGTCTCCAGTCTTTGATATCAGATTTTCCCTGGGTCTTTTCCACGTGACCTTGCACATCTCCGCATCCACTACTAGAAATTCTGCTCTGCTGCTAAAAACATCACCCAAATCCAATGGGCACAAGTCTGTGCTGGTTTTCAACTTGAAGAAGGTGGGCTGGGCCATGAGGGCCCTTGGGATCAAACACAGCACTACCCTCCCGTCTCCCAACCCCAAGCACCAGCAGACCAGCCCATGGCCTTTTCTTCCACTTTATTTCATATTCCCACGACAATAATGGCTCTTTTAATTTAAACTAAAAACCATAAAGCGTTCCTGAAAGGGACGCAGCAAAGGAATAGAGGTGTTAAAGGCAGAGGGACAGGTTGGGTGGGGAATCAGCGAATCGTCTTGACTGGGCTCTTGAAGTTGCTGGCGGCTTGGAGCTGCAGCTGGTAGGCCATTGGATGGATCTTGAAACCGTAGAGCCTGGGCCAGGGTACAGATCAGAGGCAGAAGGGTGAGCCCCACTCTGGCCCTGCCAGTAGCCTGCATTTCCCCCTCCCCACCCCAGCTTCTCCATGGGTCTGCTAAATGCTTAAGGATAGTGGTTCCCAAACATCTTCCCTCCAGAATACTGGGAAATCTACCTTAAACAGCAGTTAAAACTCTTATTCTAGGATACACGTAAACACACACACAAACGGGAAAGTGACTGCACATTTCTGTGTGCGTGTATCAGTACTTGTCTCAACAGAACACCAAACTGTTTTTCCCAGTATACATGATGTTCCAGGAAGATAAGCCACACTTTCTCCTGGCAAAAGGTTGAGCACCCAAGATGATGACAAAAATTAGGTATCATTTAAATGGTACTTCCAGTGCCAAACGTTATTCACAGCAACTCACTATTTAAATATACTCTGTCAGGCAGGTATTGTCATCATCCCCATTTCATGGATAAGGGAACTGAGGAAAAGGCAATCAAATACCTTCCCCAAGGTCACTCACTGTGGGAGAAGCAAACCTCAAGAAAGGACCATGCCCTGTCCTCCCTTCTCTCTGGGAAATCCCAAACCTTTCCTTCGACCCGTGGTGACTCTATCCCTGCTCCCCACCTGGGCACAAACTGGTTGGCGGGCCGTTTGGGCCGGTACTCAGGGTGCACCATGAAGAGCATGTGAGGGAAACCGGTGCCGAAGTAGGCTCCGTCCGTGTGATGGTGCCTCGATGACTTGGGTGTGTACACGTCCATGCACTTGGGGCAGTAGAGCTTCACCATGGCCTCACCTGGGATGTCCGAAAGGCCTGGGAGACAGCCAGACTCAGCAGGCCGGGCAGCCCCAACCCTGCCCAACCTCCCTCCCACACTGAGGCCCCAACTCGCTGAATCCCAACTCCTTCCCAGAGGATCTGCCATTTGATGTGGCCTTCTTTCCCTTCTCTAACACTCACCGATGGGAAGCATTGGCTGGTTCTCACAGTACACACGGGGACAGTAGCCAAAGTCTCCTTGCTGGTACTTTTCCAACTGAGATGAATAAAATGAAAGGAGTTGGTGGGTAGGTATGAAGAGACAATCCCCTCCTCAGCCCAAGCCATGTCACTCTGTCCCCAACTCCTGCCTCTTTCTGTCCAGACACCCCTGCTAAGCAGACCCAGACAGGCCCTCATACTCCCCTGCTTCCTTTCTTCCAATTAGGCAGGTTACAGACCACCAGAGTCATTGGCTGTTTGTTCCCTGAGGAAAAGGCAGACTGTAACAACCTCCTGTCCAAGGTCATGTCACCCTCCCTGAAAACACCTCAGTCTCACAACTCCCAATTAGGATTTAATTCCCAGGCCCAGGTTGTGGGGTTCTTTCCCTCTTTTCAGCTACATTCCCTAACAAGGTTGAAATGTGTGACTCTTTGCTGCAGGAACCTCTGTTTCCCTTATTGTCTCAGAGAAGTCAAGTGGGAGCGGAGAGGCCTCACCATCTGGGCGATGCCACGGTTGGTGAGGATATAGCGGGCGTGGATCAATCCATAAAGCATCTCAGCTGCCTGCTCAATCAGGTCACTCTGGTTGGGGTTGTCTTCCAGCTCTTCATCTGAAACATGGCCCCAGCCAATTGCAACCACTTGTCTTACAGCTTTCTTAGATGCCCCACCCACCGCCAGGGGCTGCTGGCTACTAAGTGTGCCCGGCACCCATCTTTAAGCCACCCATCACTTGAGCATTTGACCCAGAAACCTGGGCCTCTGACCCTTCCACCAACCCAAGGTAGCTCTGCCTTCTCTCCACACCTCTTCAGCCTCTGCTCTCTCTCCCTCCCAACTCTCTCCTCAAACCATAAATGCTAAGATGTCAACGCAAAAGATGAAACTGAAAGGTACAAGCCAAGAAAAAGAAACAGGAAAGGAGACCCAAGGAGAAACTAGCATTAGGAGATAGAGCCAAGTTACAGAACCAGAGTGTGGGAACAGGTGGTGTAAGTCACAAAACTAGGCAAGGGTCATATGGGAGACCAAAATGAAGTAGGGAACTTTGGGTAAAGAGAGTCAGAGAACCAAAAGAAAATTTGGAAATTCAAGAAGCAGATAAACAGGAATACGAAAAGAAAAACAAACAAACACAAAAAACAAAACCACAAACATATACACACTAAACAACCCTAATAGTGCCTCACCAGGCTCCAGGTCCAAGATCATGTCCAGAGCTTGTCGATAATGAGGCACCTGCTCATTGAGTCCAGTGAGATTGAATTTGTCCTGGATGTAGTCTTCATCCACCTGTCAGGATGTGAACGTAAAGAAGAAACCCATAGCAGAATCCTCAGCTTTGACCTGGGACATTGTTCTAACTGGTGCCTTATTCTTAAGACAACTGCTTCAGTCTCCCCTTGTTCCTCAGTCCAAACTCAGCAGACATACTTGAGCCTCTCTCTCCAGTTCAGATACATAGCCTTCCCATGAAAGCTTTGGCTTTTTTTTTCTCTGAGGTAAGCAGCTACAACAATCTCCTTAAACAAACATTCCTTTTAAAATCCCTGTTCTACTCCTGGCCCCTTCTCTAGAAATCGATTTTGTCCTCTCCTTAGGAGCAGCTAGATCTCTAATGAAAGTAGACTCAACAGTTTGAGTCCTGTGGACAGTTATGATCCTTCATATCATTAGCATACAACTTTGCACATTATAAAGCATTTTCACATATGACATTTTAATTCTAATAGACTCCAAAGGTAAGCACTTCCTTGTGCTCACTTCGGCAGCACATATACAAAGGTAAGCACTCCCAGTACCACTCTAATAGTAACTTTAATAAACAATAAAGGCGTTAACTTGTCTCAAGTTACACTGTTGGAGGGTAACAGGCTTGGGATCTGGGCAGTCTTGCCACTTCACAAGTTAGTAACAGGAATTACTGAAAGGACTCCTCCTTGGCAGGAAAAGTTTCAACAGAAGCCGGTAAGAGAAGCGTGCAGAAGCTAAATATGCGGGAAATAATACACCCAAACTTTGTGTGGAGATGGCTGGGAGACTGAGAACTCACTTCACAGAAGAATTCATTGCCACGGAGCCCACAGAACCAGGAAATCCAGGACACTTCCTCTGAGCTGCTCATCTTCACGTCAGCTGGGAAAAAAAGCGAGTGTTAAGTCCAAGCTCTCCCACCCTGCCTCTGGTATCCTCCCTCCTCCCACACAGAGCTCTCTAACCATGGAAGAATTTGGGGCAACCTTTTCTTAAAGGATCCCAGATTTTGGAGCACTCCTCTCCCGCTCTTCTTATGCACACCTCAGTCCCTCTTCTCTGAGATCAGAGATTCTTTGGAGTCCCACAGGTCTTGACCCACCAGTCCTACCTACATCTTATCGCTCCAGAAGACCAGCCCACTCTCCCCTTCCTGTCAACTCCAGCAGGGCCCTCGGCTCGAGCTCCCTAACCCGAAGGTCTCTGCACGTCCCTGGCGCCTTTCCCCAGGGTTCGGAAGTTATCCTTTCCGAGCAAGAGCTGGGACCCTCTTTCTCTCATGGCCTGGAGGTGGTCGTGAAGTCCCTCTCACAGGAGTCCCTACAGGCCGCCTCCGCCCCTCAGGTCATCCCTCCCTCTCCCGGTGCCAGACCGGGTCACTTCCTTCCCCACCCCCACATCAAGCATTGGAGACCCCATATGCCGCGCCTAAGGACAGGGGACTCAGCGCGGCGACTACCTCAGACTCACCGGCTGGACGGGGACCGGGACCAGGGTGGGGGAGGGGAGTTGCCGCTTCCAAGAAATCGCGACCGCTACAACGCAGGCCACGGANCGGGTCCTTATTGCCTTTCGAGCCCCTCGCCCGAGTCAGGCCCGCCACTGGGGGCCCTGGGGGGGGGGCGTGCTGTGTTTCACCCCGGGGTCTGGTCTCGGGCGGGAGGCGAGGCCGGGCTCCCTGCTGAGGGACGACGGTAGGGTGGGCTTGGCTGAGGTGAGCGATGTGAGAACCGGGACGGCCCCGTACGCTAACCTGAGGTGGCTCCAGCCATTCTGCTGCTCGTCCCCTTGCACTTCTCCATTTCCTCTTTGGGCTTGAATGGGGCTTTCTGCTGCGGGCACTAAGTGTGACCTTCGAACCCTGGTCAGAATAATGGTGAGGGGCAGGGTGACGTTATTTCATTTCACAGCTTCTGGGCATTCCACAGGTTTCCTTCCGCCTCCTCAGAGTCTTTCTTAACTCAGAGAGTGGTTTCCCAGCTCCAAAAATTGAGCTCGGAGCAGGGGGGCCACGTTCAGGGAGGCGAAGGGCATTGTGGGGGCGTTATGTAAAAGTAGGACCCCAACCGACAGACCCTGTGTCCTCGCGCTACTTAGTCACGTGGCATTTTGAGCGGATGCTCTGGAAAAGGTCCCGGGGTGGTGGAAGCTGAACCTGGCGCTTCGCACAGGTCTGCGTCCTCAAGTAATGTTTTGTGTTGTGTTGTTGTTTTTTTTCCTGTCACGCTTGCTTGTTAGGGGTCATGTGGCTGTTTGATCGTCAGCTCCTTTGCTTAAAGTAGCGCCATTTTGCCATCTGGAGACTTCAAAGGTACCAACACTGGAGCTTCTCCCCTAAAACAGCTTTTTGCTTTCGTAGAAGTGTCAAAGTCTGTTCTTATTCAGGAAGACGATACCCCGGCCATAGGATCAAGGAAGAGTTAAAGGGCCAAGGCTGATTGTTTTCTTAATGGTATGTCTTACCTGGTGGTCAAGTGGTTTTAAAGAGAAGCTGTTTTTATTTAGTGTTGGTGAGGATGGGGTTGGGGGCAGAATCCAGGATTTGTGGGCAACTCTCACTGAGTCTTATTTGTTAAATTAACCTTTGGTAAGGGGTATGGACTGTTACTGTAGGGTTCCGATTTTCCACATGATCTATGGCCCTTAGGCCCTGCTCTCCTAGATTGTGGGGTCACTTTGGGAGTGAGAGGGGTTTTTTGACTTTAAAGCTACTTTTCCTCATCCCAGCAGGTCTCTGGAGGTGGCTTTGATCAATGCAGAGCCACCAAGGAATTGGCTGGCTTGTCTCAACCTCCCTTTGTCTAGTCTCATCATCTCAGTTTGCCCAAAAGATATGTCCAGGCCCTCCCTCATCACCTTCACCCCGGCTACCAGTTCCAGTGACCTCTGGAAAGATGGACAACAGCAGCCACAGCCTGAAGAGCTGGAGCCCGCCTTGGATGGGGCTGCAGCCCGGGCTTTCTATGAGGCCCTGATTGGGGATGAAAGCAGCGCCCCTGAATCCCAGAGATCTCGGCCCGAACCTTCCAGTGAGAGAAAGAGGAAGAAGAGAAGAATAATGAGGGAAGGTGCTGCAGGAGCCTCAGGAGGACATGGACCAAGGAGATCCCTTGAGGCAGAGGACAAGATGACCCAGTGGATACTGAGGGCAGCCCAAGAGGGTGACCTGGCAGAACTAAGAAGGCTGTTGGATCCCTGTGAGGCAGGAGGAGCTGGGGGCAATATCAATGCTCGGGATGCCTTTTGGTGGACTCCCCTGATGTGTGCTGCTCGCGCAGGCCAGGGGGCTGCTGTGCGCTATCTCCTGGGCCGTGGAGCTGCCTGGGTAGGAGTCTGTGAGCTGGGTGGCAAGGATGCTGCTCAGTTGGCCGAAGAAGCGGGGTTTCCTGAGGTGGCCCGCATGGTCAGAGAGAGCCACGGAGAGACAAGGAGCCCAGAGAACCGGTGAGGGGGAAGGCTTAGCTTATGCCTGTCTTTCAATGTGTTCTGTCCTTCCTAGCCTCTCCATACCAGGGGCTCCAGAACAGAGCTGAAGGGTTCTGTCCCCGATCCCCCAGTATAGGCTGATAAGGCAGTGTAGGTAAGGTAATGAACATGAGTTCCCTGGGTTCGACTCCTGACTACTTCGGCAAATAACTTAATTTTTATGTCCCTCATTTTCTTTATCTGAGAAATGGGGACAATAAGAGCACTTTTGTCGTAGGATTGTTAGAATTTAATGGGCCAATATATGCAAACTATTAGAACGATGCTTCCTATATAAGTGCTATATAAATACTAACTGTAGTCATTATTATTATGCCTTGCCCAAGAGCTTGTGAAGCCTGGTTGCCATTTCTTCTCCCAGCTGTTCTCTGGGTCCTTCATTGCTAAGTGGATTGGAAGGCAGTTTGTTTTTTAACAGAAAGACTGGAAGGACTTCCCACCTTGCCACCCTCCCTCTGAGGCCTAACCCTTCCCCTGCCCTCAACTCTCTCTTTTTTTTCCTACAGGTCCCAGTCACCGTCCCCCCAATACTGTGAGACCTGTGACGCGCACTTCCAAGACTCTAACCATTGTACATCCACTGCTCACCTGCTGTCACTGTCCCATGATCTCAGGTCCCCCAACCTGCCCCTTGGGGTGCCCACCTCCAGCCCAGGCTTCAAGCTGCTGCTGAGGGGAGGCTGGGAGCCTGGAATGGGGCTGGGACCCCGGGGTGAGGGCCGCACAAACCCCATCCCCACTGTCCTCAAGAGGGACCAAGAAGGATTAGGCTACAGATCAGTGCCCCAACCCCGAATCACACACTTCCTGGCTCGGGATACTCGGGCTGTGGCTGGGAGAGAGAGAACCCCTCGGGTGACCACACTGAGCCGGAGGGAGGAAAGAAAGCAGGAGGAGAAGGACAGGGCCTGGGAGCGGGATCTGAGGACGTACATGAACCTTGAGTTCTGACCCTGGTAAGGTCTATTCGTTGTGTATTGCTAAGTCTGAACTCTCATGTAGGCACTTTGGCTTTTACTTCCTGGGGTCTGCCCAGTTCCTAGATCCTCAGGTTTTGGTCAGTGGGCTCTGCCTTTGGGAGAGGGGGGCTGAGCATTGAAAAATAAATCAAACTTCTGCCTCCTTTGTGTTTTATTCATTTTTCTGGAAGCTATTGTGGGAAAACCAAACAAGTGTAGGGGCCACATGTAAGTCCCACCTGAGCCAGGTGGCATAATAGGGTCACCTCCTTGCCAGTCTTGTTCACTTCCAGGTTCTAGCTCCTGCCTGGCATGCCCCACCTATTCTTTGAATCCCCTGAACCAGGAATTGCCCAAGCTCTATGCAAGTCTCACCTACCCCAGGAAGGATCCCCTGACTAGTCCAGCCAATTCAAGCACTGTTTTTGCTCAATTACTGATTTTAAACAAGTTCGTATACTATGTGCCAAGAAGAGGAATAAGAGATACCCCCAACCTGATTGCTCACAGCTAGAGGCGGCGGCGGCTATGTGATCAACATAAAATGCATGGTGTTATGGGAAGCTTGAGAAGGCTGACAGAGATCATTAGAGTAGGTAGGGTCTTGGAGAAAGAAGCCAATGGGGGGGGGGTGTGCGCGCGCGCGCTAGGAATATCCAGCCTCTAAGATGTTAGCTAATCTAGAGCCAGAACTCCGGCCTCCCAAATGTAACCTCTAAGTCAAGATTCTTCATTTTACTATCTGAAAACCCCTAAGGGCAAGCAGCACATTCTATTGGTCTACACTTGTCTTTCCCTCCCTCTCTCCCTCCTTCCCGCTGCTCATGCCAGGTGCCAGGCACACGGAGAGCTCAGTTGTCAGATCCAGGAAGTAAAATCTGCGTGGAACGGCAGGGAAGAGCCACACAAGTCCCAGAAAAGCAGCTTTGTTTTTCGTAAAACCTTTCTATGAAGTCCTGGAGGAGGGGTGGGGGTGGGGGTGCTGCAGGGAAGAACCAAAGGGCAGGGGGCTAAAAGGAGCGGGCGAGTTTAGGGGAGCACCTGTGGGTGACGAAAATGGAGAGTTAGATTTACACTCAGGCCCCGGCCCTGCCTGATCTCCACTCGCACCCTGCCGAGTGGCGCGTACTAAAAGCGCGGGGGCGCGGGGGGCGGTGGATCCGCAGGGTCCGCCCCGCGAGCTGCGGGCTCCGCCCCCGTCTGCCCCTCCAACCCCAGTGCAGCTGCTTCCGGGCTCTGCGGCTCCGGGAGGCTTGGTGAGGCCGCGGCCCCGACGCCGGGCCCGGGAGGGGTCGCAGCGCACAGCGCCCGGACGCCTGGATCCCCAGGCAGGCCCGCGCTTGGCCTCGCGACGAGGATCTCCCAAGACATTTCTGGCCTGACCTTGCGGAGGCTGCGTCTCAGCTGCGTGCTCTGGGACTGGTCGGGCTGCTTTGTAGGATTCATAGGTCTCTAAATCAAAGGACGAACGCTGCTAAGTGGAGTTTGCTGAACACCTCTCTCCTAACGCCCCCAATAGGAGTCTGCCTATTGAGCTCCCTTAGGTCAGCAATTCAGGACTCTCCAGATTGGGAACAGCTGAGAACCCAGGGCCACCTTCCTTCCTCCCTTCTTGGATGGAGCACCGCCTCCCCAGTTTCTGGGGCACCTTGGGGCGTGGCCTTGGTGAGTGAAACTTGGGGTGCTGCCTGCAGGAAAGGAAACCCCAGAAACGCAGGGAGGACACCGTGGGGGTGACCCAGGCCTTGTCAGATCCTGAGATTCTTGTTCTGAATCTTGTGTGTGTTGGGGGGATGGTGGGGAGCGGTGGTGGTGGTGAATGAATTTGGATGTGCCTCCCTTCTTTACCTCAGAACTGAAAAGGAAACAAGCTGCTTGCCACACTTGAAGCTGCACGACCGTTCAGGAAATTGTGGAGCCACTTCTGATTTCATAGTAGGAGTCACCAAAAAACTAACAGTTCTTCTGAGCTTGAACAGACCCTGGCTTTTGAGGAGACACTCAGCCCTTAAACCTGAGAACCTAAGCAGTGCCAGGAAGCAGCCCCAGAATTTGGGGGCTCATTACACATCCCAGCCATGTTCCTGCGACGGCTTGGTGGCTGGCTACCTCGCCCCTGGGGCCGCCGGAAACCAACGAAATCTGACCTGCCTGCCCCAGAACCCAGACAAGTGGACAGCTCCTCTGAGAATTCAGGGAGTGACTGGGATAGTGCCCCAGAAACCATGGGAGATGTAGGGCCTCCCAAGGCCAAGGACCCAGGGGCACGGAGGAGCTGTGTGGCCACTCTAGAGCCAAGCAGGGAGTCCCAAGATGAGCAACTGGGGATCAAAAGAATGGATTCCCTCAAGTGGGACAAGACTGTCGCTAACACTCAAGAGTCTGGGAGATTGGAGACTGGAGGGACCATTCCCAAACTTGGATGGGATCCTGTGGACTCAAGTGGCACCAGGAGACCTGGAGTGTCCCCTGAAGGGGGACTAAGCCCCACTGAGCCTGAAGCCCTAGTGGAGAAGCCAGGGCGGCGTCAGAAGCTGCTGGGCTGGCTACGGGGGGATCCAGGTGGGGGAGCAGGGGCTCCCTTGCAATACCTGGGGGGCCCAGAGGAGTGTCTGCAGATCTCAACCAACTTGACTCTGCACCTGCTGGAGCTGCTGGCCTCAGCACTGCTGGGGTTGTGCTCACGGCCTCTGAGGGCAGCTTTGGATGCGTTGGGCCTGCGCGGACCACTGGGCCTCTGGCTGCATGGGCTGCTGTCCTTCCTGGCTGCCCTGCATGGGCTCCATGCTGTGTTGAGCCTACTTACTGCTCACCCCCTGCACTTTGCCTGCCTTTTTGGTCTCCTACAGGCACTAGTGCTGGCTGTCAGCCTCCGGGAGCCCAGTGGGGATGAGGAGGCCACTGACTTGGAGGGCGAGAAGCTGGAGATGGAGGGTGAGGAATGGAGGGGAGACCCAGGAAAGGGGCTGTGACTATGGGATAGGGTGTGACCCTAGTGCCCCCACCCTGAGTGGGATGGGAGCAAGGGTGAAGATAGTGTGGCCTTTAGGAGGAGAGTGGGGGCCATGACCCAGATTGTAAGCACAGGGACCTCAGGGATGGGGAAGAAACCCCAGAGTATGAGGGCACAGGGCCCCCCTTCACACAAAGAGGAGAATAGAGTTGTTTAGGGTATCTGTTTATGGACAATAGGGATATTGCCCTTGAAATCACCAGCTGTTGTTAGTTTTGCTTTTACATTTCCCCACTTTCGTTTTTTTTCTTTCCACTTCTACTTTTTAAAAGAAAAAAAAAAAGTGTGGTGGTGAAAATAAAGACTGAAGGGTTCTCTTTACCCTTCAAAACTACCCAGGGGTGGGACAGACAGACCTCTGTGGAGGATGGTTGGAGACTCAAGGGATCCCCTTAGATCCTGGGATCTGAGCCATCTAGAGGAGAATGGGACTGTTCTGTGGGTAGATTAGGGGGTGTGGATAGGACCCCAAGGTAACAGGGAGCCTGCAGGGAGGGTCTGGGTGTTCCGAGGAGCCAGGGGAAGTGGGAATGGTGCAGGCAGTATTGAAAGGAGGGCCAGTTCAGAGGGGCTGGCAGCTCAAGACAGGCAGTATGGGGAAGCACTGGAGCTTGCAGTCCCCACTCTGGGGTTAGGGGTTTGCACACTCAGCAATAAATCACTGTGTCACACCAAATCCTAAATATATCACTACAAAGTGAGACATGCCACCATTCAGTGTCCTTCCTGACGCCGTCCAGCTGGGGGTTTAGGTGGCAGAAGACATGGGGAGTACTGAAAGGGAGGTAGTGGGATTGATGTCTGGAGACAAACCCAAAATGAGATGGGAATTGAAAAACCATCTTTATTACTCTCGGAAGGAAGTTGGGAGTCTCCAGCTTCTCCTCCCTGCAGCACAACTGCAGCTCCCACCATATCCATCTGGGGCACAGATGAAGCCACAGGTCAGTTACTGGACAGCTCGCAGGCCTCTGGTGGGAGGAGGGAGAAAAGAGGATGGAAAGGAGGGAAATCCAGGAAGAAAGGCAACGTTGGTGGTAATGGGGCGGAGAAAAATGCATTCCCGCTTTTCCCTGCATCTAAGAAGGGGTCTCTAAGGCCTTTTCCCCTACATGTTTCCCCTTTTATATACCACAAACTCTGAAACATCTCTTTTGAGTCACCCAGAACCCATCCTGGCTCCCTTGGGTGACATCACAGCTCTTGGCCACATCCTTCTGATGTCATCACAGCCTGTGACACAAACGGAGTTGCCAACACAGCCATTCTAATGATGTCAGCCTTTGGCCATGCCTCCCGGTGACATCACTTGAGTCCCTTTCATCTGGCACAGAAGACTTGGTGAGTCCTAGTCCTCTTCTGTGGGACTTTACCTCCCCTCACCTTGATTCCTGGGAGTCAGTAAGAAGGCCTTGGAGTCCAGACAGGAGGTCAGGGACTGGAATTCCTCCACACACTTCTCGGGAGGGTGTGGTGAGCGATCTAGAAGAGCAAGGCAGGACCAGGCCTATCAAAGTCTCTGCTTCTTTGGTCCTGGTGAGGACCTCATGGAAGCACCCAGCCCTTCCTGGGATGATATCTTAGGGCCCAGAGTGAGAGGCTCTCCTGCCTTCCCAGTGTTTCCTCCAACCCTGCCTGCCTGGCGTCTCCACTCACTGTAGAGTAGGAAGCGCTGATAACCTTGGCCAGACTCTTTCAGCATGATTCCACCTGGGCATGAGCTGGAGAAGAGCTTGGTCTTCATGTCTGGGCGCCCTGTTGGGGGTGGGGAGGCGGGGAAAGTGTCACGGCAGAGATGCAAAACCAAAAAAGCCTAGGGGACTTGAGGAGGGTGAGGGGTGAAGAGAACCAACCTTCAGTTCTGAGATATGTGCTCCCCTCAGTCAGGTGGTAGACCCATTTCCGGGGCACACAAAGCCCATTTTTCCTGCAGAAGTGGTGGCAAGAAGAAAGGGCTCAATGGAACCCAACCACACAATACCAACCTCTATTTATCTTACTTCTTTTTGAAGCCTAGGATCCCTTGGGTTTAAAGCTACCAAGGTATGGTGGGTTAGGCCCATCCCTCTTCAGAAGGAAACTAATACACCTGTAGGCTCAGTGGGCCAAGAATAGCTGATATCCCAAAGAGCCCAGTTCTTTATGGGTGGGAGCTCATATTTTGAACAGAGACTGCATCTGCTGGTGCCTCTGCCTCCTCACCACTCACGTGCGGATGGTAGCACGAAGCTGGAGCTGTGTGGGAGCAGAGCCTGTAGCCATGTTGAAAACAATGTTGTCCACAGTGTCAAAAGTTGCCAATTCCTCCTTGGTGGGAGCTGCCCCTGCGATAAAGTACCACTGGCCGAGGTGTGGCTCTGGGAACTGCAGAGAATGGGGGGGGGGTCAGAAAAAGGTGGGTCCCACCACAGGATCCATTCAACCTCTTCATCATCACTCTTAAGACAGCAAGACTTAGGAGTGGAGCGGTAGCTGTTTGGGTTGGGTTATGACAGGGAGTCATTAAGCAACTTTTCCTTTGTTTCCCCTCAGTCATCTTGAGTAACCACCCACCCCCAATTCTACCATGTCTCCACATTGATGGCCACAGTACTAATATTTTTTTTACTTGTTCTTGCATTCATTGTCAGAGACACACATGCCCTTTCTCTCTTTCCTAGTGTGGCTTCTGGTCATTCAAGGCCACCCACCCAAATCCTTCAGAGCCTCCACCATAAGCTCCCCACCCCCCCTCAGTCCATACCTCTTTCCCATCCACTTCCTGAGTTGTCAGTTGACTGAACTCAGGGCACTGGTAGATGGAGTTAAGGAGAATACCATAGAGGTAGAGTAGAGTTGCCCATATTTGGTAGAACATCTTCAGGCAGGAGGAAGCTGGTGCTCTTTGTGAAGTGGCTGGTGCCTTAACTGCTCTCTCCCCCTGCTAGTTACTCAGTCCACTCTGCTTCCAGCCCCCTTGCCTCGACCCTTGACCCTTTCACCTGCTAATGAGTAACTTCAACCTTGTTTTCCAACCCAAGCCTGGATTACTTACAGTGTTTGGGCCTTCCTCCCCCTCTTCTAGATACCAGTACTCCATTATACACCCTGGCATGTCCAAGGGTCTCTCAGGAATTAGGAGAGCTGAACCCTCTAAGGAGAAGCCTGTGGACTTTCAACCTCTATCTGAGCTGTGTTTCTGCTGTGTTGTGCAGCACTGAGGAGAAGTAGACCGATTCTTTCATTCATTCACTTAGCAGACTGTTTTTGAGTCCCAGCTGTTTGCCAGCAAAGCCCTAGGGACATAAAAATGAATGACAGTCTCTGGCCTTAAAGCAGTAAAAGGAAAACTAGCTATATAAACAAAACAAATCTAGTAAGTTCTTTAGAACAGGTATGAACCAGGTGCTGGGGCCTGATGGATGGAAGGCTTTCCCTCTGAAGTTTATAATTGGGGAAACTATATGTACACCCTGAGAAAGTTCGCTGATGAGTTTATTCACTCAAGATTTATTACTACAGTTAAGAGGTTAAAGAATTTGATGGTTAGAGTATAGACACTGGTGTTAGGCAGAAAGGGTGCAAACTCTAACTCCACTGTTTGTTAATCTTGAACAATTTTATGAATTGTTTTATGAACAATTTACGTGTTTGCTCTTAGCAGAGGCCTGCACATGGTTAAGTCTAAAGTAAATATTCGCTATAACTAATGTTTGTAAAAGTACTTATTTACTGTTTCTGGTAGGTTTTAGGTTCTCAAGTAATAGCAAGGAATTATCAACAGGCAATCATTGGATAGTGCCAAGGGGGTGGAGCAGGTAATGCAATGAAAGATGGGGCTTCCTTAATAGATTATGTATAGCCCAGACTGCCAAAAAATTTGTTCTGAGAGGTAAGGTTGCTATGGGCTTGCAATTTAATTAAAATAACAAAACTTGGGTGATGGGTATATGAGAGCTCATTATTACTATTTAGGGGTAATGTTGGCCACTTTTTATCATAAAAAGCAAATTCATATAAAATACAATTTATTGGTAGATGTGCTTGACCCGGGGTCTGGTAGGCCTGGACTTGTCAGTTCTGCCACTTACTTTCGCCTAGGTGTATTCATCTACAAAAATGCATGTAATAACTATCCCAGGTGTTGAAAGGCTTTCAGGTAGGACAGAACGCAAAACCCTTAGTAAAGTAGCTGATACAAACCAAAAGCTCTCTCAACAGGTGTTTATTAGAACTCCTAACTGACAACAGTCCTGGGACCTGGGTAACTGAAAACAGTCCTGGGACCTGGGTAGAAACTACGAATCCCAGAAAGGCTGTGGACACCGGAGTCCATTTGCTCCTAATTCCCAAACGCTGAGGCGCCCTTTTTGATGGAGGTCCTTAAAAGCAGTAAATCCTAGTTTAGCGAGAATATGGCGCGTCCCCTCGGCCGCATATCGCCGGCGAGGAACATGGCGCTCACGGTCCGCCAAACGCCCACCGGGCAGAACCAAGGTCAGCCCCCAACGACGGGACGGCACGCCCAGGCAGCTCGCGTACCACCTCCAACGGCCTAAGGAAAGGATGACTTCCGGAAGCGCCGAAGCAGTAGAGCCGCGAGGGCCAAGAGTAATAAAACAGAATTTTAGGAGGCCAGGACATTGCCGCCTCAAGTTCTCTGCCGGCCACGACTTTAACATAGATTAATGAGGCACAATCCCCAGACCCCAAACTCAAAGTTGCACACAACTGTCCAAAGCCTCTCGAGGCGGAGAGTCTCATCTGGTAATTTTTTTCAGGCATTTACAGTAGCCACCTCAACCTCCCACAGCTCAAGCGCGTGCACAGAAGAAATGAACTGCGTCAGCAGGGGTGGGAGGTCCCTAAGAGTGTACGCATGCGTAGTGCGACGCACGCAGGCGCAGTACGGTCCCCCAGGCGACGGTGGCCGCGGCTCCTCGGGGTGCTCGGCTCCCGCCCATCCAGGCCGGCCCCGGCCCGTCTCGCCCCAAGGAACTCACTGTTTGGGGCCGCGAACTCCCTCACCGTGCCCCACGAAAGTAAAGCTTGGGGACCTGGGGGGAGCCGGAAGTACCGCCTTGCGATCCCCAAATACTGTCGGGGAAACGGAAGTGGCCATCGGTGGCAAGTTGGGGGAGACCGGAAGTGACGGTACCTTGGGGAAGCCGGGGGCGGAGCCCGGCGTGGTGGTGGTGTGTGTGGGTGTGGGGGGGGTGTGTGTGTGTTTGGTGTGTGTTGGTTGCGCCGCTCTGCTGGAGCATCGAGAGAAGGCGGAAGAGGGGGGAGTCAGCTAGCCAGTCTGGCCCCCCGTGAGTGTCCGTCATCTCGGGTCTGTAGTGACTTAGGCGGGTTCGATGGGCGTGGCGCGCGTGCGCGAAACCACTGTCTCCGCAAGTCTGGCGCGACCCCCCCCACCCCCAGCTCTCGCGTGCCCCCCAGGGTTTGCCGAACTTGGGGGCCTTTGTCATATCGCGACTGATGATGACACCGGTCTCTTTTCCTGGTTCCTAGCTTGAGTGGCCTTCCCTTATTGTGATTGGCACTGTGGAGCCCCTCCCATCTCCCCGTCCTCCAGCTCCCTGTGCCGTCGATCTGCCCTTTGTGTTTTTCTCCCTGTGCCCCGGAATCAGAAGGGGGATGGGGGCGGGTGTGAGTGTGTGCGCTTGTGTGGGAGAAACTCTTTAGGTATTAGGGCGGAGACTCAGGCTGGAGAGGCTTCCGGGTATATAAAATCTGCTCTGGGCGACAGCAGGCCTCCCTCCCTCCATTCTTCCTTAGCGAGCTGTCGGCCATGGAGCCCAGTGATACTACCAGTACCACTACCAGTATGGAGGAGCCTGACAGCCTGGAGGTGCTGGTGAAGACCTTGGACTCTCAGACTCGGACCTTTATTGTGGGGGCCCAGGTGAGACCCCAGCACTTCTGGAAGACCCTCATTAACTCTTCCTTTTGTAGTCCCCTTACTCTGAAAGAAGAGCCTGGTTTTTTGTGGGTTTTGTTTTTTATTTTGGGTTTTGTTTTGTTTTGGTCCTCAAATGTTTTTCAGTTGGTTCCTTTGTTCATGTTCCAGACAGGACGTTTTCTGGTGTTTCTTGTTGAGTGAGGGTATGGATGAGGCAGATTTCATCTTGCCTTTTTCCACCGTGATGGAACTCAGTGCAGAGGGAAATGAGGAGGAAGGGGGAAATCTATGCCATCATCATGAGTGAACCCCAGCCCAAAGGGACAGATACAGTTCTTGCCTTGGGGAAAGAAAACAGAATGGTGATCCAAAACACAAGTCTTAAAAGCAAAAATTGGTTAAGTCTGTGCTGTATTTTTAAAGGCTAGAAATCAGACCCTATAGTGCAGGTAGAGCCCTAATAGTCTATTGAACGGAATTACTAGTATTTGTGGCATAACTTGAATCGTGATTTTAATGCCACAGACATAGCTGTCTATGCCATTAACTCCTGTAATACTTGAAGACAGAATCATGAGGTCTGTAGTTTTTAAAACATACACAAGAAGACTACGTAGGCTTTTGTGATTAGATGTATGTAAACATTCTGGTACTTCCCAAGAATATGTTGTCCAGTTAGGAAAGTGTTTGCCCCTTTCTCTCTTTCTACTTAGTTGAGTCTTTGTTTTGATTTTCTACCCCATTTTCTTTGTCTTTGCATTTACTTTGGAGATTATAGAGTTCTATCATTTTGTGTTTGGGGAGGGGTCACTGGTATCTTTAGACACACATTCTTTTGGGAGCCAGGGAGAGAAGTGAATGTCAGTTTGCCTATCAGTTTCCAGCCATGTGATTTTCTTCTGGGCGTATAACCTGAACTCTGTTAACGTTTATTGTCTGTTTTGACAGGTGTTAACACGTCTTAGTTTTGGGCTTTGCACAATAATTACCTCACAAGGCAAATGGGTAGTGATTTTATGATTGGGTGATTTTTACCTAAACCTCACTCCCAAAAGTCAGTTGTTCCTCTTCTGACAGTTCTTTATCTGTTTTACTTTGTAGATGAATGTAAAGGAGTTTAAGGAGCACATCGCTGCTTCTGTCAGCATTCCCTCTGAGAAACAGCGGCTCATCTATCAAGGACGAGTTCTACAGGATGATAAGAAGCTTCAGGAATACAGTAAGAGTTTGGGGGAGGCAATTTAGAGGCTGAGGCAGCTGTCTGTAGGGATGAACTGAGGCCTTCAGCTTACCTGATCAGATAATGCTTTGGTGTGTATCTTTTTTTTTTTTTTTTTCCCTGCAGATGTTGGGGGAAAGGTTATTCACTTGGTGGAACGAGCTCCTCCTCAGACTCAGCTCCCTTCTGGGGCATCATCTGGGATAGGGTCTGCCTCAGCCACCCATGGTGGGGGACCCCCACCTGGTACTCGGGGGCCTGGGGCCTCTGTTCATGACCGGAATGCCAACAGCTATGTCATGGTTGGAACCTTCAATCTTCCTGTAAGCTTGTGTTCCACATAGGATGGTTCTTGTGGGGGAGGGTGGTTTGATTGTGGTAATAGCAGAGAGCTTGTAAGACAGGTGTCGTGGTCTTTAGATTGGGTTTTCAGGGCCCTGAGGTCTGATATGGCCTTAGTCTTTGAGAAACAGGGTGGGGCTTTCAGAAAATGAGTTGGAGGTGTGGGGGCCTTAGTATTTGGCTTCTCCCAGAGCAACTTCCCTTACCCTTTTCTCAGAGTGACGGCTCTGCTGTGGATGTTCACATCAACATGGAACAGGCCCCGATTCAGGTATCATGGGCCTGGGAGGGTCAGGGAAGGGGATCTGGGAGAAGGAGGCCATGAGGTGGGGGGTGGACCTGGCCGAGGAGATGGCCGGGACCTGGTTCAGCGGGTGGCAGAGTTCGTGGCTTCATCCCAGACATACCCTGATTTTCTCTCTCTCATCGTAGAGTGAGCCCCGAGTACGGCTGGTGATGGCTCAGCACATGATCAGAGATATACAGACCTTACTTTCCCGGATGGAGGTCAGTGGACAGGGCTGGCTAGAGTCTGTCTGTCTCTTTGTTCTCCCTTTCTCCTCTTCTCTCCGCCTAGCAGTGAAAGCATGACTGGCCATATCAGCTGGATTGTTCCTGCGTAATCTGGTCTCTTCTCTGCAGTCTTCAGTCTTTGGGTCAGGAAAAAGTATCTTTGTCAGGCTATCTTGTCCCTGCCAAATCTCCGGGTGCCTGGTATCTGAAGTTTGTTTCAAATTTGTCAGATAACTTTGGTGGCATCTTTTTTCCATTACAGAAGCAGTTTGTGCTTTTTTAGTTTTTAAATTGCTATAGTTGATGCTGAGATGTTCTATTTCCATTAGTTTGTGCTGTGGTTGTAGCCTGTGACTTTTCTCTCTTTTCTTGTGAGGGTTTAGGGAAGCGTAATTTTTGTATTTTATTGTTAATTCGTAAGTACGACAGCTGTTTATTATGTATCTTATTTAAGTTTTATGCTGGTGGCCGGGGAATCAGGCTGATGCAAAGCCCTGCCTTCAGGGAGCCCAGTTAGAGCTCCTTCTCCACTCATTCTCCTTTGTCCTAAGTAATTCTCTGCAGCAGTCTCATCCTGCCTTTGGTATCCCGATTCCCTCCCCTTTAGTGTCGAGGAGGACCCCAAGCACAGCACAGTCAGCCACCCCCCCAGACGCCAACCGTGGCTCCGGAGCCTGTAGCCTTGAGTTCTCAAACATCAGAACCAGTCGAAAGTGAAGCACCTCCTCGGGAGCCCATGGAGGCTGAAGAAGTGGAGGAGCGTGCCCCAGCCCAGAGCCCGGAGCTCACCCCTTCTGGCCCAGCTCCAGTGGGCCCAACACCTGCCCCAGAGACCAATGCCCCCAAGTGAGAAACAGAGGGACCCTTTGGGAGGGGGCTTGGGGATCGCAAGTGGAAATGTGAGAGCCAAGAAGGTTATGATGGAGAAGACGGCTGCTTGACAGTCTTACCTGTAGGGCTAGTGTGGAGGGGCAGGGAGAGGCTCTGGACCAGCTGATGAGCATAGAGCAGGTAGCTGAGCCAGAAGTACTGCTGTCCCTGGGGTAAGAAAGTCCAGACAGATGGTGTTTCCTGAGCCTGATGAAGATTCTCTCCTGAGATTTCACAGGCCGCACCTCTTTCTTCACAGTTAGTTTCTTGCCATCACAGGTAGAAGATCGTGTGGTGGGGAAGGCAGAAGCAGTATATTTTCTTCTCTGTCTTCCTGTGGGTATATAGATGCTCTGCTGGTCCCAGAGGGGTTTGGACCAGGGGTCTTGGAGGCTTGGAAAGACAGGGCAGGTGTAGTCTATATGTCAGCTTGGAGTCTCGGGATCTGAGGAAAGCTTTGGCTCACTGCCTCTCGGGGTTCCCCACAGCCATCCTTCCCCTGCGGAGTATGTTGAAGTGCTCCAGGAGCTACAGCGGCTTGAGAGCCGCCTCCAGCCCTTCCTGCAGCGCTACTATGAGGTTCTCGGCGCTGCTGCCACCACAGACTACAACAACAACGTGAGCCCCGCCTACTCCCCTCACCCCCATTTGTCCTGAATAGAGCAGGCCGAAATACAGCTGATTCTTTCCCCCAGAAAAAGATCTTGTCTGCAACAGAATGATTTCTCTGTAGACTCGTAAGTGATGTTTTCCTTCCTTACAGGGAAGGTCATGGTCTCTGTGATACTTACTGTCTTTGTACCTTTTCAGCCCTTGAGTTACTTAGGAAGCTTACACAGAGTAAAGGAATTTAGCAAGTGATGCCGTCGTCATTTGCTGTGGGGTTTGTTGTAATAGGGAATTTTCTGTGTACGTGAAGTGGAATTCATAAAGGTTGGGTCTACTTGGGAGCTTCCAAGGCTATGCCTGGAGGTGTAGAGAGCCTTGTGTCATTCAGAGGTGTTACTGCTTTTGTTATCGAGGTTTGTCCCAGCCTAATATTTTTGGCCTTTCTGTGCTTGGCCCTGGGGATATAGCAAGAGGGCCGTGAAGAGGACCAGCGCTTGATCAACTTGGTGGGGGAGAGCCTTCGGCTGCTAGGCAACACTTTTGTGGCGCTGTCTGACCTGCGCTGCAATCTGGCCTGTGCGCCCCCACGACACCTGCATGTGGTCCGGCCCATGTCGCACTACACCACCCCCATGGTGCTCCAGCAGGCAGCCATTCCCATTCAGGTGGGTCCGAGGAGCTTGGCATGAGGGAGAACACCCGGCTGTTGGTGGAATGACCCAGGATAGCTACTGGGTTTGGTGGTGGTGAGAAGGGCTAGGGACTTTGGACATACATAGTGACGGAGACTTCGAAGTATACCATGGGGTTGATGTGGCTCTGGCTCTTATTTTACTTACTTTTGTCTTATTCATCTGTCTTCTCCAGATCAACGTGGGAACTACCGTGACCATGACAGGGAATGGGACTCGGCCCCCCCCGACTTCTAATGCGGAGGCACCTCCCTCTGGTCCTGGGCAGGCCTCATCCCTGGCTCCCACTTCTACCACTGTCGAGTCCTCAACCGAGGGGGTTCCTCCGCCAGGGCCAGCTCCCCCACCGACCACCAGCCACCCAAGGGTCATCCGAATTTCCCACCAGAGTGTGGAACCCGTGGTCATGATGCACATGAACATCCAAGGTGAGTTAGGATTGGTTGTTGGTAGAGAAGAGCAACACAGTGTGGGACGGGGGTTGGTACCGAGGTGTGAGAGAGGGAGGGTGGGGAAAGGAGAAGCCAGAGCTGACTGAGCTAGCAGAGGAACCAGACTAGAAGCTTTTCGTTGGCATGTGTGGGGAGGGGCAGGAGTGGCTGCTTGTCCTTGCAGATTTGTTTGCATGGTGAAGGGAGTGCTGCCTTCCTGTCTAGATAGAGGGAGAGGCAGGCTTTCTTGTGGGGGAAGTAGCGGCCTGAAGGATGCCAGTCTCAAGAGGATACAGTTAGGTCTTGGCCCCGCCTGTCTCAGGGCCACTCTCTCTGTCTCCCTGCCCAGATTCTGGCACACAGCCTGGTGGAGTTCCGAGTGCTCCCACTGGCCCCCTAGGACCCCCTGGTCATGGCCAGACCCTGGGTAAGAGTGAGGGCATCAGAGCAGGCTGAGCTCTGGTAGAGAAGGGGTAGGGCCGAGTGGGTGGGCTGAAGGGGGTCCAGGTTCAAGGTTACATCAGACCCGCCCCCCAGGCTCCACCCTCATCCAGCTGCCCTCCCTGCCCCCTGAGTTCATGCACGCCGTCGCCCACCAGATCACTCATCAGGCCATGGTGGCAGCTGTTGCCTCCGCGGCCGCAGGTAATGACCTGGAAGGGGAAGTTTGGGAGGTGGGGCACGGTCCACGGTGATGGGTGCCGTTGGCTGGCGGGCAAGGGCCCAGCCTTCAGCCCTCTCCGGTCTCTCCCCTCTGCCGCCCACAGGACAGCAGGTTCCAGGTTTCCCAACAGCTCCAACCCGGGTGGTGATTGCCCGGCCCACCCCTCCGCAAGCTCGGCCTTCCCATCCTGGGGGGCCCCCAATCTCGGGTACTCTGGTGAGTAAGGGTTTGGGAGTTCTGGTGGGGAAGTTCGGGAAGAGAATCCTGTAGTGGGGAATGAAAAAGGCAGGACTGAAAGCCCCCTGCTCTCCCTTCAGCAGGGCACTGGACTGGGTACCAATGCCTCTTTGGCCCAGATGGTGAGCGGCCTTGTGGGGCAGCTTCTTATGCAGCCCGTTCTGGTGGGTAAGTCCTCGTTCTTCTCCGTCTCCAGATGTAGTCATTCCCACGGCCTTGAAGCCTGATGCTCCTTAACCTCCTTGCTGGTGCTTCCCAGTTCTCTCCATCGGTCCTTCGTTCTTGGTTTCCTGCTGGGAAGACCAGAATGGAAATGCTGTGGGGTCTCGTTTCTCTGGATTTCAACTTCTGTTCTTTTTGGTCTTTGTAGCTCAGGGGACCCCGGGAATGGCTCCACCTCCAGCCCCTGCCACAGCTTCAGCCAGTGCAGGCACCACCAACACAGCGACCACAGCTGGTCCTGCGCCCGGGGGCCCTGCCCAGCCTCCACCCCCTCAACCCTCAGCAGCCGATCTTCAGTTCTCTCAGCTCCTGGGGAACCTGCTGGGTCCCACAGGGCCAGGGGCCGGAGGGCCTGGCATGGCTTCTCCCACCATCACCGTGGCGATGCCTGGTGTCCCTGCTTTTCTCCAGGGCATGACTGACTTTCTGCAGGTGAGTGCCTAGCTTGCTCATTACCTCACCCTTCCTGTCCTGCGGCTCGGCCAGGCACTGGTGCCTTGTTGCTGTGGTATTGCTGCTGGGCTACAGCCTCTGGTGGCATGTTGGTGGGAGGGAGCCTTGGGAATTTGTGGACTCTGATTCCCACCTGCCCCTGCCCTGATTTGGAGATGAGGAAAACGAGGCTGTGAAAGCGAAGTAATTGGTGTTGGTGCTTTGTAACCTAACCCATTGAGAGGGAGAGAAGGTTGGTGCTCTGCCCCATCCTGCCGTTGCAGAACTACATGCGCGCGTTGTGCTTCGGAGAGCAAAGATCAGAGAGCAGCTCTCCATCTTCCACGGCCCTCTTGGTTTTTGTCTTTGTAGTGTCGTTTTTCATTCTTGTCTTCACACTCACTTTCTGTTGTTTGTTCCTTTTCTTTGCCAGGCAACACAG
>NW_027529524.1:357954-362750 GCF_008692635.1 Crocuta crocuta | reverse complement strand
CCGGCGGCCCCTCCCCCCCCTCCGCCACCCCCGCCCCCGCCCCCGGCCCCAGAGCAGCAGACCATGCCCCCACCAGGGTCCCCTTCTGGTGGTGCAGGGAGTCCTGGAGGCCTGGGTCTTGAGAGCCTTTCACCGGAGTTTTTTACCTCTGTGGTGCAGGGCGTGCTGAACTCCCTGCTGGGCTCCCTGGGGGCTCGGGCTGGCAGCAGCGAGAGTATCGCTGCTTTTATACAGCGCCTCAGTGGATCCAGCAACATCTTTGAGCCTGGGGCTGATGGGGCCCTCGGTGAGCAAATTGGGGGCACCTTGGTCTTCTCCAGGGAGGGACAGGTCAATGGCTTCTGTTGAGGGGTGTTGCCGAGGTGGGATGAGGCCAATGGGCTTGTGGTGGGTGGGCAGGCCAGGTGATAGAGGCCGCTGCTGACTTCTTTTCTTGTTCCTAGGATTCTTTGGGGCCCTACTCTCTCTTCTGTGCCAGAATTTTTCCATGGTGGATGTGGTGATGCTTCTTCATGGGCATTTCCAGCCACTGCAGCGACTCCAGCCCCAGCTGCGATCCTTTTTCCACCAGCACTATCTGGGTGGCCAGGAGCCCACACCTGGTAACATACGGGTAAATGAAGGTCTTGGATCCTAGCGCTCTTCTCCTTGTCACCCTCAGTTCCTTATTCCTGACTCTTATTTATCTGTCGTCTAAAGCTATGAATGCTCCAGCCCAAGCCCTGGACTTACTGGAGGTAGAGGGGAGGGCAGTGTCTTGAGGGCTGGGGCTTGGATCTAAACTTGCACTGTTTCCCCCATAGACGGCAACCCACACGTTGATCACAGGGCTGGAAGAATATGTGCGGGAGAGTTTTGTGAGTACCCCTTCCCCCTTCCCTCTTCTCCTGGGTTTGTGCAGGGTAGCTGCTGTTGCTACTGCCTTGCCTCCTTGGCTTCTGGTCTCCCAGGGTTCCTAATTTGGGGGTCTTTGTGGGTCTTGTTTCTCAGTCTTTGGTGCAGGTTCAGCCAGGTGTGGACATCATCCGGACAAACCTGGAATTTCTTCAAGAGCAATTCAATAGCATCGCTGCTCATGTGCTGCACTGCACAGGTCAGGGGCGGGCAGGGCTGTGGAGAGTGGGGGCCAGGAGTTGGGGTGTTAGATGTGCAGGGCTGCTGGATGCCAGCATCCCCTCCTTATGTCTTGCTCACAGACAGTGGATTTGGGGCCCGCCTGCTGGAGTTGTGTAACCAGGGCCTGTTTGAATGCCTGGCCCTCAACCTGCACTGCTTGGGGGGACAGCAGATGGAGCTTGCTGCAGTCATCAATGGCCGAATTGTAAGCACCACCCTGCCCTAGATCTCCAGTCTTCTCTTTCCGTAGGTTTCCATTCTCTCTGGTATGCTCTGGTTTTTATTTTTCTTCCCCCAACTGCCATCCTTTACTTCTGACACCTCTCAAAAGCTGGTTGAAGATTCGGTTTTCCAAGGCTGCTTTCTGCCCTCAGCGTCGCATGTCTCGTGGGGTGAACCCGTCCTTGGTGAGCTGGCTGACCACTATGATGGGACTGAGGCTCCAGGTGGTTCTGGAGCACATGCCCGTAGGCCCTGATGCCATCCTCAGATACGTTCGCAGGGTTGGTGATCCCCCCCAGGTAAGGGACCCAGATGGGCTCTGGGATCAGGGGACTTGAGGGAACTGGAGAGGCCTGAGAGGGCTTTCTGTGTTCTCCTTTTCTATCCAATTTCATAGCCACTTCCTGAGGAGCCAATGGAAGTTCAGGGATCAGAGAGAACTTCCCCCGAGCCTCAGGTACCAGGGAGAGTTGAGGGGCCAGGTGATGTGGAGTGGGGGACCGGGGGTGGAAGGGCTGGAGCTGGGAACACTGAAGCTCTCGTCTTCTCGCTGCTGGCTCCCAGCGGGAGAATGCTTCCCCAGCCCCTGGAACAACAGCCGAGGAGGCCATGTCCCGAGGTCCACCTCCTGCTCCTGAGAGTGGCGGCTCCCGTGACGAACACGATGGAGCTTCAGCTGAGACTGAACCTTGGGCGGCTGCAGTCCCCCCAGTAAGTGTCGGGAGGTGGGCTGGCGGGCTAAGGCAGCTGAAGGTTGTGCCAATTACTCCTCCCCTTTTCATTGGCAGGAGTGGGTTCCAATTATCCAGCAGGACATTCAGAGCCAGCGGAAGGTGAAGCCGCAGCCCCCCCTGAGCGACGCCTACCTCAGTGGTATGCCTGCCAAGAGACGCAAGGTTTGTCTGCTTCTTCCCTGAGGATCTGTCTTTATCCAGCTTCCCCTGTTGTGCTTAGAATCCAACTATTTAGAGCCAGAAGGAATTCTTCCTAGTTTAGTCCCGTCATTTAATGGATGAGGAAACTTTCCCGGGGGTTGACTTGCTCACAGTCGCTGCAGCACCCCTTCACGTTAGCGTTTGCCAGCAGTCCTGTCCTCCCTCAGCTGCCTGGTGACTGGGCCTGTGACTAGGGCCTATTTTCCTTAAGGTGGGCTTCCTCTTGTGGACTAGCCAGCTCAGAGTGCTGGCTAGCCTGACTCATCCTGCCCCTCTTGTTTCAAAGAGCGAGTCCAGCACATTCAAATGCCGTGTATCGGCCAGAACAAAATAAAATTAGGAAGGCATCTCTGCTGTCAAAACCTGTGGACTATTCCCCTTCTCTCCACTAGCGTAGGAACTCAGTGGTTGACTCCTGGAAAGGGTGAGCTGGGTGGTGGCACTGGATCTGACGTTGATCCTCTTTTCCCTCCCGACCCCCTGTCCCCCAGACGATGCAGGGTGAGGGCCCCCAGCTGCTTCTCTCAGAGGCCGTGAGCCGGGCAGCTAAGGCAGCCGGAGCTCGGCCCCTGACGAGCCCCGAGAGCCTGAGCCGGGACCTGGAGGCACCAGAGGTTCAGGAGAGCTACAGGCAGCAGGTGCCCCCACCTTGAAGCAGAATAGGGATGGTCTAGTGGGAGGGGTTGGGCTAGGGCCCCTCTTTTCTGATCCTTTCAGAGATGAACTGGTCAGCTTGGGGCTACCACTTGACTTTTTGAGTTTTTCCCTAGTGGCATCTGGGAAGGCTCACTCACAATGTGGCCGGTGGGGAAGTGTTAGCTCCTAAGGGATGGCCTTGTGTGCTTGCTGGGGTCCCAGGGGCCTGGCCGCTGCCCCTCCAACCTGCCTGCTCTCTCTCTCTAGCTCCGGGCTGATCTACAAAAGCGACTACAGGAAGATCCCAACTACAGCCCCCAGCGCTTCCCTAATGCCCACCGGGCCTTTGCTGATGATCCCTAGCTCTTATGGCCCTCCCTCATCAGGGGACCGTTTCCCTCATCTTCCTTCACAGTATTTAAGAAATAAAAGTCAGATTTTCCTGGCCCTTTGGTCTCTAAATTGTCTTCCTTAAGTAACCTAAGTACTTCAAGGGCACTTGGGTGGTCTAGTTGGTTGGGTGCGTGACTCCGGTTCTGGTCATAATCTCAGGGTTCAGGAGTTTGAGCCCGGTCTTGCCCTCTGCTGCCCAGAGCCTGCTTCAGAAACTCTTCCCCCTCCCCCACCTACACACTCCCCCAAATTAAAAAAAAGTAGTTTTCTCTGAACTTGTTTAACATTAAGAATTCCTAGGAACCTAGCCGTGTAAGACCACTTGTCACCTTTCCCTGGGAGATGTGGACTATTCATGTTCACATAGTACAACACTAAAATGTATGAGCCTATTGACGGGGACACCTGTTTTCAAGTAACTTTTTCATGCAGAAGCGTTTTTTTAAAAATCTTTTTTAATTGAGAGAGTGAATGTCTGGGTGTGGGAGTGGGGGATGGACAGAGGTAGAGAATCCCAACCAGGTTCCCAGCTGTCTTTGACAGAGCCCCAGGATTTGGGGCTTGATCTCAAACCAGGAGATCATGACCCTTAACCACCTAAGTCATGCAGGCACCCCAAAACCATTTTACATGTGAATAAAAGAATGAAGTTCAGAGAGGAGGAAACTTAACTCTAGGCTAGCATAGGGCTGTCCTACTATACAGTAAAAAGCCTGCAGACCTAAATACAGTCTTAGCGTGACCAGCCGAGTTTGACAGTGGTGGAACTCATCTACCTGGTTCACGGAGCTTACTTTACTGTTCATGCTTGAACAGAGTCCGTGACAACTTTAAAGGCATGTTCTCTCAGGTTTGTAGCCAGGACCAAAATAGCACAAGGCTGTAAATCCTTTGCTACTCCCTTTGAGATGCATTGTGGTCCTCTCCCTGTTTGCTGGCTTCCAAAAGGATGTGGCAGAAGAGGCGGCCAGGTCCTACTCTTTACAGCGTCCACTGGGATCTTTTCCAACACTAGCTCAGGGACATAACTGGCCTGATGACTCCCAATATCTTGCTGGAAAAGCCAGAGACACTGGTTGACAGCCCAGTGGGATTCTACCTTCCAGATGTGCCACCAAAGCCCCAGACACCTGAGGGTAGCTCTATGGGACCAGCCCAACCATCAGCTGCAGACTGGTAACCAACAGACCTCACTCACTGGCACAAGAAACAGATCGCTCAGTGGAAGCCAGCTCTAATTCCCAGTCCGTAAGACTTCAATATACAATAAAATGGTCAAATTTTGAGATAGCTTGTTACAGCAGATCACTGGGGTAAGTAAATTCCCTAAAACCACTTTACAGATCACTGGGCGCTGTACTGTGGTACAAGGAAATTGCAACCAACCAACCCATCCCCAAAATCATTTCAGAAAAATTTTTTAATCCTTTTATTACTCTTTTTTAACAAACGGCCCCAGGGAGAGGGGACCAGGGGAGGGGGGTGGAGGGGAAG
>NW_027529524.1:348723-357769 GCF_008692635.1 Crocuta crocuta | reverse complement strand
GCCTCAGCGGGGTGGGGGCAACCCAGGCTCCTTGTCCCCTCGGGACCCAGGCTCCTCTGCCCGTCGGGAAGGCCCCTCTCGAGAAGGTGGCCCTGTCCGCTCCCAAGGCTTCGGCATCCAGCGCAGGGCATCCGGTGGGGAGGCCTGGGGGATAGGTACGTAGGTCATACTGGGAAGTCAGGGATAGAAAAGACAGGAACTCAGATGGGAATCCTTGGACACAGACTTAGAGCCACAGGGGTCTCCCTTTCACCTGCTGGTAGAGGTCGATGCGCTGGGTGCGGAAGACTCCGCTGTAGGTAGAAGGTGGGGCCTTGAGACGGGAACTGAGGCCAGAGAAAGACCTAAGGGAGGAAAAGTGTTTAAGGCAAGCCTGACACCTCTTCCGTGGCCCCTTAGTAAGAAAGCCCTTAAGGGTGAGCAGTCTGCATCCCCACTCCCTCCTCTTGCCTTCCAGCTGGGGGAGTACGTGATGACCCAGGTCCCCCAAGGTTGCTGCTCAGTTTCCGATAATCCTGGAAGGGCTTTAGTTCCACTGCGTGCAGCTGAAGGAAAAAAATTCATGAGCCTTCTGCTTCCCGACCCAATTCACCTGGAGATTCTGAATCCCTACCCCTAGCTCTTGGAGTTCCCTAGCACTTCAGTTCCTGTAACTTACCTCTGCTCGCCCCAAGCTAGGGGGGAAGGGCCTGGCAGGTGAAGGCAGCACCCGAGTAGCAGGAGCAGGTGGGGGCCGCACAGCCAGACTAGGGGGCTGCAGAGCAGGGCCCACAGGTAACAGAGAAAGGGGCGGTGGGGCAGGAGGTGGCGCTGGTGGCAGGGAGCCAAAGTTCACCACAGGCAGCTGCGAGTCCACCACAGGTAGAAGCATCTACAGTAAGAAATAACGTCAGGAGAAGGTACTGAAGGCAAAGAAGAATGTCATAAAACCAGAAAACAGTCAGACAAAAAAAAGCTAGAAACGGAGTAGAGAAACCATGAAGGGCAAATGACATGACAAAAGGTACCTGCTGGGCAGGGGCCCCTGAGGGGAGGAAGCCACTTTGGCCACCAGGTTGCAGAGGAGTAGAGTAAAAATCTGAGGGGGATGGCAGATCCTGGCGCACCTGTTGGGGAAAACAGGGAGAAATGTCAACTCCCAAAAGGATTCTCCCCCACCCCTAACTGCAGCCCAGCACCTGTCCACCTCTCACCTGAAGCAAGGGTGGGTCAGGCAAAGGGCTGGGGCAGAAAGCTGGAGAGTAGAGGAAGGAAGGTGGAGGGTAGAGGATTCCCCCAGCTGGCAGCTTCCCCAGCTCCGTTGCTTGCAGTGCGGAGAAATCCAAAAACTGGCCCTTGACAGCTACCCCAGAAAGCAGTGCTGAGGGGGGTGCTGGGCCCGGGGGAAGGTACAGGGGCTGTGATCTGGGGGGTGAGAAACAAGTCAGGAAATCAGAATCATCTGTTCCAAGTTAAGTCTGCTAGGGTTTCATACCCTCGAAACAGGTCTTTCCCTTCCATCCCACTGAAACATAGTTCTGTGTCCCGAGATCAACAGGCATCAAGTCTCACCTGTAAGGGTGAAGTGAGGGTGTCCCAGGGCGGAAGCCTCCGTTGTTGGGATGTAACTGAGAGTCTATGGCTCCCCCTGAGACCTGAGGGAGAGCAAGGCTGGAATAGCTCGTTTTTCTGGTCAAGAAAAGATTTCCCACCCCACCCACTACAATAAAAGCAAGGAAAAAAATGAAATAATAAAACGGCGTTTTACGACTACACAAATTAGAAAGAGACTATAAGGGGCAGCAAGCAGAAAGGGGTCATGGGGCAGGAAGTAGGACCTACCTGAGAACTGGGAGGCCCAGGGCTACCATAGAAGACCTCAGGGTACAAACGCTGGCCTGAGGAGCTGGGCTCTGGGCCACAATGTCCAGGACCCAGGTTCTTGGATTGTGGCTCAGCTGAGGCAGAAGCACTGGGGAGTAACTCCCAGTCTCGGGACATAGGGATGGCCTGTGAGGAAAAAGCCTTTTCAGGAGCAATGTCTGGGCTTCCTGGATGTCCAGGTCACACCCAGCCGTTTTCTCCAGAAACCAAAGACCTTTCCACCAAACTCTCATTCTCCTACTCACCTCAGTGACTGATGCTAACTCCTTCTCTGCTTTTAAACTGTCTCCTACCACTAGGCGCAAGTCCGAGTCCTGTGGTAGTGATGCAAGGGAGATTGTCCCATGACTCAACACATGTATCCTCCACATCCCACCTCCATCCTTCCCCTCTCCACCTGACCCAAGATACTCAGATCCTGCCCACACAGACCTGGTCACTGGTGCCAAACTGGACCGGGGGCCCAGATCGATGGGATGGCCGGAGGGATCCGGGCTCTGGGCCTCTGTCTGAACGCTGCAACCGTTCTGTGCCAATGGGGCCAGGGGGCAGAGGCTGCTCCCGGAGCTCCTGGTTGGGGAAGTAAAGAAAATCAAATCAAGTCTCCCGAATGAAAGAAGACAAATATAGGGCCAAAGTCAGCGGCCCAGAAACCTTGCCCTTCTTTTAGAGTTTTACCTTTCTGTCCCCATCAAGGGGGGCAGGTGGCCGTCTTCTAGGAGGTTCAGAGGGTTCAGAGCCAGGTGAACCCTCACCAGGAACAGCATTCAGGGGTGAGGGGCCTCCCGGCCGCTTGGGAGGCCCGTCTGCTGCCCCCTTGAGTCCTCCATCAGGGGAACTTCGCTGGCTGCAGGGACCTGATGACACCTGAGAATCCCCACTCAGGTCCACCCCACTGTCAGACTGACTCATCTGAGAGGAGTAGAGAAGTCAGTTAAGTCAAGGTAAGTCAAGTGAACTCATCAGCCAATACCTGACTGATGTTTACAAACATACAAACTGAAAAAAAGGGAAAAACTATGTGAGCAAACAGCCCTGGACAACCCAGACCAGTGGGGAAGCACTACCAGTGCTCAACAGAATCCCAGCTCAGATACTCCCTTCCCATCACTTACCTCTGTTGCAGCCACATCCTCAAAAGGGCTCAAGGGTTCCATCCAGGGTTCCATGGAGCCAGGCCGGTAACTCTTCCGGCTAGTGGCTGGGCAGAGCACCAGACAGCAGAGATGAGAGGCAGTCCAGAGCCCACCTGGCCCTTCTGGCCCTCTGACATAGCCCTTTCCAACCACAGCTCAGTTTTACTCACCAGTATGTAAACGGTTCCAGATGTGAGGGGTCAGGGCCTCTGTCCCTGCCTCTCTGCACTCTCCCTGAGGGCCTGGGCCCTCAGGCTTGGGGCCCAAGAATCCAGAACTATGAGAGGGCGGCAAAGATTCCTAAAGGTGAGAAATGCCAGAGGCAAAACATAAATGAGGTGGTAACTGGGTAGTGGAAGTGGCTGGGCCACAGTGAGATATGGGGCAAAAAAGGACACAAGAAATGACTAATATGGAAAATTTGGGGGTAAAGACACAGTGACAAGAACAGGGAAAAGTGGAGAAAACATAAGTGAGAACCTTCAGGAATTAAGAGCAGTGAAGCACAATCTCAAGCTCCATCCCTCACCTCCTGCAGCAGCTCCGGTTTTCTGGGAGGTCGTTCCCGCCGTTTCGGGGGGAAGGGATTAACCCCAGCAGAGTCCCGGGGAGTTCCGCCCACCCCCCTCACCATCAGCCCTGGCTCCTCGAAATGGGGGTCTGGGGAAAAAGGGAAATCGTCAGCATCTGCCTTGGTTTAATCTGACCCTAGCTTTCCTATTAACCCCCTCCCAAGCCTTCCACCTTTGTTCGGTCCAGACCCCCAGCATCAAGGTCCCCAGGGCAGACTCTCCCTTTAGCGCCTGACCTTTTCTGGGGATGAAGATATTCCCACGCTTAGCCCCTCCAGCTTACCCGAACTGATGCTGTTGCTGGCCCTCTGAGGGTCATATCGAGTTGGGGGCCGAGGGGAGGGGCCCTGAGGGGTTTGGGGAGGCCCAGGCTTGGGCCTTGGGTGCCCGCCTGGTGCAGCTGCGCTCCCTTGGCGGCTGCTGAGTTGGGCCAGAGCCTGTTGGATGCCAGCAGGGTTGCTGTGGATAACTTGGTCCAGGCGGAAGACAGCAGAGCTGCTGGGGGGTGGGGGAGGCAGAGGAAGCCCTGGGGGACGCTCCTCAGGTCGGCTGAAGAAAAGAAAGCATCAACTCTAATATTCATGGAATTGTTAACTCTTTCTCTACTAGTCAAATCTTCCAACCCTTCCCACCTCCCTGTGGAAACCCAAGTGTTTCTGAGCATGTCTAATCAATTCTACGTGTATGGCATGAATCTACAGAATGGAGCAAAGAACAAATACACACACTCCTGACCCAATCAACTTTCCAATTATTTTTCCTACACGAGTGTTCCAGTGCCCAGCAGCCCATGTGCCCTCAGATCTCAAAGTCCATGGTGCCCAACTTCCCTTTCCCGCAGATTCTCTCCCCTCCACCACTGTCCAGCCTTAAGAATAAACTCGACAGCCTGCCCCTACCCACCTTCGGTTCTTGGGAGAGGGCCAGCTCCTCTTGTCCCCTCGCCCTGGGCCGGTCCTCCCTCCAGGCCCCCCACCACCTCCTCCACTGCTGCTGCCACCGCTGCTAGCCTTGCTGCCAGGGCCTGGGCGCCGGTTCTGTCTTTCCATGCCTGGCCGCTGACTTGAGAAACTCCGCTTGCTCAAATCCTTGGCTCTCTGGCTTAAATCTCCACGGGACATGGTTGAAATGCCTGGTCCAGTTCCACTTCCACTGCCCCCAGGAGTTCCCACAGCTTTGGGAGCCAGCAGTGCTGCCGGGGGAGCCTCCTTGTCCCCCCGGCGCTCACTGGCAAAGTCGCTGCTCTCTGATGCAGTCTCCCACTCCTCATTGGCTTGATCGGAGTTCTGGTTTGACAAATCTGGAGACTTGGCAGCTGCCCGGCGCGGGGGTGGGGGCACAGACACTGTTGTGAGTGTCTCCTCTGCTCCAGAGGCAGGGGCTGGAAGAGCTAAGGAAGAGGGCTTGCCCTCAGTCCCTCTGGCAGCATTCTCCCGTTCCTGTTTCAGCCTCCGGAACCGAGGTGGTTTGTCCTGCTGCTGAGCCCTCCCGTGCCTCCTCCGTCGGGGCCGCTCCCCATCTTCCACACCCATGCCCACGTTGGTGCCTCCACTGCTGCTTCCCCGGGCCACGGGGGACAGAGGCCCTGTGATCAGCTTCTCTTTCAAAGGCTCCTTACTTGGTGGCAGAGGAGCTGTCGGAGGCTTCTTGGGAGCCAGGGACTTGGTCGGAGGGCTCCAGCCTGGACAAATGGGTGGAGGGGGCCGCCCCCCTCCTCGACCCCGGCGGGATGGCACTCCTCTGGGAGTGAAGACACGCCCACCTCGGGCAGTGGAAAATCGGGCTGGGGCTGGTGAAAGAGGGGCTGCCGATGGAGGAGGAGCGAGAGGAACCTGGGTGAGCACTCCTTCCTTGGCTGGAGGAGCCTCCTTGTCTGAGGGAGCCAGATCGCTCTCATGGGTTTCACTGCCCGTTTCTGAGCCCCGCTGCCGGCGCCGTTTGGGGATTTCTTCATACTCAGAACCCTCGCTTCGCGTCTCGCTGGCAGTGCGGCCTCGGGGAGCAGGGGGATGACTGGGTCCGCCTGCACCACCTCCACGCCCATCATCTCCTCGGAACTCTCGGTAACTGCGGAACTCTCGGCTTCGAGTTCCCCGCCCTCGGCCCCCATAGGTGCCCCGAAAACCCCTCCCTCTGGCAAAATACTCGCCTCGGCCCCGGCCCCGGCAAGAGGTAGGACCCACTCTTTCATAGGAGTAGTCCCTCCGAAGCCTTGGGGCAGGGGAAAGATTCCCACTGGGTGGGGTCTCCTTGGGGACCCCTATCTTCCCCTTCGCCGTCTTGAGGAGGTCTGGCTTTGGAACCTTGGGGCTCTCATCGCACTGTTCCAGAGGTTTGGGAGGCAGCTCTTCGACTTTCGTCGGTGGCAGGGGTTTCTTTATAGGCCCAGCACGGCGGGGAGGGGCTCCTGGTTCCTCTGGAGGGATCCCACGACGACTACTGCCCGGGCGAGGGCCCCAGCGGGTCTCAGTGCGGCTCTCTCTGCGAGGTGGAGGGGGACCTTGGCCTCCAACTCCACGGGTAGGCTTTCGGCTGGCATCTGGACCCGTCAGTTGTGGAGTCTCCTCTTTAGGGGTTTCCTTCTTCGGTGGGGGAGCTTGTATTTTGGTGGCTTCGTCATTGCCTGGGGGCCAAGGGAGTGGACGGGGCCCTGTGGAAGCTGGTTCATCCAGAGGGAAGCGAGGGATCGGAGGCCCAGTGGCTCCATTCTCAGGAAAGCCTGGATAACTGGCCAAATAGGGTGGTGGGGGAGGTACTGGGGGGGTCTCGCTCCTAAAAAGGGCAACAGAAACAACTGGAAATTAGAATGAAGAAAACTGCAAATAGATGGAGAAAGAGAATACTTTATTACCACCCAGACACTCGCCTCACATTTATTCCTGTCACTGCACCAATAACCCAAAGGACCTTTCTCCTAGCCCAAATCCTTTCAACAGCAATGCACTCACTTCCACTACTCAGACTCACCTCATCCCCTTGTCATCCTCATCAGCCGCCTGGCGCAACGGGGAGGTAAGCGGGCGGGGGTCAGTAGGTGTGGTGGTGAAGACATCTCCTACCCAGGCCAACTTTGGATCCACTGGCGGGGTGCCCCGATCCCGCAACAGGGGAGGTGCATGGCGCTCGAATGGCTCTGAGCTTGAACCCCCACTGTCTGAGCGCTCCCGGGGAACTAGTCCTAAGAAAACAAGAGGGATGAGAAAGCTAACTCTCTGACAGGCCCTCCAGCTCAAAATGCACCTCCTTAGTCTGCTTCTGTCAGTCATATCAATGATCAATGTCAACTTCTCGGTCTTTTATCCCTGCCAAGTCTGGGCCTGATGTACGCTCCTCAAAGAGTTATCCTATCTATCCACACAGCTTCCATAGAATGAATCAATGAATCCCCCGCAAATAAGTCTTGGCCAATGAAAGACCATTGTTTCTTTCCCAAAGCCATACCTGAAACAAAGAGCCACCTCAGCAATACTAACCACTTACTTGCCCCACCATCCTCCACTGGTGACCCTTCATCCCCACAGCAAGATGCTGATACCCACTTCCTGGGACTGAAGTGTCCCCTACCCACTCCTATGCAAGGGTCCTTACCAGTGGGATGCACACCAGGAGGGTAGAAGTCCAGAGGGGGCCGGCCCTGGAGGAGCCGGGGGTCCACATAAGGAGGAATCATCATCCAGCGGGGATCAAAGTTCATTGGAGGCATGGGTGGGGGCCGGCCCAGAGCACCTGGGTACAGGGCCTTGGGTGGTGGGGGCGGAGCCTGTGGAGCTGGCACAGCCCCCATGGTCACAGGCTGGGGCGGTGATGGTGGTACTGGAGCAGGTGGGGCGGAACCCTGTTGATGCTGCTGCCACTGCTGCTGCTGCTGTTGCTTCAAAAGCTGCTCCTGGGAATGGACAGAAGAAGAGAGAGACCTCAAAACTCCTGCCCCACCCTCAAGAGAAAAAAGAGACACTTTCAATGAAGCAAAGTTAATACACAAATGTGATATACACTTGGACTAGAAAGAAGCCAGGGACACACAATGGAAACAAGAAGTAGTAGTGGGCCTTGGAAGGCAACTTACAAACAAGATAAACATAGAAGCCAGGGAGAGAAAGAGCTCTTGATGGGGGAAATAACTTGATCTCACCTGCTGCTGCCGCTGGAAACGAGGTGGCAATGACTTCTGATATTTGGGGTAGCCCAAGCTCTGGCTTGGGGGCTGCCGGCTGGGACCAACCCCATCACCCTTGGGCTCCACCTTCGGGGCAGGGGTTGTGGCAGGAGAAGGAACCTCTTCTGGTTGTTCAGAACCCTCTTTTGAGGACAGCTGGGGTTCCACTGCATTGATAAAAAAAGATAATCATCAGTAGCCTAGTACGCCAACCGGTATGCCATGAACACCCCCATCACCTCAGCTCTCACCTCCAACACTCTCTCTAAAGATAAGCGCTTACTTTTAACAACGGTGACATTAAATTCCCAAAAAAACACCAAAACAACCCTTTCTTCAATCTTGCTCCAGGCTGAGTTTATACGAAGCGGTTTTAGGTCACTACGTATCCAGGAAATCAAATATCCACACAAGCAGAAACCCTTTTTTCCTCTGCCATGGACAGTCCAATAAACCAACTTCATTTCCTCCCATCTGTACCACCTGCACCCCCAGCCCAAACACATTAGAGCTGGGACACCTGGTAGTACCCTATCCCCATCTCCATACCTGGGGTGGCTTCGAAGCTGCCACTGCTGGTGCTACTGGTACTGCCACCACCACTCACCAGGGTGGGAGCTGGAGCCACACCTGTAGTGGGGGTGGACTGGGCAGGTGGGGCCTGTGCCGGCTCTTCCGGTTCTTTTTCTGGTGTTGGGGCTGGTGCTGGTGGAGGAACTGGAGGCGCAGAGAGTTCTTTGGGGGCTGCAGGTGGTGGAGCTGGGGTAGGAGGGGCAGCAGGTGGGGCAGCAGGCTCTGCTTTGAGCCGCTTGTCGGGCGCCCCAAACTTCTCATCAAGTCGCTTGAGTTTTTCAGCACAGGCTGCCCTGCGTTCCTCCTGCATGCGGCGTTCTTCCTCTTCTCGCCGTCGCCGGGCCCGCTCCACAGCCAGGGAGATCTCAGATGAAGACTGTTTTCGCCGTTGCCGCCAGGCCTCATCCTCGTCTTCGGGTGCTGGAGGCTTGCAGGGAGGGGCCCCCCGATCCTGTCAATGGGCAGACCCGGCAGGGCCAGACGTGTCAGTCGTCAGGTTTCTGATCTTTTGCACAGACTGATCAACTGTCTCTAGCTGCGGGTGCAGGCACCGGCCTTGGGTTGGTGGCCTCTCCGGGTAGGGGCAAATTCGTCCTAGTCTTGTTTCCTCTCTTTCAGAGACCCAAATACCCAGGCCTCCTTGTTCTTCTTCACTAGCATACCAATTTCTTTTTCACCCAGACTCCCTCAACATCAAAGATGTTCCAGACCTTTTCAGAGATACTCTACAGCTCTACGCTTCCTGT
>NW_027529524.1:343324-348623 GCF_008692635.1 Crocuta crocuta | reverse complement strand
AATACTCATCTCCCACAACTGACCCTTCTTGACCCCTCATTGTGTAGACACTCACTGGGTAGTCCCCAGGGGGGCCCCAGTTCCCGGCGGGGCCCCGGTGAGGTGGGGGTGGGGGAGGCTTTGGGGCAGGAGGCCCCGGCTCTGTCTCTGGAGGCCGAGAGGTCTCTGCCCAGGCCGTCTTGGGAGGGGGCGGTTCGCTGCCGGGGGAGTTGCCCTTTTTGCCATCTGCTTCAGGGGGCCGTTCCTCACCAGCAGCTGACTGGGACTCCTTGCTGTGAACAGACCAAAAGTGGAATTAAAATCAGCTATAAGCCAGCTCGTTTAAGAGTACATTACTGTGGGGATGAGCACTGGGTGTTATATGGAAACCAACTTGACAATAAACTATTTGTTTAAAAAAAATAAAGTAAGAGTGTATTACTGCAAAAAAAACTGAGCCCATGAACTCACTGGCCCTCAGCTCCCTCCTCATCGGAGTCTCGACCGTCTTCCTCATCGCTGAACTTGAGCTTTTCAGTGTAGTCAACCTCTTCATGGGCCCCTGAGGGGAAAAGTAAAAAGCAATAACCCAAGTGTTCTACTCTCCAATCTCAGATAACTTTCAAAGAAAGGAATCTGCAACTATGTAGCAGCATACACTAATGGAAACACCAACATCCCTCTGCGTGAAGTCAGCCACTGTGACTCTTGGCATTCCTACATCTCCCAGTTCTTTACCAGGACCTGGCTTTCCCCCATGTGTCTGCCCTACCCTTTGGGGTCTCCTTTCCTTCCACACAACCCATTTATTCAGAGGATTTTGCTTTTTGAGACCAAAACACTTCATCCTTCATATCCACTAACCTGCCCAACCATCATCATTCTCCTGGTCCAACTGGTCAAACTCTTTGAGGTTATCCTCTTTAAGAATCGAAGGCCGACCCACAGGCTCTACAAGGCGCATCGGCGGCCCTGAGCCCCGAGGGCCCGCCACACGTGGAAAACGGCTGTGCACAAAAAGACAAATGGAAGTGAGTGTAAAAGATGGCATGTTATAGAACTACATACAAAGGGAGCATGGGTGGCTAAGGTGGTTAAGCATCCAACTCTTGATTTCACTCAGCTCATGATCTCACGGTTTGTGAGTTTGAGCCCCACATCAGGTTCTGTGCTGACAGTATGGAACCTGCTTGGGTTTCTGTCTCCCTATTGGCCCCTTGCCCCCTCTCTCAAAATTAATAAACGTTAAAAAACAAACAAAAAACACCACGTAGAAGACTCTGGGCCTTGAAGATCATCTCCCTTCCTAGTAGGCTTCCCATCCCCAACCACAAACCCAGAGCTGGATTACTCACCTGGGTCCATCAGGAGTAGGGTATCGGTAAGGCCCCTGGGGTCCATAGGGCGGAGGGAACGGGAGATATGGGGGATACATCTGCAAAACGGCACAACAGCAGCTGCTTAGAGGACAAAGAACCAACCAACTCCCTAAACCTACTGTCCTCTCCTCTGTCACAGGCCCCTGCTTTCTCTCTGCCTTCTCCAAAAACTAAGTGCTAATTGCTAACTCTTCAAACACAACCACTCCAAAACTAGATGTGCAAACTCACAAAGGGCGGCATCATTCCGCGGTAGGGAGGGAACTGGGGTGGGCCCGAAGGCTGTAGCGACCCCCGGGGATCATGGCTGTGATGAAGTTTGGAGTCTGGGCCCTCCAGCTCATCAGGGCCACGCCCACCTCCATCCCTCCAAGTTGTAGAATCTGTGTTTTGGAAAAGGCAAAGAAGAGATATAGGTTTAAAATGATGGGGAAGGTAAATAAACAAACATTTAGCTCTGAGATAGAAGAAGGTGGTGTTCTGGGCAAAAAATAACCAACCACTCACCTACCCACTCAACTCACAAATGGCAACCACTCACTTTGGGGGCGGAGGCTTGGTCCGGGCCCAGACGACTGTTCGGCAGACTCCCTTTCCTTGGCAGCCTTGTCCTGGTCGCCAGCCGCCTGCAGGGTCGGAAATTCCTCTCGAGAGAATCGTGACAGTAGGCTTGATGCCCTTCCACCTGTTGGGTTGGGATGCAGAGTAGCAGACAGAAGTACATTTACTGAAAATGTACCAAGAAAGTGGAAGGCTCTGATAGGTACCAGATCATCAAGTTTCTGTTTTAAAAGTCACTGCCTATGTACTGCATACTCATTCCCCAAGAAACAAGGTCAGTTCTGGAACACCACTTCACCCTCAAGAAAGAGACACAAATTTGCTTACGTGGCCCATGAAACTGAATATGGGGCCCAAAAGTTAGCCAGAGGACAGAGAAAGTACAGTGCTGCGCTTTGCTGAAAGTACAGTGCAGGGCTCCTACCTACCACAGTGCACAAAGCAAGGTCTCCAAACAGCCCTGCACTCACCATCTCCATGTGCTCCATGGGTGACGCTGGCTTGTGCCCAGGACTTTACCCCGCTTGGAACCGAAGGAGTGTTCTGGGGAAGCAGAAAAATAAATTGTGATGTGGGGGGTGGAGCTACAAACCATTCTTGTCTACAGTCCTTCAATAACATCCAGTTCTTCACATACCTCGGGGGCTGCTGGGGGTCGTTTCTGTTGGTTGGAGGCAGGCGTCTGTGAAGCCGGCAGTGGCTGCGATTCCGGCGGCTGAGCAGTTGAGGCATCGGAACTAAAAGGATGTTAAGACAAAAAGGTTATCCAGGATCTGAGATGCCCTCCCTCATTTCTCCAATTCATGGAGGATAAGTCAACCCAGGCCCATTTGTTACTGTTTACAAATATTTATATGACAAAATACTATAACCTAGTCACCCTGTGTAGGTGGTTTGTTGATGCCTTCTTGCCACCTGACAGAAAGCTAAATGTCATTCCTTAGTCCTCTAACAGGAGCCTAGGAATAGCCAAGAAAGGGGCTTCCCTCTGTCTCTGGATCTTATGTGGCTAGACTAGACCAAGCCCCAATTCATCCTGAAGTTTTAAGTTAAAATACTCATTGCTCTAGATCCCCTAGGCCTCTGTCTACCTCTTGGGGTCGGACTGGTCCTGTTTGCTTGCCCATCCTGTTCCGTCTTTCGGCACTAGTGAGACGTTGGGGTCATTGCCTTTGTTCTCGGCTTTCAGGCTTGGAAGGTTGGCTGGGGGTGGCATACGCCGGGCAATGGCAACTTTCCCGAGACTCTGCAGGCCATGGCGAGGGGCAACTGGAGAAAAGATGAGAGGGTGAAAATTGCCCCCCATGGGTGATCTGACAGCTTTCTCCCCTAAGCCCCATTTATACACTCTCAATGTCTTATTACCAAACTTCTTTTAGAAACAACTCCTTTCTTTGCCTTCAGCAATCTCTAGAATTCCACTGGAAAAACTAAGATGCATTACACTTGATGCTTCTCTGTTGGACGGCTGGTCTTGAGCCTGCAGGGAGCAAGCTGACCCCAGACTTCTCCAAATCCAGGTTTCTTTTCCTCCAATTCTTACGTGTCTAAAGACAGGGAACTACAGACACGCCTTTGTGGGAGGGTAAATGGTGTTCATTCAATGACCAATGTCCCCTGTGGGACCCAATATAAAACTGGAAAGTCTCTAGATGTTCCTCTAGTCTTTTGATATTTGCACTATAACCACTTCCCTGCAAAGAGCTTTAAAATGTATATCCCATTCACGACCAGCCTCTAGGAATTAGGAATATCTTTGCAGGACCCTCACCAGCGGGTTTCTGGATCTCTAAGGACTTGCCCTTATACGTATCAAACAGGTTGAGCGAGGAATACTTCTTTCCATCCTTCCCCTTGGCAGTCGGCCCCGAGCGATCGGACATTGCGCTGGAAGCTCATTGAGTACGTTGGGTCCTGCAGGCACCTCCCCCAAAACGTGCCGGAGCCTGTGGGCCAGACACCAAATGTTTCAGTCTCTGCTCCCTTTACTGACTCCAAAAGAAACCCAGATGCTCCTTTTTGTTCTCATTAGGGACCCAGATATGTTGCCCTCTGGTGTCTTGCCTCCAGCCTATTCAAAGTCCCTAGTCCCTTTAAGCAACTCCCACAGAGCCCAAATGCCATGGTGCCTCTTTCCCCCAGACACCTCTTGCCAAGGAAATCCAAATAAATCTAGTATCATCCTAGTAGTAAACACACTCTTCTTTTTGTGCCATGCTGTAAGGGGTAGCAGCTACTTCATTATCTCCCTTCATAATCTCTTCTCCCTCCACAGAAATCATTCCAGAGATGTACAATAAAACATGGCAAGTCCCAGCCTCAGACTAAACCAGAAAAAAGCATAAAGCTCCATCCTGCAAGGAGCATAACTTCAGAGCCCCCACTTTTTAGACACCGACTCCCTAACTGCGCCCCAGGTTCCTTTTCCAGAAACCTCACTCCCATCTGAGGTTTGCACGAAGGTATGCTGGGAGTTTAACGATTTTACGAGCTTGCTAAGCCAGACTAGGGGCTGGTGCCAGATAATTCCTCATGGAACAATTGGGGCTCTACATACTCCCAAGCTACAGAAGAACCCCAAGTATTTGGAACATTCAACCCCATCAGTTCCTACCCTTGCCCCCATCCCAGCTCCTGGGAAAAAAATCTTGTCTCCAGGTGATATTAACACTGCTGGGCTCTGGCTCACCCTATGTAGACGTGAGAAAAACATTACGGAGCTACCTCAAGCACAACTCTGTAATCATGGGGTCAAAACCAAAACCAACCTCATTTTCCTACTCTCAGTAAGAATGTCCATCAGCAGTCATTTCTTTCCCCAATATCCCTTCCTCCCCAAGCAGGCCAAACTCTGCATCATCAGTCGGTTCCTGAGTGACCAGGCATTCATTTATAGAAAGGAATGGCGTACAGGAAAGAGATGGAAGGTGGTGGGAAATCCAAGCAAACACAGGGTAAAAACTGGGTAAAATCAGGATGAAAACCGGGGAGAACTTTAAGACAGGTAAGATGAGGGAACGGGGATTGCTTTGTAGGTGTTTAGACTCCAATGTTTGAATATAAATATGTGAAAAAAAAGGAGACAGAATAGTGGAATAACACTAATAAAAATGGATCAACACGAAAGCAGGTGGAACATAATACACTTAAGCAGAAATGGTAAAGACATAGCGCGAAATAAAAGGTCAATGTCAAGACACCCAAGAAAAGAAGGGTTGAGGCACAGAGAGGAAAAGACATAGGGAAAAACTAAAAAGCAAAGAAAAGTGAGTAACGTAAAAAGCAAGGATGTAGGATAAAAACAGGGCTCCAGGGTGGGAGTGACTCGACGCGAACGGGGGTCAAGAATGGGGAACCCAAGCAGTAGCTGACGGTGGGTC
>NW_027529524.1:342982-343261 GCF_008692635.1 Crocuta crocuta | reverse complement strand
AGGGAAGGAGCTCTCCGAAGATCATCGGGCGCGGCCCACCCCGGAGTGGCGGCTGAGAAGGGACCCACAGATTGGGGTGAAGAGGCCAAGAGCGCAACGGATGGTGGGGAGTTACGGGCCCAAGAAAGGGGGTCACCCCAAGGAAGCAGGACGGTGGGTGATTAGGGGCAGGGCATACACTCTCTTTGAGGGGCTGGAGGTGCGGGTACCAAGCTGGGGGTATCAGAGGGGGAGGGGCAGGCAGGCCCCAGCAGCAGGAGGACAAAATGGCGGCGGCTA
>NW_027529524.1:338396-342558 GCF_008692635.1 Crocuta crocuta | reverse complement strand
CCTTTCTATCCTTCTTTACTTCGAGGGCCGGCCCTCTTTAAAAAAAAAAAAATAAGCAGGGCGTGCGGAGCAGGCACAGGTTATTTGCATGAAGAGGAGGGACTTACAGGCGCTAGGAAGCCGGTTGGCTAAAGAGACACGCCCCCGACGTCGGCCGTTAAGACGCGTAAAGGGGCGGCAAGGCAGCGTCCGTCTGTCGGGCAGTTGGGGCGCAGTATTTGTACGATGAATAGGGGTGGGGGGGAAGAGGAGAGGCGGAGCGTGCGTCGTGCGTTCGTGGAAAGATGGGAGCGGAGAGGCGCAGGGATGCGGAGAGTGTAAGGAAACGATGCAACACTGGTAGTGCTTTCAGTGGAGACCGAAAGAGCGCACGAGGCGGAAGGGATTAGCTGCCGGAGGGCGGAGTCTAGGTAACTAGGGAAGAGTGTCCGAATCACGCGTCCATTCGTAAGAGGCGAAAGCTCCAGAGGGTGGGGCCTTCTAGTTATTAAATCACGTCATGCAAATGGAGTGGATAGACAGGCCAATCCTGAGGTCCAGGGGAGTGTATCGTCGGCACCGTGCACTGTAGGCATTCTTTTGATAGTTCTGTTTATTTGCATAATACATGCAAATCATTTGAACAAAGATAGGGTAGGAATGACCTCTTCATTAACATATCAGCAACCAATGACTAAGACATTTAATTTTATAACAATTTTCATGAATATATTTGTATATCTGATTATTGGCAGTTTGTATTCTCTTCACAATGGGTTTCACTCTACGAAATGCGGTACTAATTTCCTTCTTTGTCTTTTATTACTGTGCTCCAATCAGACCTACTACCCGGTCAGCAAATCCTTCGACAACGGTTTTGAAGGCGCCGAGACATCCACAATACATTCTGGAAGCAGAGAAATAAAATCAGATCCTGCCTGGGGAGGTTCAGAAATGCTTCTAGAAAAACGCGACTCTTATTTAAAAATGTGAAGACCTAGTTAGGATTTAGCCAAGTTTGAGGAGAGGGTGCACAGCTCAGGCTCTGTGAACTGATGAGCAGAGGCATGGTTTTAGGCATCTGTGACTAGGCTGATGTGATTAAAATTAAGAGACTGCCTCTCCATTATGGAAAATGAGAGCAGAAAAATTAGCAAGAATCAGATAAGAATTTTATCCTGAGGTTCATTAAGATAGTTGAGATGACTTCAGTTCTTAAACATTCCAAATGATTATCTTGTCCCCTCTCCCAGGTCTCCTACCACAGCAAAATTTCTTGGAAGAGTTCTTCATATTTACAGACAAAAATATCCTTCCTGCCATTCATTTGAGAGAGAGAAAGAGTGTGCAAGTCAGCAAGGGGCAGAGAGACAGAATCTCAGGAGGGGCAGAGACAAATGCGGGGCTCACCCTAAGTGGGGTTCATGTTCACCTGAAGTGGGGCTTGAGCTCACAAACCGTGAGATCATGACCTGAGCTGAAGTCAGACACTTAACTGACTGAGCCACCCAGGTACCCCTCTAATAGATCATCTCAAAGTCAGTAGATCCAACACTGAACATTTGATCTCTACAACATCAAAACCTGTTCTCTTCACTGCCTTCATCATCTCAGCTGATGGCAATTTAAAAATTATAGTTAAGCCAAAAACCCTGGAATCCTCATTGACTCCATTCTTTATTTCACTCCCCACTTTCAGTCAGACAGGAACTGGTGTCTTGAGAAAATACCCAGAATCCAGCCTCTTCATGTACACTGCCTCTACCTTGATTTGAGCCACTCTCCTCTTTGATCTGGGTTATAACAACAGCCTCCTAACTTGCCATCTTTAGTCTACCCCTGCCCCTATAGTCTGTCCTCTACACTGCCACCAGGGTAGGCCTTTCCTTTTTTTTTTTAATATTTTTATTTATTTCTAGGAGAGAGAGAGACAGTGTGAGCAGGGGCGGTCAGAGAGAGAGGGAGTCACAGACTCTGAAACAGACTCCAGGCTCTGGGCTGGCCGTTAGCACAGAGCCCGACGCGGGGCTCGAACCCACGAACCACGAGATCATGACCTAAGTGAAAGTCGGACGCTTAACTGACTAAGCCATCCAGGCGCCCCAGGGTAGGTCTTTCCTTAAAGGAGGCCTCAAAGGACTCCCTTGCTCAAAGTCCTATAATGCCTCTGTTTCTCTCAAAGTCCTTAGAGTGGCCCACAAGACCCTAAATGACTTGGCCCCCTGATTTTATTACTCTCCCTACCTCTACCAGGCATGTCTCACTTTGGGGCCCTATTTCTTCTCTTTCCTCTGCCAAGTTGATTCTTCCCCCAGAAGCCCACATACCTCACTCCTTTACCTCCATGAGGTCTTTGTTCGCTGTTAGTCATCTTCTCAGTGAGGCCTACCCTGATCACCTATTCAACATTTTCATCTTCCCTGACCATCCTGGTACCCCTGATCCCCTCTAACCTGATCTACTTTTTATCTAACATCATATAAAATTTAAATTATGTTGGCTGTTTATTGTCTGTCCTCCTCCCATAATACTTTCCACAATAGAATGAAACTACACAAGGGCAAGGATCTGTTTTGTTGACTTTATATCCCAAAAACACCTAGAATAGGAAGTGGCACATAGTTGATACTCAATAAATGATTTTCAAAGTCTTTTTACCAAAGTGTATATATATGTATATTCTTTTTGATGAATTTTCACAAACTGAGCAGAACATGTAGCCAAAAACAACCTTAACTAGGACCATGGAAACCACCAGAGGGCCCCTTCTAGTCACTGCCCTCCCCAAGGCTAACTACTATCCTGATTTATAACATATATTAGGTTTTTTAAATAACATATAACATATATTAGTTTTACTCATTTTTGTACTGTATACAAATGGAATTGTATAGTAAGGGTTCTTTTGCGCCTGTCTTCCTTTGCTCAACATTATGTTAATGAAATCCCTGCATGTAGTTGTACTTTGTTCATTCTCATTGCTGCATAATAATAGTCCAAGGTATGAATATAACCCAATTTATTTATCCTAGGTGAATGAGTTATTTAAGCTCTAGATCCTTTGTATCCTCCCTAGTGTCACCAGGGTTGTTGTAAAGAATTAGAGAATTAATATATGGGAAGCATTTAGGCTGGTATCTCACTTACGGTAGGTGCTCAATAAAACTTAGCTATTGATTTCATTATGTTTGGATATTTTATTAAACTTGAAATGATATCACCCTCATCTGAAGTCCTATACAGTTAGTGTAGCACCCCTTAGGAGGCCAACCTGGCTGCACCATTGGGAAGAGCCAACAGTCTATCTTCAGTACATGAAACAAGCTGGGCTAATTGGATTACCTCTTCCCAGAAAGTCAGGAAATCAGAAGTAGTGGCCAGTAACTGGAGGTTGCTAGAGTTAACTCATCTGGACCCATTGGAGGAGAGGTCCAATGATAGCCTCACTGAAGACTTAGGAACTCTGAGGTTCCTGCCTTTCCTGGGACTGGCTTTTTAATCCTTTCTGCCACCCAGGGATTCAGTATCCCCAGTATCTGTTCTCAATATCCTCCTAAAAGAAACCCCCTCTCCCTTCGTTAAACTTAGTTTATGCAGCTTGTACCCCAAAAGTACCTCAATGACTCACTTAATGTTTAAGTTATCAGGCTTTATAGAGCTATGAATTCTTTACTCCATTCAATAACATTAGTTCTTTCATCTATCCATCTATCCATCCATCCATTCACATTTTAAACCTTATTGAGAGCTTATGATAAGTCAAGCACTGCAAGGTAGATCATATAATCCCCATTTTCAGATGAAAGACTCAGACAACAGGGCCACCTGGGTGGCTCAGTTGGTTAAGTGTCCAACTTCAGCTCAGGTCACAATCTCACAGTTCATGAGTTTGGGCCCTGCATCAGGCTCTGTGCTGCAGTGCTTTGTGTTCTCTGCCCCTCCCCTTCTTGGATGCCCACTTTCTCTTTTAAAAATAAATAACCTTAAAAAAAGAAAAACAAACTTTAAGGGTACCTGGGTGGCTCAGTCGTTAAGCATCTGACTTTGGCTCTGGTCATGATCTCACGGTTTGTGAGTTCAAGTCCCACATCAGGTGAGCTTGGGCCCCACTTTGGGTGAGCCCTGCTTCTCTCTCTCTCTCTCTCTCTGTCTCTCTCAAAAAAAAAAAAAAAAAAAAAACGCC
>NW_027529524.1:313873-336037 GCF_008692635.1 Crocuta crocuta | reverse complement strand
TATTTCTAGGAGAGAGAGAGACAGTGTGAGCAGGGGCGGTCAGAGAGAGAGGGAGTCACAGACTCTGAAACAGACTCCAGGCTCTGGGCTGGCCGTTAGCACAGAGCCCGACGCGGGGCTCGAACCCACGAACCACGAGATCATGACCTAAGTGAAAGTCGGACGCTTAACTGACTAAGCCATCCAGGCGCCCCAGGGTAGGTCTTTCCTTAAAGGAGGCCTCAAAGGACTCCCTTGCTCAAAGTCCTATAATGCCTCTGTTTCTCTCAAAGTCCTTAGAGTGGCCCACAAGACCCTAAATGACTTGGCCCCCTGATTTTATTACTGTCCCTACCTCTACCAGGCATGTCTCACTTTGGGGCCCTATTTCTTCTCTTTCCTCTGCCAAGTTGATTCTTCCCCCAGAAGCCCACATACCTCACTCCTTTACCTCCATGAGGTCTTTGTTCGCTGTTAGTCATCTTCTCAGTGAGGCCTACCCTGATCACCTATTCAACATTTTCATCTTCCCTGACCATCCTGGTACCCCTGATCCCCTCTAACCTGATCTACTTTTTATCTAACATCATATAAAATTTAAATTATGTTGGCTGTTTATTGTCTGTCCTCCTCCCATAATACTTTCCACAATAGAATGAAACTACACAAGGGCAAGGATCTGTTTTGTTGACTTTATATCCCAAAAACACCTAGAATAGGAAGTGGCACATAGTTGATACTCAATAAATGATTTTCAAAGTCTTTTTACCAAAGTGTATATATATGTATATTCTTTTTGATGAATTTTCACAAACTGAGCAGAACATGTAGCCAAAAACAACCTTAACTAGGACCATGGAAACCACCAGAGGGCCCCTTCTAGTCACTGCCCTCCCCAAGGCTAACTACTATCCTGATTTATAACATATATTAGGTTTTTTAAATAACATATAACATATATTAGTTTTACTCATTTTTGTACTGTATACAAATGGAATTGTATAGTAAGGGTTCTTTTGCGCCTGTCTTCCTTTGCTCAACATTATGTTAATGAAATCCCTGCATGTAGTTGTACTTTGTTCATTCTCATTGCTGCATAATAATAGTCCAAGGTATGAATATAACCCAATTTATTTATCCTAGGTGAATGAGTTATTTAAGCTCTAGATCCTTTGTATCCTCCCTAGTGTCACCAGGGTTGTTGTAAAGAATTAGAGAATTAATATATGGGAAGCATTTAGGCTGGTATCTCACTTACGGTAGGTGCTCAATAAAACTTAGCTATTGATTTCATTATGTTTGGATATTTTATTAAACTTGAAATGATATCACCCTCATCTGAAGTCCTATACAGTTAGTGTAGCACCCCTTAGGAGGCCAACCTGGCTGCACCATTGGGAAGAGCCAACAGTCTATCTTCAGTACATGAAACAAGCTGGGCTAATTGGATTACCTCTTCCCAGAAAGTCAGGAAATCAGAAGTAGTGGCCAGTAACTGGAGGTTGCTAGAGTTAACTCATCTGGACCCATTGGAGGAGAGGTCCAATGATAGCCTCACTGAAGACTTAGGAACTCTGAGGTTCCTGCCTTTCCTGGGACTGGCTTTTTAATCCTTTCTGCCACCCAGGGATTCAGTATCCCCAGTATCTGTTCTCAATATCCTCCTAAAAGAAACCCCCTCTCCCTTCGTTAAACTTAGTTTATGCAGCTTGTACCCCAAAAGTACCTCAATGACTCACTTAATGTTTAAGTTATCAGGCTTTATAGAGCTATGAATTCTTTACTCCATTCAATAACATTAGTTCTTTCATCTATCCATCTATCCATCCATCCATTCACATTTTAAACCTTATTGAGAGCTTATGATAAGTCAAGCACTGCAAGGTAGATCATATAATCCCCATTTTCAGATGAAAGACTCAGACAACAGGGCCACCTGGGTGGCTCAGTTGGTTAAGTGTCCAACTTCAGCTCAGGTCACAATCTCACAGTTCATGAGTTTGGGCCCTGCATCAGGCTCTGTGCTGCAGTGCTTTGTGTTCTCTGCCCCTCCCCTTCTTGGATGCCCACTTTCTCTTTTAAAAATAAATAACCTTAAAAAAAGAAAAACAAACTTTAAGGGTACCTGGGTGGCTCAGTCGTTAAGCATCTGACTTTGGCTCTGGTCATGATCTCACGGTTTGTGAGTTCAAGTCCCACATCAGGTGAGCTTGGGCCCCACTTTGGGTGAGCCCTGCTTCTCTCTCTCTCTCTCTCTNNACTTTACAAAAAAAAAAAAAAAAAAAAAAAAAAGCTGAGAGCCTTAGTGATTTGTTAAGGTCACAAAGACTAGTGATGGATGGGGCACCTGGGTGGCTCAGTCCATTAAACTTCTTTTTTTTTTTCTTAATATATTTTTTTAATTTATTTCTGAGAGAGAGACAGCATGAACAGGGGAGGGTCAGAGAGAGAGGGAGACACAGACTCTGAAACAGGCTTCAGGCTCTGAGCTGGCAGTCAGCACAGAGCCCGAGGCGGGGCTCGAACCCACGAACCGTGAAATCATGACCTAAGCAAAAGTCGGACGCTTAACCGACTAAGCCACCCAGGCGCCCCACAGTCCATTAAACTTCTGACTTGGGCTCAGGTTATGATCTCGAGGTTTGTGAGTTCAAGCCCAGCATCAGGTTCTGTGCTGACAGCTCAGAGCCTGGAGTCTGCTTCAGATTCTGTGTCTCCCTCTCTATGCCCCTCCCCCACTTATGCTCTGTTTCTCTCTCTCAAAAATAAATAAATATTTTTTAAAAATTACAAAGACTAGTGATGGAAAATATCAGATTCAAGATAATCCTTGCTTGGGGTGACTACTGTCTCAGTCACAGAACGTGACTTTTGATCTCAGGATTGTGATTTGGAGTCCTATGTTGGATGTAGAGATTACTTAAAAAGAAATAAATTCTTAACGGGGCGCCTGGGTGTCTCAGTCAGGTTAAGCATCCGACTTCAGCTCAGGTCATGATCTTACAGTTTGTGAGTTCGAGCCACACGTCAGGCTCTGTGCTGACAGCTCAGAGCCTGGAGCCTGCTTCGGATTCTGTGTCTCCCTCTCTCTCTGCCCTTCCCCTACTTGTGCTCTGTCTCTCCCTGTCTCTCAAAAATAAACAAATGTAAAAAAAAGAAAACAAAAAAGAAAAAGATAATCCTTGCTCTTCCCTGTGGACCTGAGTGATATTTTTTCGTCTGTACCTGTCTTTCTGTTCCATCTAAATTCCTTGAGATCAGGGCTATCGTGTATTTGGAATCTCTCTTGGAGTACAAAACCATCTGCTGTAGTTGACACATTACAAAATCATGGATGGAGGGGCTTAGGTCATCATCTCATGGTTTGTGAGTTTGAATCCTATGTGAGGCTCTGCACTGACAGCTGCATATTCTCTGTCTTCCCATCTCTCCTCTCCCCCCCCCCACCAAATAAATAAATAAAACAAAATTGTGGATGGATTGCTCATATGGGCAAATCCTCACTGCCTTTCCCTCAAAGGTGCTTTACTTCTTAAACCCAGGATAAAATTCCCCCCAAATGGAGACCAAGCTGACTTGATCTGGAGAAGGAAGATAGGTTATTTAATTTAGTGTAACTGTGGCTCACAATTCTCTGTTCTTTTTCCATACTGGTGCCATTAGGAACCCCATCAATCCCACCACATCTCCCCTACCATAAATCAGGGCAATTCAGAGATATCTCTCTTGGCCGGGGGACCTGCAGGCTTCTCCTGTTCTCTTGCTTTCTCCTCATACATCAAGATCCTGGTTGAGATGGGAAGAGACAGAGGAATCAGGGGACAGCCTTCTTAAGAGAATAAATTTCAGGCTACTGTGAAAGTCTGGAAGGGGTTGGGGGTTGTTATGGTGGAAGGAAGAGGAAGGAGAGCTGAGATGGGAGAGCTGGGGGCTGTGGGGACTAGAACAATGGTCTAGAGGACTAGAACCCTCAAAGAAGGGACGAAATGGACGTGGAGTAATGTGTAGGGGACGGGGATGGGGTGAGGAGAAAACAGGTAAGTATAGGAGAGGTTGGAACTGGACTCTCACATTTTTAAGATGGCAGATCTCTTTCCCAACATCATCTTGAGAAAGTCAGAGTAGCTGAAAGTCTCCCCAGAGCCACTGGACACCTCCCTGATTAGTTTCTTCAGCTCCAGGTGGGTCTTGGGGGCCCCAAGTTTTTCCAGCATTCGCTTCAGGGACATGATATCTAGAGGCAGACAATGGGGGTGAGAAGAGAGGAGCCTCTCTCTCTCTCTCTGTCCTCACCTTCACATTCCCATACTCCTTCCTCCTCCCTCTGGTAGCTGGACCCTCTCCCAAACCACCAGGAACTGAACACTGCAGGAGACACGTCCCTCTTCCTGGGTCTGCACACTTCCCCAGATCACCCTTTCTCACCGATATCTCCGTTTCCATTCAGGTCAAACTCCATGTATTTCTCTGGGTGAGGGGAGAAAAGCAGATAGGGTCAGCGCTGGCTGGAGGGTCTGGGGCAGGGTCCAGGGCAGGGCAGGGGATTGAGAAAGGGTTTGCTGACCAAGCGCTAGGTGGAGAAGACGTGAAAGGAGAAGGTGGGGCAGGCTGAGGAAGTGCCGGTGGGGTGGAGGGGCCCTGTTAAAGTGTAGGGTAACAGAGAGGGTGCTGAGCCGGGCAGCCCAAGGAAAGGGACAGCAACCAGGGGGGCAATAGGGGCAGCCTCCCTTCTTCCCAACACAAATGTAGACTTTGTGTCTCTGCTTCCCTTCTCTGTCCTTGGGGAAATCCTGCCCTCCTCCCTCCCCCATCCCTAGGGAGTGAGTTTTCTCCTCACTCTTGAAGGCTTCCAGTTTGGAGAGCAGATCTTCATCACTGCTATATTTGGGATCATCCAGGAATTGCTGTTGGGGGANCCCCCCCCCCCCCCTGCCTTTGATTTTCCCTTTACCTTGTTGATTTCATCGAGTCTGTCTTCCTGCTGGGCCTTCAGCAACCCAAAGGCTTTTCCTCCTGAGGGGGCACAAAGGTTAATGCTTCCTTACCCCCCATTCCTCTTCTCATCCCCACACCCACCCAGGGCCATCACATTTCTGCCTTCCTAGGCCTACTCACCAACCCCTAGCTACCCCTCCCACCCCAGGTCTGTCCATCTCTTTGCTCTTATTTTAGGCTCTGCCGATTCTACCTTCCCTACCCTGTAAATCTCTGGTGTGGCTCATAGCTCAGCAGATGCTGGTGGAGAGGCCGGTGGACTGGTGGGTACAGACAGACCAAGCTGGCGCCCTCTCTGTCTCCTCTCCCATCAGCCTCCTCTGAGGCCTCCCTCCCAGACTTCCCCTTTCCCCTTATTCGCTTCTCCTCTAGTCCCAGGCTTCACTTCCCCATCAGCTTCTGCTGACAAGAGCACCCCAGAAGGAAGGGGGTGGGTGGGTGGCTGCAGGATAGAGATGAGAAAGTAACATTCTTCCAAATTCCTCTTAAGGAGAGCCCAGTGTGTGCATGAAAGAAAGAAGCCTTGGGGCGCCTGGGTGGCTCAGTAGGTTAACTGTAGGACTTTNGGGGGGGGGGGGAGGAAGGTATTTATTCTCAGGAACAAATGGTCTTTGAACAGGTCCAGAGGGTCAGGTAACCCTCAAGGCTTTCATTTTCTCAGATTTCATGAGTCTCAGTATGCGGGTTTGGACAGACAGCTGAGGAAGGGCTGACTGAATTTTTCTAGGCTATGAATGGGAGAAAAATCTTAAGTCCACTGGCACCTCTAGGAGGAATGCAAGATGTGTGGGGTCAGAAAGGGAGAGAAACTTCACTCCCCAACCTGGCAGTTCCACAGACGCACTTGGAAATATGGAAATGTCTAACAAATGAGGTTTTTTTAAAATGTTTATTATTTCTTTTTGAGAGAGAAAAAGAGGGAGAGAGACAGAGCTTGAGTGGGGGAGTGTCAGACAGAGAGAGAGACAGAGAATCCAAAGCAGGCTCCAGGCTCCAAGCAGTCAGCACAGAGCCCCATGTAGGGCTTGAACCCACAGACCACGAGATCATGACCTGAGCTGAAATCGAACACTTAACCAACTGAGCCACCCAGGTGCCTACAAATGAGTTTTATGTGTTTGCCTTAGGATGTGCACTGTAACCCACTCATCTTATCTCCTTTGAAATATTTAGTGAAATCTACAGAGCTCAGGAATTTGAGAATTTAAGTGGATTCTTTGGAGAAACTGAAAGTCGTGTTGNCATATACTTTTTTTTTTTTTTTTTGCTGTATGGGTAGTTACTTCTAAGGGAGGGGAAGATAGCCCATTCCCCTCACTGAGACATTTTGTTCAAACTCCCCACCCAGAGCTCCACCCAGGCTGCCCCAGCCTTGATGGAGACACCATTCCTTGTCCTCTCCCCTCTGCCTTATTTCCCTTTCTGCAGCTGGGAGTATTTACTTCTCCTGCCCTCTCCCTGACCCATGCAGGTCGGGGGAGATGCTGGGGTGAACTCTGACTTTTTTACTTCCCTTTATTGTACCTGCCTCTATTCCTTCAGAGAAAGCTGCAACCCTGAACTCAGGTCTCAGCACCTAGTGGGGGGATTTCATTTCTTTATTCATACATATATTCAACAAATATTTGTCAAGTACTTACTATATGCCAACTCAGTGAACCAAACAAACGTCAGTTCTTGTCCTCATGGACAGTGTAACTGCTGAAGACAGACAACAAAAGTAAATATATAGGGGCGCCTGAGTGGCTCAGTCAGTTAAGCATCTGACTTCAGCTCAGGTCATGATCTCATGGTTTGTGAGTTCGAGCTCCTCGTCAGTCTCTGTGCTGACAGCTCAGAGCCTGGAGCCTGCTTCGGATTCTGTGTCTCCCTCTCTCTCTGTCCCTTCCCTACTCATGCTCTCTCAAAAATAAACATTAAAAAATTATTTAAAAAAAATATATATATATATTAGGGACATCTGGCTGGCTCAGTCAGTGCAGAATGTGACTCTTGATCTCGGGGTTGTGAGTTTGAGCCCCATGTTGGGTATAGAGATTGCTTAAAAATAAACAATTTAAAAAATGATAACCATATTAAAGGTGGCAGGCACCTATGCAGAAAAACAAAGTAGAGAAGGGGGTAGGAAGTGCTGTGGTGGACTACAGTATTAAATAGGGTGATCAGGAAGGCTTCTCTGAGAAAATGATATTTGAGCAAAGATTTTAAGAAATTATGGAAATAAGCCATGTGGCTATATGGGAGAGGAGTATTTCAGACAGAGGGCATAGCAAATGCAAAGTTCCTGAGGTGAGACTATGTCTGACTATCTGAACTATTCATGAAACAGCAGGATGGCCAGTGTAGGGATGTGTGGGGAAATAGGCAGGAGATGAGGCCACATCATGTAGGGCTTTATAGGCCATTGGGAAGACTCTGGCCTGTATTTAGGGTAAGACTGCCTTCCAGACTATTCTTTCCATCAAGGATAGTTTGGCAAACTACCATAGTGGTATAGAGCTTAGATGCTCAGAGAAATGTCCTCAGATAAAGTGTCCCTGCTCTGACAGGGGACAAAAGTGAAGAGTAAGAGTCTCTAGAAGGACAAAAGGGTAGAGAACAAAACCAGAACACAGATGTGGGGAAAGCCTGTGAAGAACAGACATGCAGGAAGACATCTCCCACCCAAACTCAGGGCCCCAGCCCTCTCAACTACAGAGAAGGCTAGCTCATGGTAGCTAAGGGTGAAGGGGATGTGGGGTTTCTGGGCAAGGTTGGAAAATAGCGGCAGGGGCGCACTAGGGGGGTGGCTGCAAGCAATCTTCGAGAACATATAGATAGGGGAAGTAGATAGCTCTCTGACAGGCTGCAAAATCTAGAACTGAGCTGAGATATGCAGAATCACCTTAAGATAGTGGCTTTCTTATGAGTGGCCCTTCTACCAACATTACATAGAAGCAAGTTAGAAATGCTCATGGTTGGGCCTCAGTGCAGACCTACTGAATCGGGAAGAGTGGGGGTGGGCCTAACACAATAGCTTTTTAACAAGCGCCTCAGGTGATTCCATACACAATAAAGTGTGAGAGCCACTGCCCTAAAGCAACAGAGGTGCCTACGCCTGCAAGGTTTGCTGAACCCAGGCTGAAGGTGTCAACTGAGCTTAAACATGGTTTAGGGATCAGCCTTGGAGGAAGAAAAAAGGAGGAGTCACTAAGCCCAGAGTGGTTGGTGTCCAGCCAAGCACTCAGGGAGATGACGCTGGGCTGGCTCTAGAAATGAGCCACTAGAACCCCATGAGATTAGAATCCCTTATGAAACTGGCACCGTGTTGCTAAAGGCCCTTGTTATGATCCTATGCTCTCCTGGGGAACTGCTGCTTAGAATTAGGCCCCACGGAGTGTGCTTACTGGAAAAAACTATACTGGCCAGAAAGCTTGTCTGTGGGTGTGTCCTGGAAGTCTTCTGTTGCCCCTCAGCTCTCCCTCTCCCACACTGCTCTCTGCCTTAGGAAACTAACCTGTACAGACCACACCAAGGGCACCTCTGGCTTCTAGCCGTTTTGGCTGACGGAGAGCCTGGCAGGAATACAACAGGAGGACATTAAGTTGAGGACGTTCCTTCCTCTGGCTCCCTTCCCACAAGGTCACCTCAGGTTGGCCAAAACCTCCACTTATAGGCAATGCTTCTCTCCAGGTGCCCTCACTACATGGCTATATCTGCCTCTAGGTTTCAGTAGCCCAAAAAAATAGATCTCAGGTGGTCTGTCAAATTCGAAAGGATGAAAGCTATAGAAAACTTATGAAGGAAATTGAAGAAGACACAAAGAAATGGAAAAACATTCCATGCTTATGGATTGGAAGAATAAATATAGTTAAAATGGCATTACCACCCAAAGCAATCTACACATTCAATGCAATCTCAATAAAAATTGCACCAGCATACTTCTCAAAACTAGAACAAACTATCCTAAAATCTGTATGGAAATGAAGAGCCTAAATAACGCCATTTTAAAATTAAGACCCCCCATTAAAAGCAACCTAGGGCTGCACATAGCAGCAGTCTCAGAAAAAAACTGCAGATTGTTCAAGGCCTAAACCCCTCCCCAATTAGCCAATGAGAGGAGGTTAAAAACATTCCTGCCGGCTGAGACAAGGGCTGCTCCCCGCGCCTAACTCACCTCATAATTGGTCATTTTCAAAGGAGTCTCAAAAAGCCATAATTGGGCTCTACCAAAAGTAACGGACACCTCACAGGTACTGAATGGTCAAAGCTGTTGCCAAGGGCGTTATACAAATGTGATTGGTGTACAACATATGTACTGTAACACCCCCATCCCTTACCCCTTAAAAACCCTGCTCACTATTGTTCCGGGCCTCCCCCCTGCTGCTGCTGCTGTGTCGGTTGGTGGGTGAGACCCTGCTCCAGCTTGTAATAGAGACCCTTTTGTTCTTGCATCGGTATTGGCTTCTGAGGTCACTGGGGACTCGTGATTCGGGCACAACAGAACCACAAAAGACCCCGAATAGCCCAGNGAGGACCATGGAGGAGAAGAAGGGGGGAAATAGTGGGGGAGAGGGAGAGAGGCAAACCATGAGAGACTCTTGAATGCTGAGAACAAACTGATGGGTGTGGGGGGGAGGGAGGAGATGGGCATGGAGGAGGGCACTTGTGGGGATGAGCACTGGGTGTTATATGGAAACCAACTTGACAATAAACATTCGTAAAAAAAAATTCAAAAGGAAAAATGTGCATCCTTTTCTCATTTTCAACATTATATGTGTTTCCTTGTCAAATACCACATCACAGTTTAGAGTTCTTCTTAAGTTTGTTTGTTTGTTTGTTTGTTTTTAAGGTTATTTAAGTACTCTCTACATCCAATGTATGGCTCGAACTCATGACCCTGACACCAAAAGTCCCATATTCTACCAACTGAGCCAGCCAGGCACCCCCACAGTTTAAAGTTCTTACTCAAGTCGTGCCTGGATGGCTCAGTTGGTTAAGCGTCCAACTCTCGATTTTGGCTCAGGTCATGATCTCATGGTTTGTGAGTTCGAGCCTCCATTGCTTGGGATTCTCGCTCTCCCTCTCTTTGCCCCTCCCCTGCTCATGCTCTCTCACTGTCTCAAAATAAATAAATAGAACTTTTAAAAATGTTAAAAAAATAAAGTTCTTATTCAAGCCAAACAATAATGTAATTTGCACTGATAGGTCTTTAATTATGTAAATCTAACTTGAACTACCCTGGGTGGCTCAGTCAGTTGAGCATCTGACTTCGGCTCAGGTCATGACCTTATGGTTCATGAGTTTGTGCCCTGCTTGGGTTCTCTACTGACAGCTCAGAGCCTAGAGAGTCTGCTTTGGATTTGGTGTTTTCTTCCTCTCTGCCTCTCCCCTGCTCATGCTCTGTCTCTCTCTCTAAAAAATAAATAAATATTAAAACATTTTTTAAATAAATAAAAATAAATGTCTTATCTTTTAAGGGTGCATGGGTGGCTCAGTCAGTTGACCTTCCAACTCTTGATTTTGGCCCAGGTCCTGATCCCAGAGTTGTGGGATTTAACATTGCATGGGGCTCTGCACCAAGTGTGGACTTTGCTTAAGATTCTCTCTCCTTTCCCCCCCATTTGTGCTCACTCACCCTCTCTCTCTAAAAATAATAAGGGGTGCCTGGGTGGCTCAGTTGGTTAAGCATCTAACTTCAACTCAGGTCATGATCTCACAGCTCATGGGTTCATGCCCCGCATCTGGCTCTGTGCTGATAGTCCAGAGCCTGGAGCCAGCTTAGGATTCTGTGTCTCCCCCTCTTTTTGCCCCTCCCTTGCTCACACTCTCTCTGTCTCTGTCTCTCAAAAAATAAATAAACATTAAAAAAATTTTAAAGAGAAGCACTTTTGTTAAAAATAAATAAAATTAAAAATAAAAAATGTTTTTTATTTAACGTGGCAATAAAGAACTACATGATTTATCCTACTGCAGCTTTTTAGAAAATGTTTGAGAGAGAAAGAATGTGAGTGGCGGAGGAGCAGAGAGAGAGGGAGAGAGAGAATCCCCAGTACTGTCAGCACAGAGCCCAACTCAGGGCTTGAACTCAGGAACCTTGAGATTCCTGAGATCCTGACCCTAGCTGAAATCAGACGCTTAACTGACTGAGCCACCCAGGCGCCCCACAACTTTACTTTTGAAGTTTTTATTTATTTATTTTTAGTAATCTCTAACCCAAGGTGGGGCTTGAACTCACAATCTGGAGATCAAGAGTCACATGCTCCTCTAGCTGAGCCAGCCAGGCGCCCCTCTATTGCAACATTTAGTTACTATTTTGGAACTATAATTGGTTTACTTTGTTATGTATTTTTTATTTTTTGCTTTACCAGAATGCCAAAGACATCTGTGGTACAAAATGGGTTAGAATCCCTGTTGTAATCTCTTTCTCCCCTCATTCTTTTTTTTTTTTTTATCTTTTATGTTTTATTTATTTCAGAGAGAGAGACATAGCATGAGCAGGGGAGGCTCAGAGAGAGAGGGAGATACAGTATCTGAAACAGGCTCCAGGATCTGAGCTATCTGTCAGCACAGAGCCTGATGCGGGGCCTGAACCCACAAACTATGAGATCATGACCTGAGCCAAAGTCAGATGCTTAACCGACTGAGCCACCCAGGCACCCCTCTCCCCTCATTCTTTTGAACCTGGGGTGGTAATATCCCTTGTAATTCCCCTCCACCCCACTCACAGCTTTGTAAATAAACTAGCTCCTCAACCTAATTTGAGGGTGCTGTTTCCTGTTTTCCTCCAGACTTTGACTGATGCAGTGCACATACATGTGTATGGAGGGAGAGAGGGGTCTGGGAAGAAATGGATTTCTGCAGCTCTCTCTCTCCCTGTAAATGGGTAACAGGACTTCCTGGTGTACGCACCAGACCGGGGGGCTTGCTTAACAAGATGTTCTCCCTTGAAAGCCTTTTCTTTTCTAAAAAGCCTCCTTGTAAGGCTTTGAGGGGAGTGTAGCAGCAGTTTACTCCTAAATTTCACCTCTTGTGTCCTGGAAGCCATATAGAGCAATAGGGAGATTGGTAACGCACACACACAGACACACACACACAGACACACACACACACACACTACATTTTCACTGAAACTAGGAGATACAGCACACCTACAGACTCCAAATTATGTGTATGTGTACCCAAATTCCACACTGAGCAGGCAGAGGCAGTGCCCAGCAGTGTCGAAGGGAAGATTAGGGAGAGAAGGAGGGCCCAAGTGACAGCTCTGAAAAAAGCAAATACTACTTCCTGGGAGGAAGAGCATCACCCTGAGAAGGAAAAGTTGAGTGCAGAGCTGACTAAATGGACTCAAGTATTGGTAAAAGGTGGAGAGAGAATGCTTTAAAGTGCCCAAAGCGTTCTGCGCTGACAGTGCAGAGCATGCTTGGGATTCTCTCTCTGCCTCTCTGCCCCTCCCCTGCTCTCTTGCTCATGAGTGTGTACTTTCTCTCTCTCTCAGTATAAATGAACATTTAAAAAATAAATTAAAATAATAAGGTGCCCAAAGGGATCCACAGATGGCAGATGTCAAAAAGTGCTAGCAAAATTCTCATTTTTATTTTTTAAATTTAATTAATTTATTTTAAATTTATTTATTTTGAGAGGGAGAGAGAGCAAGTGGGGAAGAGACAGAGAGACAGGGTGAGGGAGAATCCCAAGCAGGCTCGGAACCATCAGTGCAGAGCCTGACAAGGGGCTTGACGTCCCGAAACACGAGTTCATGACCTGAGCCCAAGTTGGACACCCAACCAACTGAGCCACCAAGGTGTCCTCAAATTCTCCTTTTAATATTAAGTGCATCACTTTAACATTATGCACTCTTGGGTGATGACAGCCCGTGAGGCCTCCTGGTTGGGGGTAAACACTTGCTTAACTAGGAGATGTTCTCAGATACAGAGAAGGTAGTGGCCTTTTAAGTTTATTTATTTATTTTGAGAGAGACAGAGACAGCATGAGTAAGGAAAGGGCAGAGAGAGAGAGAGAGAGAGAGAGAGAGAATCCCAAGCAAGCTCCACACCATCAGTGCAGAGCTTGATGCAGGGCTTAAACTCATGAAACCCTGAGATCATGACCTGAGCCAAAACCGAAACCAAGAGTCAGAATCTAAGCTGACTGAGCCACTCAGGCGCCCTAGGGTTGCCAAATTTTAAGGAAATAATCCATTGTTATAGCAAAAGCAGAGGAGCCCTTGAACTTGTAAGTCTGGAAAGCCATCTTGGGCCCTCTCCCCACCCCCTCACAAGGCACTCCTGCTAACAGTTTCGAAAACACAACCTCATTTAAATATGAGTGATAAAAAGAAATGAACATTTGAAAAAGCTCCTAGCTGGTTCAGTTGGTAGAACATGACTCTTGATCTTGGGGTCCTGAGTTCAAGTCCCACATTGGACATAGTTTCCTTAGAAAAAGAAAAAGGAAAAACAAAAAAAAAAAGAAATAAACAAAGATTCTGTTCCATTAACTATGAGAAAAAAGGTAAAAAAGAACAATATAATTTACTGACAAATGACAACGCACCAGAAATACATTGCCAAAACCTGGTAGAAATTGTAGCCCAAAATTCCATCATGAATTGAAACACAACAAAACTTGGTAGCCTTTTAGCAGTGAAGGAAAGACATACATCAGAAATGCAAGTACTCAGAGAAGAGGTGATAGAGAACAAGAGGGTCTGAAAGGGAACAAGAGAAAAGACACAGAAGAAAAATACAAAACTATTTCAAAAATGAACACTAAATTTCATGGGAGAATAAATACATGCATTCATAATTTTTAAAATCATAAATGACTTATGAAATGTTTTTTTTCCTATTTATAAAATCTGAGTAGTTGTTATCATGAACAAAAGCCGTGAACTGCTTTAACTGTGTTGACTGAGACAGTCCGATGGATTTTTCTCCTTAAGTTCTTAATGCAGTGAATTGAACTGCAGAATTAGAACAGAATTAGAAATTGCGTGAATAGTGAGTTACTTTCCTAGGATAAACACTGTTTGGTTAAGTTGTTTTGTATTATTTATTCATTTCTGGTTTAGGTTTTAAAATATTTTTATTAAGTTCTTTTTTTTCTTGCATCTATGTTCATAAATGAAATTGTTTTATAATTTTACTTTCTCAGTTTGTCCTTGCCTGGCTTTTGTATCAAGATTACATTAATCTCATGAACTAAGTTGAGAAACTTTTCTGTTTCTGGATCGCTAGAACTATTTTTTTTCCAAAAAAAATTTTAATGTGTTTTATTTATTTCTGAGGGGGTGGAGAGAGAGAGAGAGAGAATGAGCAGGGGAAGGTCAGAGAGAGAGGGAGACACAGAATCCAAAACAGGCTCCAGGCTCTGAGCTAGCTGTCAGTACAGAGCCCGACATGGGACTTGAACCCATGAACCATGAGATCATGACCTGAGCTGCAGTTGGACGCTTTACTGACTGAGCCACCCAGGCACCCCTAGAACAATTTTTATGATTGAAATGATCTCTGTTTTGGAAGTTTCATAACTATCTGGGCTTGGTGATTTTTCTTTTGATTGCCAATTTTTTTTCCTAAGTTTATTTAAGTAATCTCTACACCCAATGTGGGACTCAAACTCATGACCCCAAGATCAAGACTCACATGTTCTTCTGACTGAGCCAGTCAGGTACTCCACTGGTGGCTAAATTTTTTTAATAAAGATTTTAGTTATTTGTTTATTTTGAAGTGGGGTGCAAATGTGGGAAGAGCAGAGAGAGAGAGAGAGAGGGAGAGAGAATCCCAAGCAGGCTTGGTCTTGTCATCACAGGGCCTGATTCAGGGCTCAGGCTTGAACCCACAAGCCGTGACATCATGATCTGATCCAAATTCAAGAGTAGGCCACTTATCTGACTGAGCCACCCAGCCACCCCTGGTCAGAGATTTTTTAATGTTAGTAGTCTTTGTAAACGCATATATTTTTTCTGCCCTATTTTTTCTTTCTTTTCTTTTTTTAAACGTTTGTTTTATTTTTGAGAGGGATGGCAGAGTGGCAGAGAGAGAGGGAGACCGAGAATTTGGAGCAGGCTCTATGCTGGCAGCAGGGCTCGACCCCATGAACCGTGAGGTCATAACCCAAGCAGAAGTTGGATGCTCAATCAACTGAGCTACCCAGGCGCCCTACTATTTTCTTTTCTATTTCATTAATGTTTTAAAAATTTTATTTGAGAGAGAGTGTGAGTCGGGGACAGGGGCAGAGGGAGAGAGAAAATCCTAAGCAACTCGGGGCTCAATCTTTATCTTATGAGTGTTACATAATGACCTGAGCAAAAATCAAGAGTCAGATGCTTAACCAACTGAGCCACCCAGGCTCTCCTATTTCATTAATTTCTAATAGTATCTTTATTATTTTCCTTCTTAATTTTTTAGGATTACTCTGTGCTCTTTTTCTAATTTCTTGAAATACCTGTCCAACTCAATGACTTTCAAATTTTCCTTCCTAATATACACATTTATTTTTTCATGAGTTGTTCTAGCTACATTCCATAGTTTAGATAGTCAGTATTTTCACTGTTATTCAGTTCAAAATATTTATTTTTATTTTTTAAAAGTTTATTTATTTATTTTGACAGAGAGAGAGAGGGAGAGAACGAGTCGGGGAAGGGCAGAGAGAGGGAGAAACAGAATCCTAAGGACGCTCCACACTGTTAACATAAAGCAGTATGCGGAGCTCAAAACTACAAACCATGAGATCATGACCTCAGCAGAGATCAAGAGTCCGATGCTTAACTGACTCAGCCACCCAGGTGTCTCCAGTTCAAAATATTTAAAATTCTATTATAATATTTTCTTTAACATTTGAATTATTTACAGGTAGATTTCTAAAGTTTAAAAGTACACTAAAGGAGCGCCTGGGTGGCTCCCCAGTCAGTTAAGCGTCTGACTTTGGTTAAGGTCATGATTTTGCGGTTCATGAATTCAAGGTGGTTCCTGAGTTGAAGTCCCGTGTCAGGCTCTGTGCTGACAGCTCAGAGCCTGGGGCTGCTTTGGATTCTGTGTCTCCCTCTCTCCCCTACTCATGCTCTGCCTCTCTCTCTCTCAAAATCAATAATAAAACATTTTTAAAAAGTACACTAAAAACATTAAAAAATTTTTCTAAGCATATAATAAATATTTGTTGTTATTGCTCTTAAATTATCATGGCTTTTGGGCAACAATTGTGTTCTATATGATTTTGATTCTTTTTCTAAATGTCTGTGTTGTACCTGAAAAAATACGTATTTTCTAGTTTTTCTAGGATCCTACATATTTCTTTTATTTCTTTATTTGTTTATTTATTTATTTTTTNCACAGAATCTGAAGCAGGGTCCAGGCTCTGAGCTGTCAGCATAGAGCCTGACTCGGGGCCCAAACTCACAAACCATGAGATCATGACCTGAGCGGAAGTTGGACGCCTATCCAACTGAGCCACCCAGTTGCCCCCCTACATATTTCTTTTAGATCAAGTTTGTTAACTATCTGGTTTCACTCTTCTGTGTTGTAATTATTTGCCTATTTGATTTGCCAGTTGATGTGAGTTAAAGTTTTCCTTTAATATTATAGTTAAAAATTTTTTTTTTTTTTTTTTTTGATAAAAAGAAATTTGTACAGAGAATCTGAGGGTATTTGGGAGTGGTCCCAGCCAGACTGGTGGAGTCAGGGAAGGCTTCTCAGTAGAGGAGCAATTGATCCCCAGAAGAAAAAGGTGAGTGCCTTGCCAGCCTTGGCTCATTCGCTCACCTAAAGAGAAATGGGAGAAGAAGAGAACGAGATGTGGTTTTGGGAAAGAGATGTGCTGGAAGATGGGGAGACAGAAAGAGATATAGAGAGAAATGGGGAAAGAGAGAGAGAGGACTGGAGAGATAGGTGCCTGGCACATGGAAGGTACTCACCAAATATTTGTTGAATGAATGAATTAGTGAATAAGCAGATGTATGTGGGAGGGCCTCAGTAAAGACAGTAGAGAGATATAGAGTGTGGGTAGAGAGATAGGGAAGAAACAAGTGATATGAATAAAGATGGTGAGAAGAAAGAGTTGTGGACACAGATATGGGAGATACTAGAGAATGGGAGAGTTGAAGAAAGACATAAGGGAAGATGAAGACAGAATGCCTGCCATGTGGACAGAACTCAGTGAAAGTGTTGTTGAATGGATGGTTGAGCCTCCACACTTGGAGAGGGAGGTGAGGAATGGATATAGAGAAGAAATCACACTATTAGAGAAGCAACTGTACCAGTTTCATCCTGAGGTGATGAGGGCCTTGACTAGCAGTGAGAATTAAGAGGTGAGGAAATACCCAAGATTTTTCAGAGACAGAATGGACAGAACTTGAAGATTGATAGGCTAGGGAAATTGAGGGAGAAAGCAGAAAAATATAAATCCCAGGTTTTTTTTAAATGTTTAATTACTTATTTTTGAGAGAGAGAGAGCACAAGCCAGGGAGGGGCAGAAAGAGAGAGAGGGAGACACAGAATCCTAAGCAGGCTCCAGGCTCAGAGCTGTCAGCACAGAGCTGGACATGGAGATCTATCCCATGAACCATGAGATCATGACCTGAGCTGAAGTCAGACGCTCAACCGGCTGAGCCACCCATGTACCCGTATAAATCCCACATTTTTACCTTAACTGATGGGGTGGATTGTGTTTTCACAATATAGGAATATATTCACAATATAGGAATATAGGAGGCACCCAGTCTGGGTGGAAACGGATGATTTTGAAATGCCTGTGAAACACTCTGGAGGAGATGTCTAGAGGACGGGTAGATATTCCAGACTCAGGTGTTAAGAAAGAGGCCTGAGATAATGGTGTAGACTGAGATGGAGATATAGACTGGAGATTTGACAGGGAATAAGAAGTAGTTAAAGCTGGCTATGTATGACAAGATTGCTGAGGTGAGCCCCACGGTAGATGCTCAAAATTTGTTGAATGAAAGTGAAAGAGAAAAACTCAAAAGTCTTCCAACAGCTGAACTGTGTATAGGTTACAGGAGTCTGAAGGGATTCAGGCCTGACTGATTTATGTCCCTGGGAAAGGGGATGTAAGATTCTAACATGGAACAACTTCCATGGTAACATGATCTAAGGTGTAGGCCATGTAGAATCAAGGTGGTGGTTGGAGTGGGCAAGGTAGAGCAACTGTGAAATTAGTGTATTGAAAGATCATTTGCAAGAAAGATCATTGCAAGACAGATCATTTGGGTTGCTCATACAGCCCAACTGTACATCATCAAGTGAGTGGATAAAAAAAAAAAACTGTGGTACATCCATATTATGGAATACCACTTGGCAGTAAAAAGGAACAAGCTACTGGGGCACCTGGGTGGCTCAGTCAGTTAAGTGTCAGACTCTTTTAAAAAAAATTTTTAACATTTATTCATTTTTGAGAGACAGAATGAATGGGGGAGAGGCAGAGAGAGAGGGAGACACAGAGTCTGAAGCAGGCTTCAGGCTCTGAGCTGTCAGCACAGAGCCCGACACGGGGCTCTAACCCAAGGACCGGGAGATCATGATCTGAGCTGAAGTCAGACGCTTAACCAACTGAGCTACCCAGGGGGCCCAGCATCAGACTCTTCATTTCAGCTCAGGTTGTGATCTCATGGTGTGTGAGTTCAAGCCCCACATGGGACTATTCACTGACAGCATGGAGCCTGCTTGGGATTCTCTGTCTCCCTTTCTCTCTGCCCTTCTCTGGCTCTCTCTTTCAAAAATGAATAAATAAGCATTAAAAAAAAAAAGGAACAAGCTACTGAAACATGCAACAATAGATGAATCTCACAGACATTATACTGAATGAAAGAAGCCATATGCAGGAGTGTGTACTATATGATCACATTTATATGAAGTTCAAGAATAAAGGCATAATATAGGGTTATAAATCTATAGGGGTATAAATTAGTGGTTGGTTCTGGGAGGGGAGGGGGATTGACCAAAAAGAGGCATGCGGAATTTTCTGGGGTGATGGAAATGATCTGTATCTCACTTGTAATGTTGTTTACATGCATGTGTAGAATGCCAGAGGATATCAAATTGTACATCCAAGATCTGTGCATTTTACTGCAAAGAATTATATCTCAATGTTTAGAAATACCATTTACATGGATATTGAGTCTCCCAGAGAGATGGCAGAGGTTGGAATAGAGAGGTAGCTGGAGAGTTAGGTATCTGCTCTTGGTGAATGTGAAGGATGTTAGACAATGAGAGCACCGAGGCTGAAGGTGGTGAGGTCCGATGTAAGAACCTCAAAAGAGTGGCTGTGGCTAGAGGTTGAAAGTAGAACATGGGGCCCATGAATTTGTTGAAAGTGTTTAAAAGGACTTGGCCAGAGAAGTCTACCACATCTCACCACTACTAACAGAGGAGGAAACTCCAGGTGAGGTGGGGTTGCCGTGCTGGGATTCCAGAGGGCCTTCTGTGTCTTCACCTCTTTTCCTGCTCTGAGCTCTGAGTTGTGTGTTTTCTGGTTCAGTGTTAAAGAAGCTGGACCAGAGGTGTGCCTGGCTGGCTCAGTCCATAAAGCATGGGATTCTTGATCTTGGGACTCTTGTTCAAGCCCAATGTTGGGTATGGAGATTACTTAAAAATAAAATCTTTTTTAAAAAAGTTGCTTTCAAATAAATAAATACATAAGTAAGTTAGATCACAGACACATATACGTCCACTTCACAACTTCTTTATTCTCTGCCTTTCCTTTAGAGTCAGTCCCAGTAAAAGTATCTTTTGAAAGATTCCTTTCTTGGGATGATTATTACATCAGTTCCTGTCCTGCAGGTTACAGTTCCTTACAGAGTCTCAGAGTTATTGAAAAGGGTCCTTGAATTTACACCTATACCAGGATTTATTCTAGATGGACTTAAAAAAAATCCAAGTGCAATCTTTGGAACCCACAACATTTTTGGATATTGGAAATCTTAGGTAGAGAAAAGAGGTGGAGACAGCAAGATACCCTTGAGTTCAGGCAGAGCTGTAACAATGGTCATCTTAGCCCCAGACTGGGGAGGGGCTAGGGGCTAACATACACTGAGCATCCACAGCAGTGAAGTCTGGAAATTGACAGATGCTAACCTCATTTCACAGATGTGTAAGCAGGGGAACCAGGGCTCCAATTTAGGCGGACTCGACTTCTAAGCCACATTGTTCTGGGACATGGAGCAGTGCCATGTGATTGCGCATGTACTGTGTAAAGCATGGAGTTTTATCTTCAGGCTGGTAGCCCTTCCCAGCCCTGCAGCCCCACTCCACTGGTGGTGATCTCTGCTCCCTCCTCAAACTGCTTCTCAAAGTTGAGTAGAAGGAACAATTTCTTCCACATTGATTCTTTGGGGTGGAGATGATCTGTTGATAAGATGAGGGAAGGTAAGCGACTGGGCAGGCAGAATCTGGAATTCAGGCCCTTTTGAGAAAAACCACTTCTGGGTGTCTCAGGCCTCCTCAGGCTCCATGACCACCAGGGGGCAGTCCTTGCCTAGCCATGGCACCTCAATTCCACACCCTCAGGTTAGAGGCCCTGAGGAGGAAGCCATTCTAATGGAGAAAGGCTGATTCAGTCCTTCCCAGATTATGTGGCTTCTGTTCTTGTTTAGGTGGTTCAGAGAGGCTAAATAATTTGTTCAAGATCATCTAACTAGTTTGTGGGGGATCTGGCATTTGAACCCAGCCTGACTTCAAGCCAGCATTCTTAATCATGCGATTACTGTTTCCCCAAAACAAAACTCCAGATCACTGAAGTGAAGACTGGGAATTGCAATCCACGAATGTATTATGAGACAGAGCTAGAAACAGAGACACGAAGGGAAAAAGATGTATTAACATAAAAGGAGCCAGAGCTGTGGGGTGAGGTTTCTGCCCATGTCTCACCTGGGGCATTGTACACGTAACCCTCCTTTTTTCTATGTGCTGTGCTATCTCATTTGGTGTGTAATGCATTTGCAATAATGTATGGTATATTCTTGTACCAACCCCTATATAACCCTGGAGTTATGAACTCAATGTCTTTCCTTCATGTCTGTAAGAATATTTTTCATGTAAGGGGCACTTGGTAGTTTCTCAAGAAGTGCTAGCTAAATAGTGAGTAAAATAATAAATGAGTCGATACGTGGGTGATAAGTGCTTGTAGAACACACTAGATAAAGCAGACCTCAGCACGAGGTATATTCCTTTAATGGAGATCTGAATATGAAAGAGTACAAACCTCTCCATCCCTTGCACTCGGCCAAACCACCCAAGTCCACACAACCTAAGTAAAACAGATTGATTGCTATGCAAATGAAGCTTCCAAACAAAGACCCTAGCAACCGCCTCCTGCCACCACCAATCAGCTTGCTTCTCCTAATCCNAGTGATGTGAGTCCTGTGTGTCATAGGAAGCTCTCAACCTCCATCTGGTGACCCTGGCCACAAGTAGTAGGTTGTTCTTCGCCCAGAGCTTACCCCTCAGATCCCCCTCGCCAACTGGAATGCCCTCTGACATGCCCCGGATGCTGTTGCTCATCTTTATCATGGTCCATCCAGGTGAGAGGGCTTTCTCCCAGAACCCTGAGGGGTGTGGGGCTGGGAGGAGGGTGGATGGGAGAGGCTGACGTGGAGGCCTGAGGGGAGTGGCCAGGAAAGGAAACAGGGAGCCTATGGGGCCCTCCAGAAAGCTGACACACAACATGGACATCCCCGGTTCACAATTGCCTCCATTTCTCCATGTTGCCTGCTGGGAGCGTCACTCCCCAGAGGCCCTTTCTTCTCAGCTACCACCCTAGTAAGATAAAATTGAAAGAACCAGTATAAAGGGCTTAAAGAAGGAAGAGGTGATTTTTTTTTTTCTGAAGGGGTCAATTTTAATTCGATGAGCTTAATAAGCCTATTAAGCAAACCTTATTACCTAGGGTCTAGATGTAATTAGGAGTTTGGGAGACCTAATTAGCTCTAAGGGAAGTTTCTTAGTGAAACTGATTTTAATTAACTGAGAGACTTTAACTATGAGCCATATCCATTAACTACATTCAGTGTAGACTCCCGGACCCACAGCTTTAGGATCAGCTGGGAACCTGGGGCAAATTCTCAGGCCCCACCCTAAACCCTCTGAGTAAAAGTCTCTGGGTGTGGGGCCCAGGAATCTGTTTGAACAAACACTCTGGGTGATTCCCATGTGCTCTCAAGTTTGAGCACTTCTGAAAAAGAAGAATGGCGGGTAAATT
>NW_027529524.1:243317-313592 GCF_008692635.1 Crocuta crocuta | reverse complement strand
CGGGTAAATTTCATGAACTAGAGAACCTAATCAGAGATTTTACTAATTGGTTTAATTTATCAATTTGGATGAGTTAAATAGGGATTTCAATCATTTCTAGCCAAGTCTTCATCAGAAGACTTAATTAATTAATGCTCTTTTTTAATTTTTTTTTTTAAATTTCTGAGAGAGAGAGACAGCGTGAACAGGGGAGGGTCAGAGAGAGAGAGGGAGACACAGAATCTCAAATAGGCTCCAGGCTCTGAGCTGTCAGCACAGAGCCCAACGTGGGGCTCGAACTCGCAAACCGCGAGACCATGCCCTGAGCCGAAGTCGGACGCTTAACCGACTGAGCCACCCAGGTGCCCCTAATTAGTTAACGCTCTTTAACAAAAAACAAAGTAGCAAGGGTGGTGTACTATATATATAGTATGTCACTGGTATGAAAATAATACCTGGAATCTCTAGTTAACTAGAGAGCCACATTCATTACCAAACTTCAATTTTAACATGACAGGTTAAATTTCAGTAAGACGCTGCTCGTGAATGTAGGTGGGGAATGATGGGATGGGAAGAGGATGAGAGTTGGTATAAGAAAGAATTTGAAGAGCTAATTTTTATTATTTATTTATTTTAAATATTCTTTTAAGGTTTATTTATCTATCTTGAAAGACAGAGAGGGGCGTCTGGGTGGCTCAGTTGGTTGAGCGTCCGACTTTAGCTCAGGTCATGATCTCACAGTTTGTGGGTTCGAGCCCGGCATCGGGCTCTGTGCTGACCGCTCAGAGCCTGGAGCCTGTTTCAGATTCTGTATCTCCCTCTCTCTCTGCCCTTCCCCTGCTCACGCTCTCTCTCAAAAATAAATAGAACATTTAAAAAAATTTAAAAAGAGAGAGCGTGAGAAAGGAAGGGGGAGAGAGAGAGAGAGCAAGAATCCCAAGCAAGTTCTGCCCTGTCAGCACTGAGTCTCATGTGGGACCCAACTCACAAACTGCGAGATCATGCCCTGAGCTGAAGTAAAGAGTCAGATGCTTAACCAATTTAGCCACCCAGGTACCCCATTATTTATTTATTTTAGAGAGAGAGCATGATCAACCAGGGAAGAGGCACAGGGGGAGAGAGAGAGGGAGGGGCAGAGAGACTCTTAGGCAGGCTCCACTCAGTGCAGAGCCTGACGTGGGGCTCCATCCAGTGACCCTGGGATCATGGCCTGAGTCAAAATCAAGAGTTGGGCATTCAAGCGACTGAGCCACCCAGGTGCCCCCGAAAAACTATTTAAATGAGCAATGTTAAGAAATTAGCCTGGTGGAGAGGAAAGGGTTTCATGAGGTACCAAACTGCTTGGCCCTCTGGGTCCCCTGTGAGTTGGGGATACAGCCGGGATATTCTACCGCAAGCTCTTGGTCCTTTTCCTGGGGACCAGCTGGGGAGGCATTTCTCTGGTTCTTCTCTCTGCCTGCCAGGATCCTGTGCTCTCCGGGTGTTCCAGCCCCCTGAGATTCATATCCAGGAGGGCACCGCTGCTTTCTTGCCCTGCTCCTTCAATGCCAGCCGAGGGAGACTGGCCATTGGCTCTGTCACGTGGTACCGGGACAAGGTGGTCCCAGGGAAGGAAGTGAGGAACGAGACGCCGGAATTCAGGGGCCGCCTGGCTCCTCTTGCCTCTTCCCGTTTCCTCTGTGACCACCAGGCTGAGCTGCACATCTGGGATACCCGGGACTGTGACACTGGAGTCTACGTGTGCAGGGTGGAGGTGCTGGGTCTTGGTGCTGGAACAGGGAATGGGACTCTGCTGGTGGTAGAGAAAGGTGAGGTGGGAGGCCCCTCTCCCTGGAAGTTGGGAGCCTTTCCCTGAGGCCTCCCTGAGCCTGTGCAGGCTTCTTCTGAGGCCCCTCCTTACCAAGCCCTTCCTTCTACCGCCCACATTCAGGACCTCACTGGCTAGGGGCCAGCACAGTCCTCCTCCTTCGGGCTGCATTCTATGCCTTCAGCTTTATCTCTGTGGCCATGGGCAGCACCATCTATTACCAAGGCAAATGTAAGGAATGGGGCCAGGGCGATGGTGGGAGAGAGCTGGAGGAGGGGGAGACACAACTAGGAAGAGGAGGGCTACGGTGATGGGCAACTCCTGTTGTCTCTCCTGCAGGCCGCTGTCACCCGGGAACATGCTGCCACTCCTCAGATGGCCTCTGATGAGTGATTCCAGACCCCAGCCATCCCAACTCTCTTCAGGAGACCCCAATAAATCCTTTTCTGCCTCACCGCTAACGCCTTATGAGTCTCATGTGTTTCCTTTTCCATTCTCCAGGTACCCAAAAATGTCCCTCTTTGGGGTCCCCTGACTCCGAACTCTCCCTTCTGCCAAGCCTGGCCTGGAAAGGTCCAAGGAGTGACCTTCCCAGTAATTGTGCCTGGAGCCCATCCCATCACCATCCAGGACTCAACATCTCCATCCCTATGGGGTGCAGGGGGCTAAATCTGATTCTCCTGAGAAGCGGGGAGTATCGGATCTAATTAATTCCACCTGTCATCTCCCCATTCCAGCCAGGCTCACACGTGTACTCTTTTTAGCCTTAAGGGAACCTTGGGTCCCTAAACACCCAAGAAATCACTCCTTGACCCCAGAGTGGGTGGGAAGATCCATCACTTAAGTTTTGGTGGTAGCCATGCTGAAATGGGACTGAGTGGAGTTGGACTGAGAACCCCAAGGCACAGAAGGTGGTGAGACCACGGTCTTTACTGGTCTTTCTTGGTTGGACCACAGTCCTGGGTTGGGGGGAGGCGTTTGGGGGAGCTCAGGTGGATTCGTTCTTGGCAATGCAGGCATATTCGGTGCTGGGGTCCTCCTTGGAGCCTTCCCTGTGGCTGAGGCCAGGCCCCTCACGGCAGGGCACAGGCAGCAGAGACGCATAGTGCAGCTCTTGCTCGGAGAGCTGGGCCTGGGGCGGGAGTAGAAGGTGCTGCTGAGAGGTCGCTGGAGGAGTCCCCTCCCCCGGGTCCTTCCTTGTGCTGCCGCCCTCCCCGCTTTTCTCATTGCCTCCTCAGTGCCCCCTGCCCTCTGTCTCTGCTGGCCTAAATTCTTTTCTCTCATTGCCTTCCTCCCTGTGTCTCTGTTTGCATTCATTATTCTCTCTCTTTTTCCCGTGCCCTGCATCTCTCTCATTCTCTCTGATTTTCTTTCTCACTCTTTGTCTCTCTGTTTCTCTCATTGCTCCCACTCTCTTTCTCCTTCCTTATTCCCTTTTCCTTTCTCTACACCATTTCTCTTTGCTCTTCTTCTCATCCAGATTTCTCTCTTTCTCCTCCTTTTTTTTCCCCTCTGCGTCTCTGGCTCTCTCGTGCCCCTGTTTCCCCTCTCTTCTGTAGCCCCCCTTCTCAGCCCCCTAGCCTGGCCGTCCCCATCACCCACTCCCCTGCCCCTGGACTCACCCAGCTCCTCTCCAGCCTCCTCACTGGAAGAAAAGAAGAAACTCAGCAGGGTCCCCCCTCACTCTCCCAACCCCAGAGGGTGTTTCCTCACTTGCTGACATCTCTGTGGTTCCTGTTGCCCAAACGCCAGTTTCTCTCTTTGGACACCTTCCTCTCCTCTCTCCCACCCTCCTCTCCCAGGGTGTGTGGGAATTGACGGGGACTTCTGGGAAAGCAGCAGGAAAGGGAGTGGGTGGGGGCAACACGGGGCATTGCGGGGGGCGAATGAAGGAGGTGAGATTGGGGCTCACCTTTCCGATGCAGCCGACACAGACAGGCAGACAGAATGACCACAGCCAGGAGCAGGAGCCCCCCCAGGCCCAGGCTCCCACCAAATAGATAAAGACATATATCTATGGGGAGAAGGGGTAGGTATCAGGGGCCCATTTCTCCCTTCAACTTCCCCCATCCTCCTGGTTGGCTGAGGGCATCTCAGCTCCCCTCACCAACAGTTTTAGAGGCAGAAAAACAGACTCAGATTCTTCAGCCCAGATCGGGTTATCTCACCTCCTACCAGAGGTGCCCACCTCTCACCTGTTACCTCACCCACACCCACAACTACTCACCCCTCAGAGGCTTCCCACTGCCATCCGGGCTGTCTCTGGGCCTCCCCATGAGGTCCCTTGCCCACCCGGACCAGCTGTCCTTTGACCACCTACCCATGAATGCACATACTGTTGTTTACCCACAACCCTCCCTGTGCAGAGGGTTACCTTACCCTCTTTCCATTCCTTACAAGCTGCCATTAGGTCGAGCACTGAAGACTGGCCTGGAGGTCAGGAAACCTACCCCCTTGCCCTGCTAGGCTAAATGGCCTGGGGAGAGTCACGTGCCTTAAGTTCCTCATCTGTAATGTGTGGGGCCCTCTGTTACAATTGTTCCAGGGCTGAGGAGCCCCACGTATGCTAACCCTGAACTGGGCGCTTTCCATTTGTCACTGCTAACCCCCACTACCCAGGGTACTGTGGTGTCTGTTTCCCTGGTGGGAAACCTCGGCTTGAGTTCAGACTTTTACTTACAAGGAAGTCCAGCCCAGGAGTGGCAGAGCTGGGGTTCAAAGCTGGCTGTGTCAGCTCCAGAGTATACTTTCTTTCCTCTGCCCTAGGCTGACTAGGTAGCTCAGAGGGGCCTCTCCAGAACTGGATAGTTTCAGGTTCCGGTGAGCAGCTGATGAAGGAGGAAACAGGGTTTTGAGTGTGTGTGTGGACCCATGAAAAATAGGGAGGGTGGTGTCCAGTACTACCTGGCAGCTGGGGCCGCTCCCTCAGCCCCAGAGCCACTCAGGAGAGCAGAGCCCTGTTTGGCTGGGGTGGAGAGCCACTTCCCACGGGCAGATACTGCTAGGGCTGAAGTAGGGCCTGGAGAAATGTCTGGGCCCCGTAACTTCCCCTTAGGCACTTCCTGCCCTGTAACCACTGGTTCCTGTTTGAGGGCAAAGAGGGGGTAGTTGACTTCACACCAGAGCCAGCTGCACTGACCAGGGTCTGGAAACTGGGACCCTCCTGGGTTTAAGAGGAATGATGAGGGCGGTGTGTGGAGGGGTGGGTTGGGACCAGAAGCACAGGTGGAGAGGAGGGCCCATGGTAGCCATGAAAGGAAGTGGGGGCAGAAGTGGATTGTATTAAATTCTTTAGGGAGCAGAGGCAGAGGCTGGACAGCAGATGACTCCAGGGCTCTGGGAACCTCAAAACCATCCTTTCTTCCCTCATCTTAGCTTCACCTCACTGTGGGGTGTGACTGCCACTCCCCACCCCCATTTTCCCCACCAGGGTTCCTGTTCTCTCCCAGTTTATGCAGAGCCTTTGGCCTGCTGGTAGACAGACGCCAGACTGGCCAGAGCTGCCTGGGTAGAGAGGCGTTGTCACTTCAGACATTCTGGCCTCTCCTCTGCCTTTAACTTCTCCCCAAGTGTGGGCACTTCCCTAGCTTCCTTTGTAGAGGAAGTCAGGCCTTGAGTGTTAGGGTTACATCTTTCCTTTCAGACTCCTAGGACTGTAACTAAATCTATAATCCCCTTCAGCTCCAGCCATCCTATTGATCCCACAAGTCATCAGTGAATGTATACCTCCTCGAGGTACCCTCCCAGATTAGTCTTTCCCCAATTTCCCCTCACACTGCATCTGCGGAGAGCTCTTGATCCCAGTGTACATGTGTAGACACACACCCAGGCTCCCATATGAGATTGGAAGCTCCAGTAGATTTGGGGTAGCTTGCTTGGTGTTCTGGGGCTATACCCTAGCAGGGCACTTGGCTGACTGATTAACAAACAGGAGAGTCAGAGGCAGCTAGACTAGATGTACCTGAGTACTGCTGATAGTCTAGGACAGAAAGCTGATGATGAGTTGGTGTTCGGAAAGGAAGTATGGACAATCTAGGTAGACTTCTTACAGGAGGCAGCATTCTGTGGTTGAGCACAAAAATAAGAGTGGTGATCCAAGATCTTCTGGACCGAGACCTGGATGAAGGCCTCTTAGGGACACTGAGATGGAGAGGGAGATGGGTGCTGGAGGAGTGCATACCCAGTTCTTGAGGAGGGTGAAGACTGGGGAGCTCATGTGGAGGCAAGGGGAAAAGGAGGGTATCTGGTGGCTGGGTCCATATGCATTTGCATTGTCTTCTTCAAACTCAAAGAAGGCATTTCTGGCATTTCTTCCCCCTCCCCCCTGTCCACAATATTCCCCATGCTGGATGGTAGGACAATATTTAGGGTTGTTTTTTAAAATTTTTAAACACATTTTATTATTAAAATGTCCAAACAGAACAAAATTGAGATAATTTTACAATGAACGTATCTACCACATAGATTCTAAAATTGACTGTTTTCTTTTTTTAATTAAAAATTTTTTTAATGTTTATTTATTTTTGAGAGAGAAAGACACACAGGACACAGTGGGGGAGGGGCAGAGCGAGAGGGAGACACAGAATCCCAAGCAGGCTCCAGGCTCTGCGCTGTCAGCAGGGCTCGAACTCAAACAGATCATGATCTGAGCTGAAGTCAGACGCTTAACCAACTGAGCTACCCAGGCACCCCAACAGTTTTCTTTCTTTTTTTTTCTTTAAAAAATTTTTTTTTAATGTTTATTTTTGAGACAGAGACAGAGTGTGAGCAGGGGAGGGGCAGAGAGAAAGGGAGACACAGAATCAAAAGCAGGCTCCAGGCTCTGAGCTCCGAGCTGTCAGCACTGAGCCCGATGCGGGACTCGAACTCAGGGACCGGGAGACCATGAAACGAGCCAAAGTCAGACACTCAACCGACTGAGCCACCCAGGCGCCCCACCCCAACAGTTTTCTATATTGCTTTATTACATACCTGTGTATTTCATTTTTTTGATACCTTTCAAAGTTGCAAACATCAGTACGTTTTATCTCTAAGCCTTTTAAAAAATTAACTTATAAACATTTATTTATTTTTGAGAGAGAGAGAGAGCACACACGCATGCGCACGCAGGGAAGGGGCAGAGAGAGGAGACAGAGGATCTGAAGCAGACTCCCCACGCTGAGAGCCTGATGCAGGGCCAAACTCATGAACCATGAGACCATGACCTGAGCCAAAGTCAGACGCTCAATGAACTGAGCCACTCAGGCACCCCTGCCTCTAAACCTTTTACCATGCTTATCGTTGACTTGAGTCAAGATTTTGTTTCCTCATTTCTTTTTTGGGGCTCTGAGGAAGGCAAGATTTACATACACCAAAATGCACAAATCTGAAGTCAGCACTCAGTTTTTAAACTGTCTTGTGGTCAAGGCTCTGGAGCCAGACAGCCTGGGTTCAAATCCTGACTCTGCCATTACTGTGTGGCCTTTTAGAAGTTCTTTAAACTCTCTGTGCCTCAGTTTCTTCTTAGGGTTTTTGTCAGGATTAAAAGAATTATTATATATAAAATGTATAGGTCAGTGGCAAGCACATGCTAACTGCTATTTATATAATAGCTTTATTACTATTATTATTATTTTATTATTATTATTATTACCTAATAACAGAGATGGAGCGATGATCTAGCACCACATCCAACTTCCTTGGACCTGCTCTTTCCTCCCTGTAACTCCCACTGCATTGTCTACCATACCATTTATTGGATCCTTGCTGCTTTGTTTTGCTCACTCATTCATTCATTTGTGCTTTCTTCATTTATTCATAAACATTTAGTCAGCACCTACTAAATGGATGGGGCTTATTCTAGACAGCAAGGCTCTTTGAGGTGGGCCTATGCTTCATCACTCTACCGTCTACACTCTGTGTAGCAAGGGAGGTAATGCTCATTTCTATCCCTCCTCAGCGAGATGATAGTCGGTGGTGAGGCTGAGGTCCCTTTCAGCTGCTATTACTGTGGACTGGCTTAACTCTGCTTCTCACCAAGCTCTGGGGGTTAGGAGCGGGCAAGGAAATGGAAGGAGGAGGTTGGTCCAGTGTGGGCATAAGTTCTCCAGAATGCAGACATCCATCCCTCAAGTTCTCAAGGACATGGCCACCGCCCTTCTTCCAGCACCCACCACCAGGGTGTAGAAGAATGCAGACTGCCCTGGAAATCTGGACTTCTGTGTTCTCGTTGCAGCTTTGCTGCCCGACTTTCTGTAAGCTGCCTTCCCTCCCTGGGCTTCAGTTTCCCTCCCTGCTTAACCAGATGACCTCTAAGGCCCCCTCCAGCTCTATCCTGCAAGCCGGTCTCTTCACCCCAACTCCTTCCCCAGTTCAGAGAACCCGGGCATCCAGCTGCCCCACCCCAGCTCTGGGTAAACAGGAAGCTGGGTGAGGGGAGCAAGGGGTGTGCGGAAAGTCCCAGCCAGGTGTGTGGGTCTATGGGGAGGGGGTAGCCCCACCCCTGAGGTATGAAAGCCCCCCTGCCCTGGTCCTGGCTCAGTCTCCATGGGGGCACTGGGGCTGGAGGGCAGGGGTAGGAGGCCCCACGGGAAGGGCTGCCTCCTGCTGGCTGTGGCAGGAGCCACTTCCCTGGTGACTCTGCTGCTGGCTGTGCCTATCACTGTCCTGGTTGTGCTGGCCCTGGTGCCCCAGGAGCAGGGAGGACCGGTGAGTAGCTGCAACCAGCCCTAGGAGGGCTGCATGTTGCTGAGGCTCACTTACCTCTGGCTATGCCTGGGGTGCCTCTTGCCCCGTCCTGCTCAGCTGGCCTGGCTGTCCCCGGTGGGTGGGGATGCCTTGTTTGTCTCTCTGCTGGCCCTCTTTCCAACATCCTGTGGTGCTGTTGTGTTCTGACATCTCCAAGCTCCTGCCTGCTTGCCTGGCTGTCTCCTCTCCTCTTCCCAAGACATACTCAGGCCTCTGTCTCCGTCCAAGTACATACGCTTTGCTTGCTCTCATTTCCAGGGAGATGTATGTTGGGGATGAAAAACCCTAGGCCTGGAGCTTGGGTCTATGTTGGGAGCGGTGGGGTTGGCATCAGCTAAAACTGAACTCTGGGCACTGTGACCCCACCCACCCAGGTAACAGGGACTGCTGACCCGGGGGCCCAGGCCCAGGCCCAGCAGCGATTGGGTAAGAGCAGACCATCACCCCCTCCCCTGCTCCAGCCCTTCAGGGTTGCCTAGCTCTCCTCCATCTGTATCCCCAGATGAGCTTTTCCTCCCGGAATCCAGGTGCCTCATCCTTGGGCCCTGGCCCCCTGTCCTCTCAGGGGGACCATGCATGGATGGCCACCCTGGCCCCCAATTGTGGACTCTTCACCCCTTCCAGGGTCACAGGAGCTGCCAGAGGAGGAGGCAGGAACAGATTTCAGCTCCAGGCTCCCAGCTGCCCACCTCATAGGTAAGGATCTCAGGGGTAGTCCAAGGATGCCAGTTCTGCTCGCCCAGAGTCCCTTTGCTCTGTTATTGCAGGGCTCGGTTTCCGACCTGCTTCACCACCTTTCGTCCCTAAAGTGTCCACCTTCTGCTCCTCCCGCTTTCGCTTCTTGCTTCCCTACTGGAGCAGGCAAAACCCGGCCCGGATCTCCCCACCACAGCGCTCTGCACCCCACACTCAGGTGCTATTAGTTCCCTTGGTCATAATCATTGCCGAGGTGGCACCACGACCTTCGCCCTCCCCATTCCACACCCCACCCCTGTTCGGGGGGCGGAGTTAAAAGGCCCTGCAGGGGGGTTAAAAGTCCCCATTCTCCCGCCTGCTCACCCTTCCAGAAGCCCCGGGCCTGGATCGTTCCTTTGGAATGGGGTTCCCGAGAGCCGACAGGCCCGTTTCTCTGCAGGCGCTTGGACGAAGGAGCAGGGGCTAGGCTGGGAGGCCAAGAAAGAAGAGGCGTTTTTGAGGAGCGGGACGCAGTTTTCCGGCGCCGAGGGACTGGCGCTCCCACAGGACGGCCTCTATTACCTCTACTGTCACGTCGGCTACCGGGGTCGGGCGCCCCCTGCGGGCGACGGCTTCCTTGACCACTCGGTCACGCTGCGTAGCCGGCTGTACAGGACGGGGGGCGCGTATGGACCTGGGACTCCGGAGCTGCTGCTGGAGGGCGCAGAGACCGTCACCCCGGTCTTGGACCCGGCCCGGACGCACGAGTACGGGCCTCTCTGGTACACGAGTGTGGGCTTCGGCGGCCTGGTGCAGCTCCGGAGGGGCGAGAGGGTGTATGTCAATATCAGTCACCCCGATATGGTGGATTACAGGAGAGGGAAGACCTTCTTTGGGGCTGTGATGGTGGGGTGAGGGCCACCTGCGACCCGGGGAAAGCGACTGCATGGCTGGAATGTGTGACTCAGCCCAGATATTGGGGACCCGGCCTCTAGGGACCCCGTAACAGTGGGAAAAATGAAGGAGACTGTATGAAAACTGATTTCGAGCCTGAAGAAAATAAAGAGTGTCAAGCTTCAGTGCTGCCAAATACAGATGCTGAGATGCTAATATGTCTTAATTCAGGGTTGGTAAAGAAGTGTTCGTTAAATATTCTCTCTTTTTCTGGTCCCTTGAAACAATTCATATCAATTCCTATGGCCTTTGCTCTCCGAAAAAGGCTATCTGAGAGTTTCCCACCCACCACCTGCCTCTGAATGGATTTGCCCCAACCTTAGCCCAGTTGGAAGGGGGGAAGAAGGGGATATCAAACTGCAAAGCATCTCCAAGCATCCTTATTCTCAAAGCCACATCGTCCTCAGCTGACTCCACACTGCAGTTTCTCTTGGGTCCCTTCCATCAGCATCAGCGACAGGGATCACTACAGGGGAAGGCAAGCCCGTTCTGAAAGACCCAGGGAAAGACCTCTGAAAAACCCAAGGAAGGAAGCCCTGAGGGCCTAGCTGTTCTCGGCTGCCTGCCTGACTGCCTGAAGGCCCCTTTTCCACTACCTTCAAGGAAAAACACAGCTCTGGGGTGTGAAGGGAGGAAGCTGAAAGACAGAGTTGGAGTGGGGAGAGGAGAGTGACTGAGGACACCAGGGAAAACCTGAGGAGGAGAGGGAGGAGGAAAATCTGTGGCCACTAGGCCCTGTCCAGGGAGAGATGGAAAGTCCTCACCCCTTGTTCACACTTCAGCTCCGCTTTCCATTCATTGGCTAGTATTGGGGCCCCAGGGTGAGTAATAGCAGGCCCCTCACCCCATGACCCACTTTCAGCTCCAGGCTGAAGGAGGCAGAGAGGGACCCGAGGCCCTATCTAGGTCACCCCAGTGGGTTATCCCATTGCGGCAGACCACACAGCTTCCCCCTGCCTGGCAGCCCTGGCAGGAAGGAAGGGCCAGCTTCTAAACCCAGTGGGGACTCCCACTCTCTGGGTCTTCATTTCTTTTTTTAAATGTTTATTTATTTATTTTGAGAGAGAGAAATGGCAAATGGGGCAAGGCAGAGGAAGAAAGTGAGACTCTCAAGCAGGCTCTTCACTGTTAGCACAGAGCCCGATGCAGGACTCAAATTCACCAACTGTAAGATAATGACCTGAGCAGAAATCAAGAGTCAGATGCTTAACTGGCTGAGTCACCCAGGGCCCACCGGGTCTTCATTTCTGACTCCGTATTTGTCTTTGACTGTTCGGAAGAGTCTTCCTGGCGACACAGGTACTTTTTTCTCCTTTGAGCTCACTTACCTCATGTCCCTCCCCTCATCATTCACCAAGAAAATCTGTGAGAGCTTGCCTGTGAGTCCTTTACCTGCATCTTATTCCTCTTTTTAAATTTTCCTTCGTCTCTTCAAGTCCATCTACTGAGACACGGAAACAGAACAGCTGGGGGCTGGATAAAGGAAGAAAGACAGAATTCACTGAGTGCTTGCTATGCCAAGAGCTATGCTAGGTGCTCTCGTGTAGTTTAGGTCTTCTGTTCTCTCGTGGCCCCACATGCAGTATCTTCATTGGGTAGATGAGACTTAGCAACTGGTTCAGCTTGCACAGCTAGGGCTGCTGGGGAAGCCTGGGATCATTTGGAGCCCTGATGCCTGAATGTCTGAAAGTCCTTTGGCTGTGATTCAGGTGCCTGAGAATGCAGCCCTTCCCAAGCTCTCCTGCAGGCTGCAACAGCCGGAAATCTCACCTGAACACTTAAAGTGCAGGACTTCCCCGGTGGAATTCCCAGAGCTGGAAATTCCCATGCCCTGAGGGAGAGGTAATTAGGTTCAGACTCCAATTTCCTGGAGGAGGGGCATATTTGGCTTGGCTTTGTTTTATGTAGGGTCTCCAGAGCCCAGTAGTCTATAGAGTGGGGAATGGGTTCAGGGATCTTTTTTTTGTAACTTTTATTTGCATTTATTTTATGGGTTCAGGAATTTTAAGCCAGGTAGAGAGAGAGGACTTTGGGGAGTGGCTCCCCACCCCCAAAGAGAAGCAGTCTCAGAATTAATTCCAACAAAGAGACCATGTTTCTTTTCTAGGCACATTTTATTTCTCGCCACTGACCAGTAGGGCGGTTACAGACATAACTCCCCTGGGGAGCAGAGGTTCAGCGATGTAGTGACAGTCAGTCACCAAATCAGCATTAATTAGACAACTCGATCAGATAAATATTTTTAAAAATATGTAAGCAAAAGGAGGCACAGAGGCCAGGAGGCCAGGTGGGAAGAGCCTAGAGTTCAGTTCCGTTTTCACAGAAAACATGTCCGAGTCAAGGCAGCCCCTTCATTCGGTCTCCCAGGACACCCCAACCTCCCAAATAAATACATTCATCAGTAAATAAATAAATAATAAATAAATAATAAATAATAACAAGTGCAAACATAAATAGAGGGAGCTGGCCCCGAGAGGGAGGGGCTGGGCTTTCCATCTCAGGGAAGAGTCTGGAAACATCTGAAGAAAGGGGGGTCTGAGGTCCACTCATGTCAAGTTCTAGATGAGATCTTCTTAAGGGATGTTCTGAAGTGTTCTGGCCAGAAAGGTTCCCTGACCTCCACATTCCAGGTGTCTCAGGTTGCATTGAGGAATCCAAACCTGAGATCTCCAGTGAATGCTGGAAGCCTCAGTTTGAATTCTTGCTGGTGGCCAGTGCTCCAAAGTCCAGGTCCCTGGATCTTAGGTTTGTAAGTGTTGTTATTTAAAGTTCTAAGCTTGCGGCCCAGCCCCGAGCCCCTCATTCTCTTTCTAAGCCAGAAGGGGATGAGGGGGTCAGAAAGAGCAGATAACAAAGGGGTTGAGGTGGGCAAGGATGGACGTCTGGCCCCCTCACAGGGCAATGATTCCAAAGTAGACCTGCCCGGACTCGGCAAAGTCGAGATAGTCAGGCAGATTGATCTCAGCGCTGAGTCGATCACCCTTCTCCAGTTGGAAGACCCCTCCCAGGTAGATGGGCTCATACCAGGGCTTGGCCTCAGCCCCCTCTGGGGTCTCCCTCTGGCAAGGGCTCTTAATGGCAGAGAGGAGGTTGACCTTGGTCTGGTAGGAGACGGCAAAGCGGCTGATGGTATGGGTGAGGAGCACATGGGTGGAAGGGCATCTTTGGCCCGTGAAGAGGACCTGGGAGTAGATGAGGTACAGCCCATCTGAGGGCACCATCAGCTGATTGTCTGTAAGCTCCACACCATTGGCCAGGAGGGCATTGGCACGCCGACTCAGCCACTGGAGTTTCCCTTCAGCTTCAGGGTTTGCTGGAGGGAAGAAGAGAAGAAGGGAGGGGTAAGTCAGTGTGACCCTGTCAGTTCTACTCTCCACATCCTGGCCCTCAAGTTCTGCCCAACCCCCCACCCCCCACATCCGGTTCCTGTCCCCTGTCTGTCTTCCCACATCTCATGTGGCCATGAGGTTCTGAGTGTCCCCCTCAAGGCCTGTGCTCCTCCTTCACTCTCTCCTTGAGCTCAGGGAGTCCTTCTCATACCATCTCCATGGTCTGTCTACCCTCAGGCCGGGTTCAGCCCCCCAGTCCTAGCCCTCTACATCCCATCTGCTTCACCATCCTCCAGCTACATCCTCAGAAGTCTTACCTACAACATGAGCTACTGGCTTGTCACTTGGAGTTCGAGATGATGATCCTGAGGAGGAAAGAGGAAAGAAAAGGTGAGACCCTTAAGCTTCCTGGAAAATATCCCATTACTTTGACTTCCATTCCTCCTCCTCCTCAAGCCAAAATGCTGAATTTCCCCCACTGCTGCTATCCCAGAAATAACTCCCACCCCCACCTAAGCCCAGAATCGGGAGAGAGGCTTTGGAGACACTTACTGAGTGTTTGGGGCAGCGGGTTGATTAGTTGGAGGCCATGTGGGAGCTGTAGGGGAGAAGAAGGAGGTTTAGCAACAGAACAAGTCACCCCTAAATGAGAAACAGCTATGCTGCTTATAGAGCTCATAGTCTAGTTTTCTCTCTCCGTTCATCCATTGATTCATCCATTCAACAACATTTTTCACTGTCCACGTGCCAGACACCCTATCTTCATCTTCCTTATCTCTTTCCTCACCTCTTTCCTTATCTCTCTCATATCGCCCACATCTTTGTGTCTCATGTCTTTATTCATATCACTTGTTCTTTTCCCATCTCTCCACACATCTCTCTCTCTCTGTGTCTATGTGTATGCTCATTTCTTCATTCAAGAAGTTTTTAGAGAGCACCTTCCGTGTGCTCCATCCCTCTCTCTCTGCCTCCATCTCTCTCCACATTTCTTTCTGCCTTCCCGTCTTTCTCCATGTTTTCTCTCTCACCCGTCCCCATTAGTACACCTCCTTCTCCCACCCCATTTCTTGCCCTCCTTATCTCCCATTTCTCTCTGGGTAGGAGAATGAGCCAAGCCTTGGTGAGGCACTCACCTCTTCCCTCTGGGGGCCAATCACTCCAAAGTGCAGCAGGCAGAAAAGTGTGGTGGCTCCTGCCACAAGGAGGAAGGAGAAGAGGCTGAGGCACAAGCACCTTCTGGAGCCCTGGAGGCCCCCTGCCTTCTTGGGGAGTGCCTCCTCGGCCAGCTCCACGTCCCGGATCATGCTTTCAGTGCTCATGATGTTCTTCTTAGGGGGCTCAAGTCCAGCTGGGAGATGGTAGAGCCCTAAGGCAGTGTTTATGAGAGAGAGAGAGAGTCGCTTGTCTGTTTGTCTGGGGGTGTGTCGTCTGAGATGTTATTTCCAGGGGGGTCTGGAGTTGCTTCTCTCTCTCCTGGTTGGTCCCCTGGTGTCCTCGCTGAGGGAGCTTCTGCTGGCTGGGTGTGCAGACAGCTGCATTTATACACCCTGTGGCGAGAGGAGGGTGAGAGGAGGGCGGGGAAAAGCTCTCATTCAACCAGCGGAAAACTTCCTTGGTGGAGAAACCCATGAGCTCATCTGGAGGAAGCGGTAGTGGGCCCTACACCTTCTGTCTCGGTTTCTTCTCCATCGCGGGGGTGGGGGTTTGGAAAGTTGGGGACACCCAGGCATCAAGGATACTTCCTACCCACCCCACTCAGGTTCTGAGGAAGATTTGCTGGGCCAGTCACTGCTGTGTATGTAGGACTCTGGAGGTTGGACCCAGTTTCTCACTGCCCCCAATTCCCATTCCCTCTTTTTTTTTTTTTTTTTTTTTTTTTTTTTTAGGATCAGGTCTGTGTGGCCTGTTTCCCTCTGATTTTCAGACAGGAGTAAGGTAGGTGTAGAGTTAGAAAAGGGAGGGGCTTCAGAAAGCTGAGTCCTTGGTGGGGAGAAACCTCAGAAGGGGACCTTTAGGGGAGAAAACTGTGCTGGGCCCTGAGACGTGTGTTTTGGTCCCTGGGGGAAAAAGAAGCTTGACAGAAGCAGCTTAAGGCTGGGGATGTGGATCGGGGCCTCTGAAAGGGCTGGAGAGGGGGTGGTAAATATCAGGGACATGCCCAGGACAGCCCCAGTGGGATTGAAAGCAACCCTGGGAATTCACAAACTCCATGAGGGCAGGCCTTCTCCTTTCATTCTGACCAAGGACTCAGCAGTGATAGTTTCAGTCTTGGCTTCCAAGGGAATCTGAGGTCTTGATTTTTGCACGAAACCTCCATCCCTCAGAGCCCCTGTGTGTGGCCATGTATCCCAAAGAACTCCAGCTCCCTCCAGAAATCTGGAGCCCTAGCCCTCAGGGCCCTTCTGCATCGCTAGGTCTCCTAAAGTGTCCCCTGTGTTCCCCACCCCCCCAGACTTGGGGAGTCTCCCACTCCTTGGGATCCTTGCATGGCCATGTCTTCCAGAGAGTCCCCAGGTCCACCTCCATGGTCCTGAACACCCTTTGGTGTGATCACTTCTCCCAAGAGGCCCTCTGTAACCCCGTTTCCTCAGAGCCTCTACATGTGGCTGCATCTGCCAGTGGTCTCCTGCCCTCCACGCCTTCAGACCTTGGACCCCCATTTCTCCTTTTTCTTCCCAGCTTATCCTTTGGTTTCCCTGCAGCAGCTCTGGTTGCCTCGCCTCTATGACTCCACCACACTTCCCCCGAGCTCCTTAGGCTCTTTATCTCTTTGTATGCCCAAAGTTCTTGTCTCTTCTGGGGCCTCTGTCCTCCTGTTCCTGAGAGACTTGGGAAATTCTCCCCTCCCAAACAGACAGACATAGACAACGTTTCAGAGAAAAGAGGTTTATTGGGCTTCATTGAAGGTGCAGATGTCTTCTCATGGGTGTCTGGTCAAGCAGTGGCTGGATCTTAAGAGTCTCTTTTTTTCCTTCTAGAGCTCCTCAGTGTCTCAGACCCACTTGTTTTCTCTCTCACTGGGTTATCCTTATGCTGATGTTCTCTTGCTCTTCATCTCTTGGGTGTATTTCTCTCTCTCTTCTGATGGCCCTCTATTATTCCCTTCCCTCCATCCTCCATAAATAAATAATTTAATTTTTTCCCTTCATAAATAATCCCCCCTCCGCTGCCTCCTGTCATCCACTCAAGCTCCTCCATGTGTCTGCCCCTTCCATGGGTAGGCCAGGCCTTCCTTAGATGGACAGGACAGATGAAGAGCTCTGGGTGGGAATTTCTAGGCAGACTTGAAATCCTCAGCCTTTCATTGGGGTAGTTCAGGGGGGTATGGTCCTCTGGGCTGCCTAGAATTCCTTCTTTGGAAGCTCCAGGTAACATGAGCAGGGGAGACTTGAGACAAGTGGAATGGTGGAAAGGGGTGTGGTGACCCTTGAAGTGGTCAGAATGGAGGCAAATGGAAGAAGGTCTTGAAACCAATTAGTTTTCCTTCTGGAGTTTTCTACAGAGCAAAGGCTCCAAAGAAGACACTACTGGGGCTGAGGAGTAGGTGGGAGATGCCATCTGTGTGAGTGGATAGCTGATCTCCCTGGGTGAGCAGGAACACAGCTCCCTGGTACACAGAACGCACCCAAGGTCCCTGTGGCCCTGGGCACACGGACTTCTGAGCACTGAGGAGAGGCACGTGGAAAGGGTACTGGGAGGAGAAGAGCTGGACCTCATGGGCCAGGTAGAGAGGGGTTGGGGTGGCCTTGGGGAAGCAGCCTTCCCCGGAGAAGACCACCTGAGAGTAGACAAAGTAGAGGCCACTGGTGGGGACCAGGAGGGAATTGTTGCTCAAAGAGAAGCCATGGCGGAGGAAGGCACGATCCGTGTTTGCTCTCCAGCGCAGTGAATTCTGGGTGCTGGGGTCTCCTAGGAAGAGCCATAGGGGATGGGAGAGGTCAAGAACCTGGGGGTCAACAGTCTTAATCCTTGAGGAAGTAAGTGCTGGACTGGGTTCCTGGGGGACGGTTGGGAAGATAGATGGGAGAGGGATACCCCTGTTTGGAGAGGTAGAGAAAGTTGGAGGCGGGGTGCAGTAGATGTTTGGTTCCTTGAAGGGGGTGTAAGAAGAGATCTGGGGGCTACATGTCTGGAGGGCCAGATGGTGTTTACCAATAAGATGAGCAGCAGGTTTGAGGGTGCCTTGTGCGAAGTGCTTCTGAGGGTGCTGATAGGCAGTCCGGGCAGCTGAGGGTGAGATGTCAACACCAGGAAGCCCCTAGGGGAGAAGACGGTTGAAGGTGGCTCTAGGGCCCAAGTTTGGCTGGGCCACCCCTGAAGCTCCCGTTCTCTTGCTGTCTCACCTGAGCCTCAGGCGGCAGGGCCAGCAGCAGCCCCAGAAGGAGGAGGAGGGGGGCGCTGCACACCCTCAGGAGGTAGAGCCGTCCAGGTGGTGTCATGGGGAGAACCTGTGGGGAGAGAGACAGTAGGTGGGGCGGGGCAAGGTGCGGATGACGGCCTCCTGCCCGCCTGCGGAGAGAGAGCCACCCAAGAGACAAGGCAACGGGTAAGAGAAGGGGACAAAATGCAGTCAGGAAAACCCCAAGGTGAGCGGGGGGGACAGAAAAAGAAACAGAGACACGGGAAGGGAACCGAGGGGGATCGTGGCAGAAACAGAGAATGTGTAATAGAGACAGAGAGAAAATGACTGGTGAAGAGTCAGAAGGAGGAAAAACCAAAACCAAACCCACCAAGCCCAGCCCCAGGCAGGAGGTACAGGAGGGGCTGGGGCGCAGGCGGAGGAGCAGGGTGCCCGGGGGAGCCCACCACCCAGCAGCCCAAGGAGACGGGGTGGGAGAGTCTCACCTGCTCTGTGGGGCCCCTGGCCCGGACGCCTGGGTCCCTTTATAGAGGAAGCTGCAGTGGCAGCGTGGCAGGCGGCGGGCGGGTTCTAGGCCCTGGCTGGGCCGGGGAAGCCCCCAGAGCTTAGAAGATGCTGCTGTTTCAGTCGAAGGCAGGAAAGGCTGAGGCCTAGGAGTGAACCGCAGGCCGGGGGCTCAGACGACTGAGTTCTGGGAAAGGGAGTGGGGTCAGGGGAACCGTGGGCTGGGAGGGGCAGGGAGCAGGGTCAGGCTTAGGAGTTCCAGAGAAGGGACGGACAGTCAGTTCGGAGAGGAGGGGGGAGCAGCTGGGGCGTGGGCTGGAGGCCCGGTTCCCTGAAGAGCGATTATATATAACACCTCTGCACCCTTGGTTGATTACAGGCTACTCTCTGTGCCCATTTCCTCCTCTTATACCCCCCCCCCCATCCTTGTCCCAAACAGCTCAACTCACATTTGTCCCAGTATGTGGACTTCCCTGGTCATCTGGCAGGTTTTATATCAAGAAGTTCCGTGATCTTCCCCTTTGCCTGCGACATTCTGGTTTATGCCTGATGTCCTGGTGAAAATGTTCATGGATCTCCCTTTTGCTCTCAAAAGTGTCCTGGTTTGGAAGATAAATGTTATGGTTCCCCTCCTCAGAGATGTTGTCACATACTCATGTATGATGAGGTCTCCTCTCACTGCAGAGGGGTGTCTTCTATCTCATCTCCACCTGAGGCAGCCCTCACAGATCAGATTTATGTAACCCCAAACAAACGTGCTCTGGTATCAAGGAATGTAGCAACTTCCAAAGTTCTTTACCAGGGAAGGCTTTGGAATTTCACACAGGAGGGGCTGGAGGGTGGTGAGCTAGGGTAAGGTGGGGACAACCACAGGATTTATCTTGAAGCTGCATTTGCAGAACCACTATTCGGTTTTAAAATTGTTAAAGATTTCTCCCTTTGAACTTGGGTACAGTTAGGCACACATCTCTTAAGAGTATAGCCTGCCGAATTTTTCCATCTGCTTATAGCCATGGAGCCATCATATTTTCAGATCCCCAGAAGGTTTTCTCATGTCCCCTCCGAGGTGATACCCTCCAAAGGTAACCAACACTTTCTGACCTCTGTCACCACAGATTAGTTGTTCCTGCTTTTGTATGTATAGATGAAGTCACATAGCATGTACTTGTTTGGGTTTAGCTTCTTTCACTCGACATGATGTTTGTGAGATTCATCCATGTGGTTGCATATCAGTAGTGGTTGGTTGGTTTGTTTCTCATTATGATGTCATAGTCTATTGTATGAATACACTCTAATTTATTTACTCATTCTTCTGTTGATGGACATTCGATTTATTTCTAGTTTTTAGCTGCTATGAAAGATGTTGATATGAACATTATTTTATTTTATTTTATTTTATTTTTATTATTTTTGAGAGAGAAAGTTCGAGCAGTGGAGGGGCAGAGAGAGAGGAAGAGGGAGATAATCCCAAGCAGGCTCCATGCTGTTAGCGCAGAGCCTGATGCAGGGCTTGAACCCACAAACCATGAGATCATGACCTTAGCTGAAGTCAGATGCTGAACTGACTGAGCCACCCAGGCACCCTCATATGAGCATTCTTATACATGAGCCAGTTTTCACTTAATTTGTGAGTATGAAAGCAAGTTTTCCAATGATGATTTTATCCGTGTTTCATAAGATTGAGAAAATAACAATTGGCTATGTCAAATATCATCATTTTTTTTTTTTAAATTTTTTAATGCTTTATTTCTAAGGGAGAGAGAGAGACAGCGCGAGCAGGGGAGGGTCAGAGAGAGAGGGAGTCACAGACTGAAACAGGCTCCAGGCTCCGAGCTGGCAGTCAGCACAGAGCCCGACGCGGGGCTCGAACCCACGAACCGCGAGATCATGACCCAAGCGAAAGTCGGACGCTTAACCAACTAAGCCACCCAGGCGCCCCTATCATCATTTTTTTTGAAGTTTATTTATTTTGATAGAGAGATGAGGGAAGGGCAGAGAGAGAGGGAGAGAGAGAGAATCCCAAGCAGGCTCTGCACTATCAGCACCAAGCCTGATGCGGGCTTGAACCCACAAACAGTGAGATCATGACTTGAGCTGAAACCAAGAGTCAGATGCTTAACCAACTGAGCCACCCAGGCACCCCAAATATCATTATTATTCTTACTGATGTTGACATGCTTTCATTTTGAGTGTTTAGAATGGCTAAAGCCCTCCCTCTATGGCATTAGGCATATTGTTGTTCTCCTCTGGCACAAACTTTCTGAGTTGTCTTGGTGTCCTGTGGCAGGCACATAATAAGTAACATTCAGGGTGTGTAGGAGCCATTTCTCCTGTTTTCCTCCTCTTTCTTGAGGCCCTTTGCTTTTCATGCCTTCCAATCTTATCTATTATTTCTTTTCACTCTCCTTCTACCTCTTTACCTTTCTCTGGATTTCACAAACATTTCCTGAGTACCTTGGACAAGCAATGAGGATGCAAATGTGAAAGATAGTCCCCTGACCTCTGGGAGGTCAAAGACAGAAAAGTTGAAAGCTGTAGGAAGACAGGAAAGTTACCAGATCATTACAATAAAATGTGTCAGTGGGCAGCCCACAGAAAAGCCATTGAACTTGGCCTGGGGGAGGGGTGTCAGGCATTAAGTGTTGAGGCAAAGAAGATGGCAAGGAGCATTCCAGATGGAGGGAACAGTATGTGCAAGGGCTGGAGGTAAAGGAGAGTATGAAATGTGCCAAAAGGTGCAATAGGGTACAAATAGAAGAAGCAGAGATGAGGCTTGGGAGGTAAGCCGAGGATACATTCTAAAGGGTTTAAAACTAAGAAAAGAAGTTTTATTTCATTCTAATTATAATGGGGAGCCACCAGTATATATATTTTTTAATGTTTATTTTTGGAGTGCCTGGGTGCCTCAGTCAGTTAAGTATCCGACTTTGGCTCAGGTCATGGTCTCACAGCTCGTGGGTTCGAGCCCCATGTTGGGCTCTGTGCTAACAGCTCAGAGCCTGGAGCCTGCTTCTCATTCTGTGTCTCCCTCTCTTTCTACCCCTCTCCTGCTCATGCTCTGTCTTTTTCTCTCTCTAAGATAAATAAGCATTAAAAAATAATAATAAATATTTATTTTGTTTTTGAGAGAGAGAGAATGAGATAGTGAGTGGGGGAGGGGCAGAGAGTGAGGGAGACAAAGGATCCAAAAACGGATCCACCATTTTTAAGTGAGACAGGGATTCATGCAAATAGGTACCTTGGAAAAAAGAGTCTGGAAGCTACATGAAGAATGGACTGGGGTATGGTACTTAGGGAGCTGGAGGGAAAACCAGAAGTGGAGGCTGGTAAGAGAGTTGTGCAATAACCCAGCAAGGAGATACAAGAGCCTACATTACATCGAGGCAGCAGCAGGAGGATGGAAAAGAGGAGAGGTTTTTTTTCAATGTTTATTTATTTTTGAGAGCGAGAAAGAGACAGAGTGTGAGTGGGGGAGGGGCAGAGAGCGAGGGAAGCACAGAATGTGAAGCAGGCTCCAGGCCCTTAGCTGTCAGCACAGAGCCTGATGCAGGTGCCCAAACTCACGAACTGCGAGATCATGGCCTGAGCCGAAGTTGGACGCTCAACCGACTGAGCCACCCAGGCGCCCCAGGAGGAGAGTTTTTGAGGCAAAATCTACAGGTCTTGGTGGCTGACCAGATGTGGTGGACAAAGAGTAGCCACAGCTGCCCCTTGTAAATATCTCTGTCGATATGTTGGCTGCTTCTTATTCTTTTAACCTCCTCTCTCTTATGTCCCTGTTGGTTTTCCTCTTGGTCCCTGTTCTTTTCCTTTTCTGTGTCCCTTTTCCTCTGGGGTTCCTTTTTCTTCCTGTTGTCTCCTTCTGTCTCTCTGATGGTAGAAGCTGATGGATCAAGAGACCTCATTTGTATTAAAATATAAAACAGTGTTGCAATTAATGGTGAGAAACTGAGAAAGGGAGAAACTTAGGTCAGAGAGGAAGACTGGGGCATTGAGGGACAAAAAGGGGAAGGTGAGAAAGAGTGATGGGGAGACATGAGAGACAGAGAGGAAGGAAGGGCAAGAGCTGGGCCGAGGCTCAGTGTCACGGGCGTTTGTGATGTACTGAAGGGCGCTCCTTGAGATGGGCCAATCTTGGTTTCAATCTCAGTTTCGGAGGTTGTGTGAAATTCGGTTTCTTTCTTGGGGAGGCCAGCAGTTGGTTTGGGGCTTTCCCTGGGTGGGAGGGGTGATGACTAGAGTCTTGTGCCCCAAACCCAGGGAAATACAGTCTCTACAGTGGAGAAACTAGTGAAATCTCTGAGGCCTCCAAATGAAGTTGAAATGACGTTAGCTTCAAACTTGAACTGAGCTTCACCACCTAAATTGGGATTTAATAAGTTTAACCCTAACTCAAATTTAACTTCTCAACCCAGATCGCAACCCAAACTCAACCCTAACCACAAATCTAAACACATACCAATAAATGAACCTGAAAGTAAACGTACCCTCTAAACTAACATAACCTTGTTTCCTACAGCTAAATGTTGAAATCTACTCATCTCCATACCTGACCCTATAGTTAAACCTAACTCTAAAGATAAGTCCAATCTAAGCCAGAAACCTGAAGTTGAGCTATCTCCTGTTTCACCCCACTATTTATCCATCCCTCCATTAAAAAAAAAAACTTTATTGGGGGCACCTGGGTGGCTCACTTGCTTAAGCATCTGACTCTTGATTTTGGCTCAGGTCGTGATCTCAGGGTTTGTGAGATCAAGTCCCTAGTTGGGCTCTGTGCTGACAGCATGGAGCCTGCTTGGGATTCTCTCTCTTCCTCTCTCTTTCTGCCCCTCCCCTGCTTAGTCTCTCTTTCTCAAAATAAATAAATAAACTTTAAAAAAAGTTTTCATTATGCTCTGGGCACTGTCCTAGGTAGTAGGTTTATGGCGGCAAAGAAATCAGACATCCTAGCAAGGCAGAAAGGAAATAACACTGAAGAAGTCAGTAAGTGGCGCTATGAGGAAATAATACAGGGCATGTGATGAGTGGCAGAGGACTACTTTAGACACAGAGGTCAGAAAAGTCCTCTCTGAGTAAGTGGCATTTAAGCTGAGATCCAAATGACAAGTAAAAGTGACCAGGTGAAGGTTTAGGGGAGAAGCATTCCAGGCAAAGGGAAGAGCCTACTGCAAAGGCTGGAAAGTAGAAATGAGCTGGGGGTGTTGAGGAACTGAAAGGAAACCAGTGTGGCTGGAGCAGAGAGAGAGTGGGAGAGGGGTGGGAGATGAGGTCAGAGAGAGGAGGCAGGATCCAGATCACACAGGGCCATGCAGAGGGAAATAAAGCATCTGGCTTCTATTCAACCATGGGAAGCCTTTGGAAGGTGTCAGTGTTTATGTGTGTGTGTATAAGGGGGGGAGGGAGGTATAGGGGATGGGAAGGAGGAGGACGAGAGAGAAAGAGGAGGGAGGCAGGGGTGATTGGATTTATGTTTTAATTTTTTAACTTTTATTAAAAATTTTTTTCTTGAGAGAGAGTGAGCTTGCACGTGCAGTCACCCAATCAGGGGAGAGGCAGAGAGAGAGAGAGAGAGAGAGAGCAAGGGAGAGAGAGAATCTCAAGCAGTTTCCATTCGAGGCATGGTGCCCCTACGTGGGGCTTATCGAGGGGCTTGATCTCACAACTGTGAGATCATGATCTGAGCTGAAATTAGGAGTCTAACACTTAGCTGACTNCTGAGCTGGCAGTCAGCACAGAGCCCGACGCGGGGCTCGAACCCGCGAACCGTGAGATCATGACCTAAGCGAAAGTCGGACGCTTAACCAACTAAGCCATCCAGGCCCCCCCCCTTTTTTTTTATAATTGGATTTGTGCTTTTAAAAGATCCTGTGTTTAGACTGGATTGTAGGAGGAAAGAGTGAAAGATGGACACTGGTTAGGAGGCAATAGCAGTAATAGCAAGAGAGAAGATGGTGGCAGCTATGAGAATGGAGAGAAGTAGATGCATTTGGGATATGTTTCAGGGGTAGAATTGCCAGGACTAGATGATAGACTGGATGGCAGGGGAGTGGGGGTGGAAGATAGAGAGATGGAAGTGGATTCTGATGAGGTGGGAAAACCAAAAGTTCAATTCTGAATAGGTTAAGTCCAAATCTTTGGGACAGACATCCAAGTGGAAACGTCACTTGGCAGTGACATAGGAGTCTGGGTTTCAGAGGCAAGATCAGAACTAGAGGGACAACCTTGGGAGTCATCAGCATGAAGATGCCATTTAATGCCATGGAACTGGAAGAAATACTTTGTCTTGTGCATCCCCTTAAGACTCCCTTCAAAGAATTTATGTTTTTTTCCCTCATAATAAATGTTATGTACCTTCCATTTTAAATTCCAGAAGCAGGAGCCTACCTCCTGTTTTCAGAAGCAAACTCCTCCAGACTTTGCCATCTTCTCCTGAACTCTCACTGGGATCTAACCTCCCTGGATTAGATTCCTTACCCACCGAGGACACTTCTACCAGTTAGTTTCACAGTATTCTATGGAACTCCTCATATATTCAAATTCTGTTTCATTTCTGAAAGTCTTCCTCTGGCAGTATTTACCCTAATGATGCTCCTTCTCTTTTTGGTGAAGGCTGCTCTTTCTTCTACCCAGTCACTAGGGGCAGGGGGCAGAGGAGAGACCGTGGTTTTGCACCACCGAGAACCTCCTTTTCTTCTCTTGAAGCCCATGCCTTTTGTATTTGCCATGCTCTTCCTATCTGCACAGAACAGTCTTCTCCAGCAACATCTTGATCACACTCTTAACATCTTTATCTCTAGCTCAGTTTTTCTTCATATCTCATCCCCACCAACATCTTTAGAGACTTCAAAACCGCACAAATGAATCTCACGCTCTGTCCTGTTAGTGCTTCAACTTTCTCAATGACAACAGCTTTCCAGCCTCTTTCCCTACTCCCCTTTAGGCATCCCTGAGCAATTTTGTATCTCAAACCTCAGCCTCACTTGGAAGGGCTACAATCTTCAATATCTGAACTCTGAATTCTCCCTCTCATCACAACCACTCCCTTTTCATACCCCCCACTCTTCCCTCCCATCAAATTAGTTCTCCATTCTCACTAAGACTTCCAGCCCCTCCTCTTTCCTTGTTTTCCTTGTCCATTTGGTTTAACTTGCACTGCATTGTCAAAAATTTCAACTACTTTCACCACACTTAAGAATACCATGATGACCTTGAAAAACTTGATTTGGGTAAACTCAGTGGTCTCATTCTTGGGGCCTTCTCCTGGGCTGCCAAACACTTCAGGAGGGAGTCATGTCACCAAAAGGGGCCATCTGCCAATTCTGGCCATCTAACCTCAGAAAGCCCTCAGTATTTCTTAATCCTTTCTTGATTCCCTGTTATACCCCTGTAGGCAATGTTTTAAAAATCCATGCCTCTTATGCCTCAACTTTCTCTCTTTACTTTCAGTTGGTGATAGTGTCATCTATTTTACTGTGCTCAAGACCCTCCAAGCTGGATCTCTTCATGTCCTTCTTTTTCCTTCACTTTATTTACATTTCATCTTTCTTTTCTTCTGACTCAGAGGACTCTCTTGTCCAAGGCTGATCCTTTGCACTGTGTATTCCACTTCCTCTGTCTTTACTATATTCTTTTCCCACATACATTTTCAGTATCTTTCTCTCTTCATGCGCCTTGCATTTTACAAACATGTTTAATTTTTGTAATTTCATGTAAATAAAAAATCCTTCCCGGGACTCTCTTTTTCCCTCAAATGTCCATTTCATCTCTCACTTTCTTTTTCTGTGTAATGTCTCCAGAGACTAGCCCCTTTGACTACCCACTTTTTTTGGGAACTGGTAAAATTTTCCTTATCTGTAAAATTCGTGGGTTGAACCAGAGATGATTCTTAGTTATCGTCCACATTCACTATTCTATGACTTTGTACCTACCACCTCCCTTTCCTCACCTCCCACTCATTCCTCAACCTGTGTAAAGTGATTTCTGCCCCTTTGGTAAGTGGAAACTGTTTTCTCAAAATTTGTAATTGTCTAGTTCCTGAACCCAAAGTATCTTTTCAACCTTCCCCTACTAGACTTCTTTGAAGGATTAGATGTATCTGCCCTGTCTCTGCTTGGCACACCCCTCCCTTGCCCCACTTGTCTTTCCCCACCTCCCTTCTTTATTGATTCCTCTTGCTTCGACTATCTTCAGGGGCTCTTCTGGTTAACCTCTTTGGAGATCCTGTCTACTCAGAGGCTCAATCTCCACTAGGAAGGGAATGATGCTCAAATCTACCCCTGCAGCCCAAACCTTTCTCTTGAGCTCAGGGACCTGCTTACCGGAAGTCTCCACCTGAGTGTTAGCATCTCAAATTCAGCAGGCCTTCTTTGAGCACTTTATTACTCTAGGTACTACTTAAAGTAATTACCTGTAGTTGTTACTTATATATTGTTTATATCATTAGACTGCAAGTTCATTGAAGGCAGCGAGTTTATTTCATTTAAACCCTTTGTTTTGCAGAGTACCCTGCTCCTATCAGGCACTTAATTTTATTGATTAGGGGCACCTGGTGGCTCAGTCAGTTAAGCTTTGGACTCTTGATTTTGGCTCAGGTCATGATCTTAGGGTTGTAAGCTCGAGCCCCGTGTTGGGCTCTGTGCTAGGTGTGGAGTCTGCTTGGAATTCTCCTTTCTCCTAAAGAAGAAATTATTGATTCAATGTCTGAAACTGAATTCCTTATCTTTCCCCTCAACCAGGTGTCTCCTTCTAGGCAGAAGGCATCATCTTTCTAATCCCCTAGGCTCAAAACTCGAGCGTCACCTAAGATTCCTCTTCCCTCAGTCCCACCATCCCAAGAGTTGTCTTGTGCTAATGATTTACCCTTTCAAGGTTTTTAAGATCTGTTCCCTCCTTTAATGCCATTTGGAGTTACTGGGGCCTAAGTGAAAGTACAAAGGTTTCAGAGTAAGATGAGCTTCGTGCTAATTGCACTACTTTTTGCAACTTCAGTACGTTTATGAACCCTTGGTTTCTTCATAACGGAGACCCACCACCCACCTTCTGAACAGTTGTTGGCAGAATTACTCATGTTAGGAACATGGCAGGCGTTCACAGAATGATAGTTGTTTTCTTCTTGACTCCTTGTCTGTAACCGCCGCAGCACTCTCCTGTTTGCTCTCTTCTGCACAGCTGTCACTATGGCACAGAAGATAAAGTCCCAAATCCTACACCTTGGCATTCTGCGGTCTTTTCTTCAACATGTGCTCACTCACACCTGTGCTTCATCTACCTCAGGACATTAATCTTTTCCCTTAATATGCCGTTTTTTGACTCCTGGCCTTGGCTGAAGCCATTTCACTTATCTACAGAGCCTTTCCATCCACCTCCGCCCATAGAAATTGTACCCATTCATCAGCACCAGCTCAAATGCCCTCTCCCTACTCGGAGTCCACCGCCCCCATGCTTTTGGATGGAATGCACCTTCCCCTTTCTGTATACACCGTGTCTTATGGTATAACATTTACTCAGCACCCTGTCTTGAATCACAACTAGGTGTGGGCCTGCCTCCCCTTCTCTCCCCTGTTGGACTGCATATATTGAAGCAGTTTGGATTTCTTTAGGCTACTTGAACTACACTGAATAGAGTCCCTCCCAGACCCTTTTTCCTAAATTAACCCAAATCTGCCCAAACCCCAACCCCCCAGTTGCGTCTTTCATCTTGCTAGTTTTGTTCCCTAATCCTGTTCTTCTAACTGAACCCCAATGCATCATCCTTCACTGGGAATTGATTCCTCATTCTAGCTCTTGAGAGCAGACATACACACTCGCACCTCCCCAGTGTTTCATGGGAGGCACTGAGTCATCCCTTGGGGATCCCTGGGCCCCCCTCCCTGCCCCCAACACAGTGGACAGGATGCCTGCTGCCTGGCCCCAGGGGGTCAGAGGAAGCCAGGGCCTCTAGGGCTCAGTATTTTTATCAACCTAGGAAACAAGAGACACAGAAGCGGAAACCCTGTGGTCAGAGAAAGTGAACAGCCCTCATCTCAGGGGAACCCCCAACAGGGCTGGGGGCCAGACACCAGGGAGGGACGTTGATAAGAAGGAGGTCTGGGGGGCCAGGTATCAGGGCTTATCTTGCTTAGGTTTTATGTGACTCTCACAGAGGGGAAATGATTTGAAAACCAGAGACAAATCTGGATGGAGGCGCAAATTTGGACACCAAAAGTTTCTATTGCTTACCTTTCAACACCAGCTTCGGGATCCTAACCCCAACTCCCCCCAACTCCAAACCTGGGCTCTTTGCATGCCACTTCCGAAACCTCCGGCTGTGAGAGGAACCGGACGCCTGGGTTGCTCACAGCTCACAGGCTCTTCTCTGAATCACAGCAGCTTCCTCTCACAGGATCTTTCTCACCAGCCCTTCCTCCTCCTGCCCCCTGAACAGCTGCCTGGTCCCTGCGAGGCCTTGGGTCTCTGAGCTGTCTTCTCCCAGGGTCTTGTGTCCACCCCGTGTGCCCCTGCTTCCACAGGCTTCCCCTCCACCTCCACCCCTGGGACTCTCCCGAGTACACTGGGCCTCCAGATCTGAAAAATAAGGTTTCTGACTCGTGAGATTCTCTGAGGTAGACCTGAGCAGACTGCATATGCCAGCGCATGCCTGTACCGTCCCTTCCTTTCATGGAGTTCCCTGTTGTGTCCTGGGGGACAACACTGGGGTTTGGTACTGTCAACAGCTTCCTCTCCCTCCACCCCTCAGGACCTTTCCCTCAATGTCAGGAAAAGATACCTATCTGGAAGGCCAAGTCTGGACTGCCCAGAGGTGAAGCCGAGGTCTGGGATGCGGGCAAAGCTGGGTAGAGAGGAGGACTGGGGCCCTGGAGGAAGAGAGATGGACTGAGGCGCTAGAGGGGAGATGGCCTTGGGTGTGGACCCCTGGTTGCCCAAGAGCAGACAACCCAGGTTACATAATTTGGCTCTTTCCACCTCCTTCCCCTGCTCCTAATTTTAGCAACCGAAATTCCACTCCCCCACAGGGCTCTTCCTCTGTCCATTCTGCTTCTATCCCATCCTCCCACAACCTCCTCATGGCCCCCAGCTTCAGCTGCCCCCAACTCAGATCGTTCAGTGACTCAGCAAAGGGAAAGCCCTGTGCTGGAGGAAGGGGGTGTTAAGTGGGGAGGAGGATGTGGTTCTGGTCGGGGAACTGGGGAGAGGAGGGAAACTGGTTTTGTTCCCTTTTTTTGCCTCTGTTCACATCTATTTCTCCAGTCACTGTCTGCAGAGTGCAGGAGCCCAGCGCAGGGAGGGGAGTGAGCCTGGTGGGCAACATGGGTCTTTTCAGGGCTGCCTGTGCATGAGGGTGAGCAAGCAGGGCCTTCCTGCCTCCCGCCGGGGGCATGGCTCAGTGTGTGCGTGCGTGTTGTAGGTGTGTAGGAGCTGCGGCTTTTGGCAGGCGGGGTGGGAAAGGAGATGTCACGTATGATGAAAACCACAGCAATGGAAAAAGGCAGAGGAGACACCGGGAGTGAGATGTGGAACCAGGTCTTATTAGGAAATGGAGGAGTCAAGGAGCAGTGGTGGTGGCCCATATCCTCCCCACCCCCACTCATTACAAGTTTCGCTCCCACCCCATATGCTTCGCGGTGGTGCAGCATCAGCTTCTTCCTCGTCATCCCCAGCCCTGACCTGCCCCTTACTACTGCCCTGCCCCTAAGGCTGCACTCCCTGCAGTTTCTCACTCTTTCCCTGGGGTCACTTGAGGGCCTCCGCATGGCGATTCAGGGCTTGAGAAAGGGCTGTCACAGCTCCCATCACGCGGCCCAGCTCCCAAGTCTCAATCTGGCTTCGGAATCGCTGCAGGAAGCGGTCAGGGTGCCAGCGGACCTGCTGGACCCTCAAGTACCTCCTCAGAGCCCCCTGCTCCTCCAAGGGGGGCCCTCTGGCCACCAGGGCTGCAGCCATGGCCTCTGGGTCCCCTCCCCCAGGGCAGGGCCAGGGCACATCGCCAAAGCGCCAGAGGCTGCCCCTCCCTGCTCCTCTTGGGTGCTCTGCCCTGGGCCCAGCCCTGGCCGGCTCTGGCCCTTGGTCCCCACGAGCCTCCTGTGCCCTCCTGGCTCGGCTCTCACGCAGTTCTTCCTCCTTGGCCCGGGCTCGCTCTCGGAAGAGCCGCTGTTCCTCCTCCTGCTGTCGCCAGTTGTGACTGGAGCCCTCAGCCCGCGGGGGTTGCCGGGCTCCCTCTGCCTCGTGCTGCTGCTGCTGCTTCTGAGCATGTTCCTGGGCCAGGCGATCTGACCAGGCTGCGAAGGACTCGGGTTCCTGGGTCTCATGGGAAGTATCATCTGTTTGGGAGGGCAGGATGGGTGTGGTCGGGGAGATGCCATGAGAAGGTGACAGGCAAGAGGGGCAGGGAGGTATAGAGGAAGGAGCACAGGAAGCCAGTGGGAGCACCCATACGGTAGGTACAGGAAAAGCCGTCAAAGGGAAGAAGGGCAGCTATGAATGGGAATGGATTCCTTACCTTCAAACCTCCCAATGACCTCCTGCCACTCATCCTCCAGCTCTCCCTGCAGCTTCTGCCTCCATTCCCGCTCCTTAGAGGCCTCATCTTCTTCCTCCTCTTCAGCAGAATCCCAGGGGGGGCCCCAGCCCAGAATTTGCCCAGGGGTCTCCCCATCCTTATTCTTTATTCCCATAGCAGAGGGGCAGCGACTCAGCAGTGGCAGGAAGAAGTCCGTGTAGGCTGTTGGTGGGAGAGCAGTGGGCAGAAATTAGCTGGGACTCCCACTCCTTGGCAGGGCTGCCATCTTGAATCCTGCTGGTCACTCACTCCCTTGGTCTTAGAGCAATGGAAAGGGTTGCCCACATGGAAGTCTCCTGGGTATTGGGAAATCACGGTCACTGACAAACATTTACTGATAGTTTACCACATGCGTGGTTAAGTGTGTAGTTTACAATACTCTGACCTGTGTTCCTACAAACCGTTTCAGTGTCCTAGGAGTTCTGCTATGTTAAATGACATTTTCTAGCCTGCCTCCAGCCACCGCGGACAATGTCAAAAACCCCTAACTATGTATTTAATTTTTAGTTAGAAAATATTGTCACTTTATAACTCTTAGTGTGTTTCTCATCCAAAACTATAATTCAGACTGGTAAAATACCTGAATATTTTACTCTGTACCATTATAGATATACAAATAAATAATAGGTGCCCTTGGACATAGCTCTTTTTCTTATTTATTTACCCATTTTGAGAGAGACAGAAGGAGTGTGAATGGGGAAGGGGTAGAGAGAGGGAGAAAGAGAGAATCCCAACCAGGCTCCACACTGTCAACACAGAGCCTGATGTGGGGCTTGCTCTCACGAAACCAGGAGATCATGACCTGAGCAGAAACAGAGAAGGATGCTTAACCGACTTGAGGCACCCAGGTGCCCCTTGCATTGCTTTTCAATTAACTGAGTAAAATAAATGTTTTCAGGCGAATTTCTCTCAGCCAGTCTCATGGGGCATACTGGAAGGGGGATTGGGAAGTAGAGGGTCCAGATCAGCAACGAGCTTGAGCTACAGAAATGTTCCCAGGAGCAGAGTAAGCTTGTTCTAAATGACTACTGACCTAGGGCAGCGGGAAAAGGCTGAGACAGAGCATCCCACCCAGGGCCTGGCTGACAGGAGGCTGAGGTAAACAAGAGAGGACTGACATTCCTGAACTCTCCTCTTCCTGAGTCCTCACTGCATTCACTCTAGCGTCAGCAGAAGGCCATGCTGCTCACTTCACTACCAACCCAACACTCTACTTCTGGTCAAGCCCACCCACCATGGCCACCAAGCACCTCTTCACTCCTGGGACAGAGGAAGGTGAGTGAAGTACCTTCCCTTCCTGTGGACCTACTTTCTCTCCCTAGGGCAGAAGGAAATGGGCTGGCAAACCTTAAATCTTTATTTTGTGGTACTGGACACTACTGGCCACGTGGCAAAAGGATGGGACAAGGGAAGGGTTGTCCTGTCACTGCCAGGAAGGCAGGAAAACAGAATGGGCCAACCTTGGCTAGCCGAGGCCCATCACCCCCCACCTATCACCTCTTGGTGCATCATTGAGTGCCGCCCAGCCCAAATCACTACAGGATGAGGGGAGGGGGCACTTATTACTGACGTGACCAGTCACAAGCCCTCCCAACTTGTCCCATCCAGCAAATACCTGGTCCTGTTTTTCAACTGTTTATTCCCAACTAGGGTTCACAGCACGTAGGATGGGTGGGTGCTCAGACTTGCATAGGAGGTTTTTTTTTCCCTTAAATAGTTTATTGTCAAGCTGGTTTCCATATAACAACCAGTGCTCATTCCAACAAGTGCCCTCCTCCGTGCCCATCACCCCCCTTCCCCTCTCCCCCATCTCCATCAGCCCTCAGTTTGTTCTCAGCATTCAAGAGTCTCTCATGGTTTGCCTCCCTCCCTCTCTCAAACTATTTTTCCCCTTCTTCTCCCCCATGGTCCTCCATTAAGTTCCTCCTAATCCTCCTATCCGAGCAAATATATGGTAGCTGTCCTTCTCTGCCTGACTTATTTTGCTCAGCATAACACCCTCAAGGTCCATCCATGTTGCTACACATGGCCAGATTTCATTCTTTCTCATTGCCATGTAGTATTCCATCATATAGATAAACCACATCTTCCTGATCCATTCGTCAGTTGATGGACACTTAGGCTCTTTCCATGATTTGGCTATTGTTGAGAGTGCTGCTATGAACATTGGGGTACATGTGCCCCTATCACATAGGAGGTTTTAAAATTCATAGGTTTTAAGGAGTAAGGCCTCCAACTATAAAACATGGCAAGTAAAATATGGTACAGCATATTAAATAACCACTAAAAACGATGCCTATGTGAGGACAAACCTGCCTATAAAATCATACATAGGATGCAGTCACAACCATGTGAAAAAAGAGGCCAAATCCTATGGTTAAAAAAATAAGTAGAAGGAAATGTGTAAAAATTCTAGTCTCTGTGTGGTAGGCCTATGGGTGACTGTGCTCCAATCTTACTTGGTAAATATTTTAATGTAAATGGGATACAACTAATGTGAAAAATGTTTTTCTTTATAAAGGATGAAGAATAAATTTGATCACTGTTAACCGTTTGCTGTGGTCCCTTCCAGTCCTGTCCTGGTGTATATAAATGCATATGTGGGGCAACTTTTATCAGAAGTATATAACCACGCTATATCTATTGTTTGGCAACTTGCTGTTTTCACTTAACGTCTCATTTGTATTTTTCCACAAGAGTATACACAGCCTACCTCATTCTTTTTTATGACTGTGTAGTGTTCCGCTATGTATATGAAACAAACATCTCCCACCCCCAGTCAACAGATTTTGTTTCCAAAAATGTTCAGCCTCCTACATATGTCTCTGTGGACAAGGAGTGGGGTAGCTTCTCGGAAGTGGAATTTCTGAGTCAAAGAACACGTGCGATTTTACTGAATTGCTCTCAAATTTGTGCCAATGTACATCCCTACATAGAATATGAGCGCCTGTGTCGTCCTTTACCAAAGTTGAGTATCAGCAACCCACTCTTTTAATTTTGCTCATCTGACAGATTAAAAAAAGATTAACTTTTTTCCTTTTTTAATATGTTTTGGCCCACTCTTTCTTCCTTTCTTTTTTTCTTTCCTTGTGTCTTTCTTTATTTAAAGATTTTATTTTAAGTAATCTCTATACCCAATATTGGCTTGAACTCATGACCCTGAGATCAAGAGTCACAATCTCTACCAACTGAGCCAGTCAGATGCTTCTCGCTCTTTATCTCTTTTGTGAATGACTTGTTCATATTCCTTGTCTACTTTTCCCTTGGATATTATACATGTAGACATGAGAGCTCTTTATATATTATAGATATCAACCCCTTGTGCCACATATTTGTAAATATTTTCTCCCATCCTTAAAAAGTTTTTATGTAGTTAAATCTGTATCAATATTTTCTTTCATTGCTTTTGGCTTTATTTCATCCTTAGAAAGGCTTTCTCCACTCTAAGATTATAAAAATATTCTCCAATGTTTTTTTCTGCTAATTTTTATTTTTAGAAATCCAAAAAAAAAAAAAGTATAGTACAATAAGCACCCCCATTCCTCCTACAAAGTATGTTACTGTCCTGTCATTTTTGCAACATTATTTTGTATTAAAGAAATAAAATATCATAGATAAAGCTAAAGCTTTCTCTAATATTGCTTCTAAATATTATTCCCCACCCGCCGCTTATCACCAGAGGAAACGCCTCCCATGAATTTGTTACATACTCTTCCTGTTGTACTTAGATATTTAAGCTGCTATTATCTTATTTTATTTATTTATTTATGAGAGAGAAATTTTAGAGAGAGAAAGTGTGGACAAACAGGGGAAAGGGTCAGGGAGAAAAGAGAATTTTAAGCAGGCTAAGTTGCTATTATTTATTTAATTTAGAGAGAGAAATTTTAGAGAGAGGTGTGGACAAGCAGAGGAAAGGGGCAGGGGGAGAAGAGACCTTTAAGCAGGCTCCATGCTTATTGTAGAGCCTGACATGGGTTTTGATCTCACAACCCTGGGATCATGACCTGAGCGGAAATCAAGAGGTAGATGCTCAACTGCTTGAGCCACTCGGGTGCCCCTATTATTTACATTTATTTATTTATGTATTAAATGTTTATTTTTGGGAGAGAGAGCACAAGTCGGGGAGAGACAGAGAGAGGGGGGACAGGATCTGAAGCAGGTTCTGAGCTGCCAGTGCAAAGCCTGACGTGGGACTTGAACCCACCAACCATGAGATCACGACACAAGTTGAAGTTGGATGCTCAACCGACTGAGCCACTGAGGTGCCCCTCCTGTAATTTACTTTTGAGTCAGGTGTGAGGTAGGAGTCCTTTCCCTAGATGAACCAAATGTTCCAAAATTGCTCACCACCCTCCAGTGATTTGAAATGCCACTTTTATCATCAATTTAGCAGTACATATCAACTTCCCAGTGTTCTTTAATTAATATGTTGTACTTTAATATTGAGAAAAATCTATATGAAAAAAATTGTGAAGTAAAAACGCACTCTGTGTCTTACTGATGGCAGCACTGTTCTTCCCCTCTCCATAAAAAGACATGATTTCTATTTTAAAGGCACATTCACACTAACTGGTATAACACGCTTTTTAAAAACACCAATATAGGAAGTTTATACTGAGTGATGATTGATGGAGGCACAGAGGAAGAAGAGGTAAAAGTGGGTACGGTGGGGATATCTGGATGGCTCAGTCAGTTAAGTGGCTCACTCTGGATTTCAGCTCAGGCCAGGACTTCACGGTCTGTGAGACTGACCCCACATTGGGCTCTGTGCTGACAGTGTGGAGTCCGCTTGGGGTTCTCTCTCTTCCCCTCTCTCTGCTCCTCCCCCGTTGTTCTCTGCCTTAAAATAAACAGGCATTAAAAAAAAATTACAAAAACAAAAAGCAGACAGGGTGGTCAGAAAGGGCTCTAAGGAGGAGGTGGCGCTTACGTTGGGCTGGAAAGGGAGGATAACCTAGCCAAGTGGAAATCAGGTGGATGGGAAGGCAAGTAAGAGACAGGCAGTCTTGTGAAAACATGCCTGGGGTCACTGAAGACAGAGCTATGTAGCTGGAGTTGCAGGTTTGTGGTTGTGCCATGGTAGGTAAGGCTGAAAGGCAAATGGAACATAAACCAGATGGCTCAGCTAGCTGCAAAATGGGGCCACCGCTTACTCCTACTGTGCAGGTCAAAGTGAGTAATGAGTGGTAGATGTCTGGTACTTTGCTGGCACAGAGCAGAAGTATAGTAAATGTTACATTAAAAAAACAAAACAAAACAAAACAAACAAACAAAAAACCAGGCTGGCTTTGGACTTAATCATTTTTGCAAAGACTGTTTCTTAGTGTTCACTAATTCTTGTATACAGAGAATGGTTATTGTCCAACTAAGGTGTGTTTATATGGGGGTCTGTGGCAACTAAGACCACTTCCTCATGAGGTGATGGGTCCCAAAAAGAAGTTACCAAAAGCCATCACAAGCTTCTCATTGGTTGTGACCTTACAGTCAAGATAATCCAGCACAAACTGCCTCATCCCTCACCTAATGTGTGAATGGGGGAAAAACCTCCCTTCCTCAGTGCATCCTGGGTCATTTCATCTGTTCAAAGAAAATATTTGCATTTAAAGACAGAATGGTCTCCAGAACAGCTCAAAGCTGAATAAGGAGGGCAATTTTAGCAAAGAGCCAGAGGGCCACCTGGTGGCAGGACTGTCAGGGGAACAGGAGGAAGTAAGGCCTGAGAGGACACCAGGGCTTGGGAGTGACCTGAGTGCAGGTCCCCCTTAGGAAGACAACAACCTGTCAGTTACGAGATTTCAGTAAGTTCCTAAATCTTCTGGGCCCTGCTTTCCTCATCTGTAATGGGATAATAGTGTCAATCCCATACGCTCTTAGATGTCAATATGATAACAGAAGATCCTGCCACACTATGAGATAGTTTTATTACTCAAAAAGCCATAGTAGGATAATACAAGAATAAAAATAACAATACTTGTCATCTAGTGAGTACCAGACCTGCCAAGTGCTTGCCTCATTTACTTGTCACAACTTTCATTTGAGAGAAGTTAAAATATTAAAAAAATAAAAAATTTTTAAAAAGGCAAATTAGGGTCATGGAAGTTAAGTCACATGTCACTGTTAACACAGCTGGCAAGTGGTAGAGGCTGAACTTGGAGGAGGTCTGGGATCTGCCACAGGGTTCTCTGCTCTCTTGCCGTGTATAATATGAGCTGTCAAATTAGATGCCTGCATTTCTCAAGCCTTCTCTTTTTGTTTTTAGTTAACAAAAAAACCTGAATATGCCAGCCTATCTCATTATGTTAAGGGGAATTAAAGGGGATTTTGAAAATTTACCGTACGGGGAGAAGCTTTTGGGGTGAGAGGGGTTTCTTTTGGGGAGCTGGAAGACGGTAATAGCAGCAATCAAACGGAGTAAAGGTTGTTCATCCCAACCCCGATTTTCCTCTAATGTTCTCACTCTAGAAGGAAAACCTCTAGAGGGATTTATCTTCCTAAGGGCTATTATCTCTACAGAGGTGCCTCCACTGTCAATAGGTCCCCACCTGAAACCCTCAGTGTCAAAGGTTTCTCAGAACTCAGATGTTTTTGGGATTTGGTAGGGCTGATCTGAAAGTACATACATTGTATCTAAGGTAGCGGAGGAAGGCCTGGGCAGCTCCAGTAACCAAACACCTTGAATGTTTCTGCAGTGAAATGTGTGAATATTGGCATCAGTAGGATAAAAATGAATGACAGATCGTCTCACTTTAGTTCAGGTTAGGTTTTGTCTCCAAACGAGTCTGGTGGCTGACTGATAAAAAATGTTTGGCTCTTAGTGTTTTGAGTTGCAGAACTGAGGGTAAGGGAGTATGGATCTGCTAATAACAGGAACAAGGGCCAAAATCTACTGAATGCTATCTCAGGCCAGGTGCTCTAATTATGTTCGGTGTCAGTTCATTCTCAAAACATATAGGACAGCCTGGGTGCTTTGAACATGGGCACTATTATTGTATAGTTCTACAATATATCACACAGGATAACACAGTCGTTAAGAGTACGGACGGTCTAGTTAGGCTGCCTGGGTTATAATCCCTGCTCTACCACTTTGTTGCTGGGTGACTCTGGCAAGTTACTTCTCTGTGCTGTTTTCCCACCCGAGAAATAGGGGATAATATTAATATTTATAATTACATAAGCATGTTGTGAGGACTAAATGAGTGGTTTTGTGAGAAGTGCTGGAATATAGCAAGAGTTATTATTTAATTTTGCATGGGGGCAAACTAAGCCTCAGGGAAGTTTAGGAAGTTGCCCAAGAATACTCAGCTGTTAATGTGGAGCTGGGATTTGAACCCAGGCAATCTAACTGCAGAGACTACCCTCTATCCTACTTTTTGTACTACAGGCAAACAACCAGTCAAGACACAGAGTAGCTACTAATCTAGAAAGATGTGAAAATTGAAGTTGCTATTTCAAGAATGCTGGGCTCTTCAGAGAATGAATGGTAGCTCAGTAACCTAAAGGCACAAATGACTGCCACATGTCAATGTGGAGAGCTACCTTCCTCCGAATCACTAGCTTATTTTTCAAATGTTGGCCTTCATCGCCTTCCCGCTCATGACCTTGTTCCCCACCAGGCAAACTCACCATCAGGGCCCTGGCGGGCAGCAGCGTGCAGCGCCGTGTCCCCGTGGCGGTCCTGGTGGGCAGGGTCAGCCCCAAGCCGAAGAAGCAGACACAGGGCGGGGGCATCGTGCCGGGCACAGGCCCGGTGCAGTGGTGGGGGTTGTCCAGCGTCTACATCAAGGCCCGGGTGTCGCTGGAGGAGGGCCTGGGCCCGGACCAGCCGTCCTGCAGACAAGTAACGACGGAAACGACGCTCTCGGCGTTGGCGGCGGGAAGTGGAGGCCATGGAAGTCTTGGGCTGAGGAAGGAAAAAAAGGCAGCAGTCAGGGCCCCAGCCTTGCTAGTCCCTCCCCCATCCCTGACAGTCCATCTTGTTCCTCCCTTCGGTTCCCCTTCTTTTTACATCTTCGGGAACAGATGAGGCCTATCCTAACGCTCATCCCTTAACCAGATGACAGGTTTGAAAACAGTTTTGAAGGGAGTTTGGGTCACAGATACTTTTAATGTAAAATCTGAGAAAATGGTAAATAATTGCTTTTGAGGCTCACTAGCCCAGATAAGTTTTAATACGGGACTTTGAAAAAGACAAATAATGATGAGGGACATTTATATCAACAGAAATCTGAATTTAAAAGTCACAGACAATTTCAAAATAATGATCTAGAAATTTTATATAATGTACCCGGCAGACAGATGTGGAGGCTTCTCCCTCTGGGACCTGGGGGGAGGGGTTACTCATCAGACCTGCCCCCCCCCGCCCCCCTAAGTACCCCCAGAGCTGTAGGCCCGAGGCCTGTGTTTAAGACGGTCGCAAGAAGGGAGGCGGGAAGGGCGGAGACAGTAGGCTGGCGGAAATGGCGCAAGTCGAGACGCAGGTAAAGGGCGGAAACGCACTTGGAAGGCACGTTACCGGATGTCGTCTCGCTCCGAGGGGACGGGAGGGGAACGGGGAGGGGGGTGGTGTTCCCTCAGTCTGGCCTCCGGGGGGAAACTAGGGGAAGTTAAGGTAAAGGGTCCGCCGGAAACGATAAGACTGGACGGTAGACGAGAAAAAGGAACCGAGCAAGGGAGGGTAAAAACGATGATTTAGAGATTTAGCCTCCCCCCACCCCCCGACAGGGAAGAGAGGAGATGGTTGAAAAATAGATGAGAAGAGAGAGAAAACAGTAGAGATGAAGAGGATTAAAAATCATGGTGAAAATGGAAAACCAAAACTAAAAACACGGTGAGGTCAAGAACTGGGACAAATCAAAAAAGACGCGTGAGGGACCTAAAAAAACAAGAGTAGGGCAAGGCAAATGAAAATTTAGACTTGGGAAAGATACAGAAAAAGAGATGAAAAAGGGAGGGAGAGAGAAAAACGAGAGGAAGAGAAGTAGGAAGAATTCAGAGAAACCCAGCATACCCTTTTCCCAACACACGACACATGTTGACTTCCTTCCCCCTTTTTCAACCCCTCTATGCCTCCTTTTTACTCCTCTCTGCCCCTCCCCCCGTTCCTAGGCGGCGGACCAGGAAACCCTGCACCTGCTGTGATGAGAGCGAGCAGCTCTGGGCCTGGTCTCTGCTGCTCCCAGGTGGTCCTTCTGGGTATTGCAAGTGTGGGAGGTAGGAGAAGAGACCAGCCATCCATGGGAGGATCAGTTTGGAGGAGACACCTGGTGCAGCAGGCTTAGCGGAAAGGGGGAGCACTAAGACCCAGGGACAGTGGAGGATTGGAGCGAGGAGCTGGAGGAAGAGGAGTAGGTGGTGTGTGTGCGTTGGGGGTTGGGGGGAGCCTTCTGGTACCTTGGTAGCATCCGAAACAGCATCAGCCATAACCATAGAAATGGCCAGTCAGTCTCAGGGTATCCAGCAGCTCCTGCAAGCTGAGAAGCGGGCGGCTGAGAAGGTGGCAGATGCCAGAAAGAGTGAGTTCCCTTTTCTCTCCCTTAGGAGTCTGGAAAGAAAATTGGGGTGCGAGGGGACAGCAAACATTTGAGTCCTTGGGATGGGGCGGAGGGAGAAAGCTGATGCTGTTGGGATGGCTGATTAGGAGGATGATTTTCGGGGGCTGATTACGAGGGTGGGTGTTAGAATCTAGCACCTGGTTGGCTGAGAGAAGGCAGAAAAATGTTCTGGAAAGGAATGACTCCTAGTATCACATTTTGTGAGGGGGTCTACTCCCACCCCCTATCTATTCTTCTACTTCCAGGGAAGGCCCGGCGTCTGAAGCAGGCAAAGGAGGAGGCACAGATGGAGGTGGAGCAGTACCGTCGGGAGCGGGAACAGGAATTCCAGAGCAAGCAGCAGGCGGTGCGTTGTGGGAGAGTTGAGATGGGATCCTGGGTGGAAGTTGGTAGGTGTATCTGACGATGTGTGTATGGGATGACCCTAAAAGAAAATAAGGTGGTAAAGGACTGAAGGAGACCCTTGGTAGGAACCATGTTATTGATCAAGATATGTGATATGTAAGAGAATCTGAGAGTTTTGAAAGACTTATATGGTTTGTGGGGGAGGGGGAATTGCCACCATCTGTGTGGAGTATGATGTCATTTGGGGTGGAAGGCAAAGTTTTATGGCCATGTGTAGTGAGGTAGTGGGGATTTTCCAGTTTTTTTAGGATGAAGTTGGATGTCAAGTCTCAAAGGAAAGGGAATTGTGTTGCTTTCTTTGGTGTCTGGATATTTCCATGGGATGAGGGTGGTTTTGGCAAGGACTTTTCTTCCTAGCCTTGCTCCAGGATCTTTCCCTCCACATACCTGGACCCTTCTTTCTGTGTTTCTGCTTTTGCTTTTCTCTTTTCCACCTCTTCTCCCCCCCCCCCCCCCCCCCCCCATGCTCATGCATGCCCACACACACTCTGTCTCTCTTTCTCTCTCTCAAAATAAATNCCCCCCCCCCCCCCCCCCAGGCCATGGGCTCTCAGGGGAACCTGTCTGCTGAGGTGGAGCAGGCTACAAGACGCCAGGTGCAGGGCATGCAGAGCTCCCAGCAGAGAAACCGTGAACGCGTCCTGGCCCAACTTCTTGGCATGGTTTGTGACGTCAGGCCCCAGGTCCACCCCAACTACCGGATTGCTGCCTAGGATCCACATAGGACCTGACTGTTCCCTTCCAGTTCCCTTCCTCAAAGAAATCCCCTAAACAAAATTACCACCCACCAACTTCACTGCTTCTTTCCCATTTTCTCTCCTTTCCATTTCCTAGAAATTCTAGGGGCAAGATCCAATAATTCTGTGAAATTTATAAGTATCTTGCTCAGATCTGAATCTCCTTCCTGTTCTTTAACCTTCACAGGGACTTGTAAACTCCCAAGTCACCCTCACCGAAACCCTCTGTGAAATTTGTAGCATGGAGAAGTAGGGATATGGAAAAAAAATTTGACTTCAGAGCCTGGAAACATTGGGTCCCTTTCCCAACCCTGCCACTTGCTGTCTGTGCACCCAGGACAGCTACTTAACCCATATCCAGTGTCCTCCTTTGCAAGACTGGCATGATGATGATGATTGTAGTAACAATAATACCTACCTTATGGGGCTGCTTCAATGATTAGGAATCACTCTGTAAAGAGCCTAGCATGGTTTCTGGCATGTAGCAGCTGTGATTCAATAAATGTCAGCCCTATGGTATTATTACCACCCCCTGCCCACCTGTCAAAACCAAAAAACAACTGTTTCTTCACATTTGTCAATGTCTCTCTAATATTACTAACTCATTCTGTGAACCTAGTAATTTTTCTGAAGAATTGGTTCTTCCCACCTCTCTTTTCCCAGAGACTTTATGATCCCGGGAAAGGAAATGGAGACCTTGTTTAGCCTCTCTACTGTGGTTCCAGGAGGATGTTGCATTTCTTAGTCTCTCTTTTTGTCTTAAATTGGCCTTTCTTTTTACTGGACTTCCCTCTTTCCTTTTCTGATCTCCCCAAAGACCCATCAGATGCCCACTGCTTCCTGAGATCCAGAGTGATGTTGTGTTCCCTTGTATGCATGGCCTTCCTTTCTACATCCTCAACACTCTTCCCTTTGTAACAATGAAAAAGTGTCAATAATAAAAAAAAAAAACCTATGGGCAAATCAATTGGTGTGTGAAGCAGCTTCCTTTTGCTTCATCATTTCTCACTTTCATTCACTCTCTTGTTCCTTATTTATGTATTCCTCAAATACCCAAAAGGGCTGTCCTTTGAAGCTTGTTGGAAAAACAAAAGCAACTAGTATGTTATTGTTTCTCTAAAGTGAGGAACATATGTGGTTCCTCTTTGGAAACCCTTCCCTGAGAACTATAGATGGCAACTATAGAGAAAAGCTGGGATGTATGAACAAGCACTCTTTGCCCCTTATTTTGCTTTATTTTTCTTCATGGCATTTATTACTACTTGACATTTGTTTATATGTTGTCTTCCCTGGAACGTGAACCCTGTAATGACGGGGCGATCAGTGAGTCCCCAAGTTAGCACTTGGCACAGGGTAGACAGTTGATAAATATTGTTTAATCAATTGATACTTAAAAGTCGGGAAAACTGCCCTTTATGTCTGACACCATCCTTGGATCACCGTTTCTCTTGGCCGCAGAAAACAATGCCCACTTCACCAAAGACTTGAACTAATGAGGTAATCCATAGTGTAATTATTAACCGCACTCTTTAAGTAGGGAGGCAGGATACCGTAGAGACTAAAGGGTGTTTAGATTAAACAACTAGCTTTGTTATTTTGCACATGTTGCTTTGTTTGTTACATTATGGGAATAATGGTACCTATTCCTTAGTGTTAAATGGTTAACTGTGGTAACAGGTAGAGAGCCGAACGTTTGCTGTCATTTTTGTTGACATCACATCTGACTTTGGTAGCATATCAAAAACTGGGTTATCAAATGTTTCATTAAGGAAAAAAATCAAGCTGAACAATGGGGCTACTGGAGGCGGGGCTCAAGACATTCTGGTCGAATTAACAATATTTGTATAACGTCATGTAACTCTCAAGCCCCACCATTTCTTTCAAACCTGAGGCAGAATCCGCTCAGTGGATTCAGAACACCTTCCAGACTCGAATTTTCTGCCCCACAGCCTCAGGGCCCTTGGGGCATCAACTACTGCGGCCAAAGGTTTGGACAAACACCTCTCACCACTGCAGGGTAAAGGGTAGAGGGGAGGACCCCTGCGCGCGGCTCAGACTCATTCCATTCCCTCAGCTGGAGTCCAATGTTCCCCAGCTCCAAAGCTGACGCACCCGGGTCACCTTGACTACCAGGCCAAGGACCCCGTGGGAACTCTCAGTCCCCGCCACCCTTGTTCCCCCGAGCGGTGAGCCCACGGAGGGGTGCCCGGAGAGAAGACCTGCCTGACAAGAACCTAAAGGAAGGGGTGAGGAGTAGAGAAGGGCACGAGAAAAAACATAACAGTAGGAGAGGATGCCAGTTTCCTTTATGCCCTTTGTTACTTGCGGTAGCGGTGGAGCTGGAAGTGGCTTTTAAAAAAAAATTTCACAGGCATTTTCTAAAGGCAACCCCAGAGCGCTCCGAACTATGGAATCGTGAAAGGTCTTCTTCCGGTCTCTTGCGCCTGCGCGCTGGCAGCCGAGAAGGCGGGAGGCCCGGGTGAGAGGGAAGCCGAGAACCGGAAGTGAAGGCAGATTCCCTCTCTCGTCGCTGTTGCCGCCGCCATATGCGCTCGCCTTGCTCAGGTAAGCTTTGGCCTTCTTTATCATCCGCCTCCATCTGCGTTTCTCTGCGGCCATCCTGTCCCATGGACTCCTGATACCGCTTCCACAGGCTGTGGTCTGGTCCCTGGGGCTTAGATGGGTCGTTATTTCTATTGCTTGCATCCCTTTTGAGCGCTCTTAATAATTACGGGGGGGGGGGGGAAGGTAGGGGGCCCAATCCAAGATGGTGGCACCAGCGCCATTGTGTTCCTTTTGCTCCCTGCTCCTTCGCTTGGCTCCTCGTTTCTTGGGGGCCCCAGTGATGGTGAGAGGCAGCGGTAGGTGCTCTCTGGCCCTGGGCATTTGCGGAGGGCGGGACTCTTTTCACATTCCTTCTCTTCTTTGGGTCTTCTTAATGGCCCAAGGTGGGAATAGGAGGAGGAGCCGTCTTCTGGGCCTAGTTGGATTTTTCTTACCTCGATTTACCAACCTTTACTTGGAATATTTTCCAAATCTTTATGCGTAATGTCAGTGTGTTTTTATCGGAAAGGAGTCTCACCTGAGAAGTAACGGAAGGGTGATAAGACCCCTTACTAAAGTTTGCGTTAAAGCTGGAGTGAGAGTTTATCTCAAATACCATTTTTCTTATTAATGGTAAGGGGGAGATTGTATTCGTCTCCGACCTAGTCATTTTTTAGTCTTCTCCCTAATCCCCACATTAATTACACAGGGATTTGTTAAGCACCAGGAGGAGGTTACTGAGGAGTGGGAGGTGGATGGCAGCCACATGATGTTTTTATTTTGAGAAGTGAGCACTCTGTGCAATGATGACCTTAATCTATCACCCTTGACTGATGGCTGCTTTGTTAGGGGTCAACACCTTGAGATGTAAGGAAAGCACAGAGTCTTCCTGTGAGAGTTTTTCGGGACTTGTCTTTATCTTGTCTCCATTCTCCACTCCCTTGATTCATTTTGCTTTTCATTATGTATTTTTTTTCACTGTTGTTACTTATAGATCAAGAGTTGCTGGTTCTCTCCATCGTACTTCCTGGTTTATGCTACTCTGATAACTAATCTTTTGGGAACTTGTGTCTTAACCGCCTCACCTGGGACCACTATATTATGTTTGTTTTTATGTTTTGTGTTCCTGTTACTTTTCTTTCCAGATAAAGCTGTCGTAGTATAGGCAAAGTGGGAAAAGTGTGGGGATGGAAAAGAGGCGGTGAAGGCTCTGCTCACGACTAAGTCTTTCATCTTGTTCTTTTTTTTAGCTCTTCTATCAGAAACTAGGTTGTTCGTTTTTTTAAACTGTTGCTCAAGCCCCCACTCTCCTCCCTTGTTTTCACTTACTCTGCGAGAACCCATCCGGAGACTCCTCCCCTTCTCCCCCTGCTGGCCCAGTAATGGCAGAGAACGATGTGGACAATGAGCTCTTGGACTATGAAGAAGATGAGGTGGAGACAGCAGCAGGAGGAGACGGGGCTGAGGCCCCTGCCAAGAAGGATGTCAAGGGCTCCTATGTCTCCATCCACAGCTCTGGCTTTCGTGACTTCCTACTGAAGCCAGAGTTGCTCCGGGCCATTGTTGACTGTGGCTTTGAGCATCCATCGGAAGGTAAATTTCCTGCTGGGCCTGGAGTATTCATTAGGTTCTTTAAGGGAACAAGAAACAGGTGTGTAAAACAGCTCCTCAGGTAATACGTATTCATTTAGGGTAGATCAGAAAATAAAGTATCAAGAACTGTTTTAATGTTAGGAGAGATTTAAATAGATTGGTTTTTCTTTCATGACAGTGTGAAAAAGCTAGAGACCTAAAAGCAACTTCTAGGTCTGCTGTTTGTTGTTATGACTGGTTTTTCTCTTTGTCTACTTTTTTCCCTTTAAGTTTATTTTTTTTGGGTGGGGGAGAGGAGGAGTGAGGGAGGGGCAAAGAGAGGAGAGAATCTCCTCCACAATGTCAGTGCAGAGCCCAACGTGGAACTTGATCCCGTGAACTGCAAGATCATGACATGAGCCAAAACCAAGAGTTGGATGCTTACTGATTGAGCCACAGAGGTGCCCCTTTGTCTGCTTGTTCTTAATTTTGTTATTAGGCTTCTAATTTTGAATTTCCAGAGAGAAGCTGGTTGGACTTTAGTCTCTATTGGGTCAGGCCAACTCTGGTGTCTAGTGTCTTTATGGCTGATGTATAATGGGCTTCTTTGAGTGAGCTGCCAAGCCCTTCATTTGTGTCCAGGGTTACTAAGCCTAAAGATGGCAAGCTAAGTAGGAGGAACGGCCTGGGAAAGGCACTCAGATGCCATGGATTGTTACAGATTAAGGGGAATAGATTACAGATTAAGAGAAACAGTCAGGAGCACCAAAGGTGAAGTGTTGGCAGGTGCAGGATGGTTGTTAGGAGGGTGGGGACCGGCCATAGAACTTGGGAGGTCTGCTTTTGGGATGAATTTGAAGGAGCAGAGAGGTATAAAGGGTCTGGAAGTTGATAAGAACCTTTAAGAATTGAGCGGTGAGAAATGGGTTTGGAATGGTGAAAAAGATTGTGGAGTTACTGCTAGAGATTGACGAAGTCTAATTTATCTCTCTCCCCTCTCCCCACCTTCTAGTCCAGCATGAGTGCATTCCTCAGGCCATTTTGGGAATGGATGTTCTATGCCAGGCCAAGTCAGGCATGGGAAAGACAGCAGTGTTTGTGCTGGCCACACTGCAACAGCTGGAGCCGGTTACTGGACAGGTATACTTGGGGAAAGTGCTGTGGAAGACATTTTGGTTAGGAATATTTGAGAAGGGTGTTTTGCCTCAGCCACAGGATGCATTCAGAGCCATAAGTTTGTTGCTAAATGATCTCTCTTACCTTTGTCTGATGGCCATATGGGATATTGCATAGTAATTGTGTTGTTAATGATTTAGATCTTGGAATTGAGGTCATTTATGATCTATCCCGGTGTATTTTTGTAACCATCGTTTCCTGGAAGGAATAGTAAAGGGATATACTGTTTGTCTGCTCTCCCCACCCCAAGGTGTCTGTGCTGGTGATGTGTCACACTCGGGAGTTGGCTTTTCAGATCAGCAAGGAATATGAGCGCTTCTCTAAATACATGCCCAATGTCAAGGTAAGCCAGGGTAAGAGATCTGGGAGGGTGAGGGTGTGGGGAGTTGGAGGCATTGAAGACTTGTAGATCAGCAACCTTCATGTCCATAGATGTTAAATTACTCTTACGTGAATGTCATTTATGTGTTATTGGTGGTAAGTTTCTGCAGACTTTGGTATGCAAGGGATTTACAGTCTGTGGTTCATTTGAATACATTGTAATTTTTGAGAGGTTGGCTATACTCTAATTTTGGAAAATCTTTAGTTTGCCTTGGTTTTTAACACACTGTGTTAATATACCTGTGTGGCAGGAGACTGCATGGTTAGGCTATGGAGGGTGCTTTCCAGGAGACCACGCTTTTGTTTACTACTTCTTTACATTGACTTTGAATGATTTCACTGTGCTTTGGTTGAGTTTGAGAATTCTGGGGTGTGTGGCAAGAGAAGCTGGAAGCTCCAAAACATCTCTAGTGTGGTGTGTGAATTTTGAGGATTCTTGAAAAGGACAGAAAATTGAAAGGCATTTGGTGACCACAACAGAATAGGCTTGGGTTGTTTTCCATCTATAACCTTGGTTTTTATAGTGTGGTTTCCAAACCCATAGTTTCAGTATCATTTGGAAGCCTGATGGAAATGCAGATTATGTGGGAAGCACCCCAGACCTACTGAGTATGAATATGTATTTAAACAAGATCTCCAGGTAATTGGAGTTTGAGAAGCATTGATGTGTATAACTTCCTAGGATGTGGTGAAGAACAGTACTTTTGTTTGGATTGTTGTGATTTTCCCGTTACTTACTATTTTATGTTTTAAAGGAACTGGGAATGTTTTGAGTCATAGTGCCAAACAAAAAATAGTTCACTTAAAAACCAGAATAGCAACAGCAGTATCTGTGTGATAAACATGTTTTGAGTAATCTAAAAGGTTCCGTAACAAAAAGATTTGGGTTCTCCTGTCTCTGCACTTCACAGAAGGTAATCGCTAGTTAACCTTTTTTGCTTTTTTCCCCTAATGGCTCTGTGACACGAATTATTAGGCACTGTTCTCTCAATCTTTTCATGAGAGATGAGTTTGTTGTTTGAAAATTTTAATTTTTTAAAAGTAATGTAAATGCTATATATGTGTGACACATACCTCTGTTCTACATTGTCAGTATCGTCNTTAAACAAGATCTCCAGGTAATTGGAGTTTGAGAAGCATTGATGTGTATAACTTCCTAGGATGTGGTGAAGAACAGTACTTTTGTTTGGATTGTTGTGATTTTCCCGTTACTTACTATTTTATGTTTTAAAGGAACTGGGAATGTTTTGAGTCATAGTGCCAAACAAAAAATAGTTCACTTAAAAACCAGAATAGCAACAGCAGTATCTGTGTGATAAACATGTTTTGAGTAATCTAAAAGGTTCCGTAACAAAAAGATTTGGGTTCTCCTGTCTCTGCACTTCACAGAAGGTAATCACTAGTTAACCTTTTTTGCTTTTTTCCCCTAATGGCTCTGTGACACGAATTATTAGGCACTGTTCTCTCAATCTTTTCATGAGAGATGAGTTTGTTGTTTGAAAATTTTAATTTTTTAAAAGTAATGTAAATGCTATATATGTGTGACATACCTCTGTTCTACATTGTTAGTATCGTTAGTATTTACTTTTTGTTCTTTCACTGGAGCAGTCTTGCTGCTGGTTGATTCTAAAAGTTGAAAACCAGAAAATGGTTTCCATTGTTAGGAGTGGAGACATTTATTGTTGGGCTTATTAGTGAGCTAGAATTGCACTTTCTCCTCTATAGGTCCAGCTCGTTAGCTCCTGTGGCTCAAAAGACAACATTCTTTTTTTTTTTCTTTCTTTTTTTAAGTTTATTTCAGTAATGTCTATGCCCAGTGTGTGTCTTAAACTCAGGAGCCCAAAATCAAGTTGCATGTTCTTCTGACTGAGGCAACCAGGCACCTCAAAAGAGAATATTGTTGGTGTCAAGATCAAATGCAAATTGTCACGACATAATTCTTTTGTTCAAAATTGTGCTAAAGTGATTTGTTCAAGAGGTGGTGGTTAGTTTTACAGAATACCCTATCTCTGGATTTGTCTGGTTACTCCGTTACGGGATTGTTTAACTTGTTCTTTCCTTCAGTATTTCCTTTAACTGAAATATTAATTTGGAAGCTCAGCTGACTGAAGTTAAACATTTTTGGCAAGAATTCTTCCTAGTTGATATGCTGTGTACCTCCTGTTTTGATGCAGATTTGGTTCTGTAATTAGTGACTTTAGTTTCATTGTGACAGTCTGATTCTGTAATTGATCTTCTCTCCTTGAAACTAGAAAGCAGTTTTTGGTGTCACGTGATCCTGTAGTAAGGCCTAGATCCTCAACGGATACTTCTTTAATGTTTATAACATGGAGTAATGTGTTTAGCAATAACGTTTGTGCAGAGGCATTTAAAGGTCTGAGTTCAGTTAGGAAACGACGTTCCATGAGCTTTTCATGGTGCTTTACACTCTGGTGATTTCTGGCTGTCCTTATTCTTACAATGAAGTGTGGCCATAGCATCATGGGAAGGAAGATTATTACATTGTCAGAGAAAATTCTAGTCCTGATGCTCTCAATTAGCCACATAACTCTGGGCAAGTCACTTTTGTTTCTTAACTTTAGTGTTTGGGGGATGTAATAAGAATTTTAGATTAAGTGATCTTTGGTGTTCCTTTTAGCTTTGAAACACTCTTAAGTTCATTTAGATTAAACTGAAAGGATGGAAACTATGGGAAGATTGGACTCTTTCCTTCCTGTGAGACACTGTTATCTTCTGGGTTACTACAGGTCGCGGTGTTTTTTGGTGGTCTGTCTATCAAGAAGGATGAAGAGGTGCTGAAGAAAAACTGCCCGCATATCGTCGTGGGGACCCCTGGCCGCATCCTAGCCCTGGCTCGAAATAAGAGCCTTAATCTCAAACACATTAAACATTTTATCTTGGATGAATGTGATAAGATGCTTGAACAGCTCGGTGAGTGGCAGTGCTGGCATGGGGGCTGGTGATCAGGGAGTTGCCCTTTAGAGCCAAATGATGTTTTTTTGATTCAGGAGCACTTTAGTGCTGGGACGACTCTTCATCTATCACCCATGACTGATGGCTCTGGCTCCCCTGTCGATTTTTATTAGGCTTTTTAAGCAACTTTGGTGAGCAAGGAGAAGTGTGTTTTGTCCTTTCTGTGATAGAGGTTTCTTTTTCTTTGAGAGGAGTGGCTTTGCTGATCTTAAAGGTTTTTTTGTTTGTTTTTGTTTTTAATATTTTTTATTTATTTCTAGGAGAGAGAGAGAGACAGCGTGAGCAGGGGAGGGTCAGAGAGAGAGGGAGTCACAGACTGAAACAGGCTCCAGGCCCTGAGCTGGCAGTCAGCACAGAGCCCGACGCGGGGCTCGAACCCACGAACCGCGAGATCATGACCTACGCGAAAGTCGGATGCTTAACCAACTAAGCCACCCAGGCGCCCCACTTAAAGTTTTTTTTTAAAGTTTATTTACTTTTAAAACCGAGAGAGACAGAGCATGAGCAGGAGAGGTTCAGAGGGAGAGGGAGACACAGAATCCGAAACAGGCTCCAGGCTCTGAGCTGCCAGCATAGAATGTGATGCAGGGCTTGAACCCACAAACCGTGAGATCATGACCTGAGCCGAAGTCGGGCGCTTAACCGACTGAGCCACCCAGGCGCCCCAGTTTTGCTGATCCTCAGACCTCACCCACGCCACAGTTCTCTCCTTTGGGGATTCTTACACTGGGTGTCAGGGGTGGGGTAATTAACTGAAGGAAGAAGGCTGTTTACTCCCTGGCATCCTCTGTGCAGCATTTATCAGTTTATAGATGAATAGATCTTTAGACCTAAGTTCTAGGATTAATATGGAGAGTTTATGGGGATTTTCTGTATTCCAGTGTGTCGCGTGGGGTTAAGAAAGGAAAATTGTTTGTGAGACCCACACTTAGTAGATGAGAGAGTCGGGATGGTGTAGCCCCAGGGGCAAGTCATTCCAAATGATCTTTGACTATTTTAATGTGAGCTATAAGATGGGCTCCAGGTAGAGATGTCTTAATTGCCTGGCTGGATAGGAAGGTGTGATCTAGAGGAGCCATGGAAGGGACTCTGACAACTAGAGTGTAACTGGGTACGTAATATTATTAGACAGCTGGGGTGAGGGGAGAAAGGGAGAAGGACCTTGTAAAGAGCTTCTTAAGGATTTTATGCATCTGAGCCTCTGCAGTGGGCTTTATCTCTGTATCATAATTGTGAGCTTTGGGGTTTTTTTTCATCTCATTTCCTGCCTGGTTAAAACAGAGCTGGAATCTGAGTCTTTATTTCAGATTCCACTATGTGTTATTTCCATTGTGTTATTACAGTGGATGTGATTGTATGGTTGGAATAAATGGAGACCTGAGACAAAGCTTACCCATTTCCAGCAGCCATTACCTCATTGGGCAGTCTCTGGTTTTTGTGTATGACGTATGCTGCTTTGCTCCTATAATCTTTTTCCTTTTCTCTTGTAGACATGCGTCGGGATGTCCAGGAAATTTTTCGCATGACCCCACATGAGAAGCAGGTCATGATGTTCAGTGCTACCTTGAGCAAAGAGATCCGTCCAGTCTGCCGCAAGTTCATGCAAGACGTAAATACCCTTCTACCTTCTCTCCCTCCACTCCCCGCCCACTGCCTCCTCCCCTTCCGCGCCCTCTTCCTCCAGACTCCTTTGTCCTTCAAGTGCCAAGAAGGGGGCACGTGCCCATCTGGGAGTGATGACTCCTTGAAGAGACACATAGAGGCAGAGACAGCTAGTGTTAGGGTCTGCGCGGGCGCCAGGGAAACTCCGGAAGACTTGGTCGGGTTAACTTGAGAGCGGGTAGTGTTCGACCGTTTTTTTCATCACAGCATTTTTGAACCTCTTCTTATTTTTGGGGGGAGGGCAGCATTTTCTGCCCTACCACCCACCCATCGTCTCCTACACACCCCTTTACAGCCACGCACCCTCAAGGTGGCATCGAGCACACAGTTGGAGCCTTCTGCTCCCCAAAACTCATAACCTCCCGGTGGCAGGAGAGCAAGAGAGGGACAGACAGATGGCAGGGCATGTCCAAAAGAAGAGCAAACAGCACAAATGAATCCGCTCCCTCCCCACCTCCAGGGGTGGGGGCCTTTGGCACCTCAGTCCCCGATCCCTTACTCCTTACCATCCATACCTCCTCGCACCCATCTGGAAGCTCGGTTGATGTGAGCCGGCAGCGGAGAAGCACCGTGGAGCGGCGGGGGAAATGCGGACGGCACCCAGCGGTGGATGGCGGCAGCGGAGGCCGCGGGGAAACCTGACCAGGAAGCTGAGGACCAAACCAGCCTCTTTTTCCGTTCCCGGTTTTTTTCCTGAATCCAAGGCGTGCCGTGCTCCCCATTTCCCCCAATATGTGTTGGGGGGAGGGGTGTCCCGAAAGGGGGGGTAGATTTTTTTTTTCTTTTTTAAGACAATTTTTTTTAATACTCAGAGGAGAGGGATGTGGGAAAGGTAAAGTGAGGAGCTCCACTTGGAAGTAACCAGGTGGGTGTTCGGGTTTGGAGCTAGACCGGGCCTGTCGTATAAGTAGTGCAGTGTGTTCTTTTCCCAGCTTGTACTGCTCCATCCCATGGGATGTTAGCGGACTTTAGCTATACTTGAGGCTAGAATTAGATTTGAAGGAGGTCATGGAACTTCTTTTTGGAAAGCTAGCCTGCTAGCTTTCTGGGATTGGGTTTTCTCCCGTGACACACATCCTTTACTAAAATCTTGGACCCTGGGTGTTCATGTTAATTATGTCCCCAGGTTAGTGAAGAGCGCTAGGAAAATTGGGCTTTAGAGTGCAGTCGTGTCAATTTGTTGTTTTATTTTTCTATGCTACCTTCCTCCCCTTCAAGGGTTTTGTGAGTGTGCGTGCGTGCGTGTGTGTGCATTTTTTTAAAAAAAAGACGAGTGTTTATCGCTCTGAATTTGCTTCTTAGCACCATTTATTGGTACCTTCAATGTAATACTGTAGTTGGTTTGACTCTTAGTTTAGAGACCAGTGTCATCTAAATTGTTCCCTTGTGGTCGGAGGACAAGTTGTTAACTCACCTTGAGTAATGCTTTTCTTTTTATGGCATTTTGATTATGTCCATTGTAGCATTCTAATCTTAACAGATATCCACCCTCCTAATGTGGATATGATTCTCTTAGTTGAGAGAATACTCAAATGGAGCAATTTCTCTCCTCCTTCTTGTATTATAACTAGCTTTGGTGGAGTTATTCTGACATTGAGTCACTGTCCCACCAATTCCCTGATATTTGGATCACATTCGCCCTTTGGGGATCATCTCCCATTGTTTTCTTTCCTCTACCACTGCCCTTTGAGTAATGGCATCTTGCCATTGTGTGGTCTCACTGATCCTTTACCTCCCTGCAAATTTCCCTTCCCATGACAGTTTGTAGTTGGGCATTCTTAAGACTTGATAGGAAGGAAATTAGATCTAATGTGGAAGAGACCACATTAAAATGGGGGTGTTTTTGGGGATGTGGTGGGGTTTTCAATCTTCTCTCTTCTCCCCATCCCCCCCATGGGGTGTATTGGAGATCAAGTTCCTCCACCCNGGATGATGAGACGAAGCTGACGCTGCATGGGTTGCAGCAGTACTACGTGAAACTGAAGGACAACGAGAAGAACCGGAAGCTCTTTGACCTTCTCGATGTCCTTGAGTTCAATCAGGTCAGTTGTTCAAGGTCCAGTAGGGGGATGAGCACGTCTCCAACTGTAGCAGAAACCTGGTTAAGTACCCTTTAATTGAGGATATGACCCATGTGATGTGAGAGAATGGTGGAGAAATTGTCTTTTAATGAAATTCTTTTAAGTGAGAATGTCTTTTGGGGCTGAGCACGAACAAGGTGGGAACAGCTGCGTTTCTGTTCCATGGCTGTCACAGCCGGTATTTAGTAATTAAAAATCTCAATGAAGAAAATCCTTGAGGGGATTTAATCTTCTAAAAGTTCCAAAGTAGCTTGGGTTTGTTGGGTTCTTAAATTTGTTTCTTGTGCTATTTACCAAGAAGAAGCGTTCCATCACTTGTGTGGTTTATTTGCACCAAAAACTTTCTAAAATTAAGGTAAAATGCTTATGTTTGATGTTTTTGATGAGGAGGAAATATTGGTCATGGTCTTTTCAGACTTAGTTTTAATTTTTACCACTTTCTCATGAGGTAGCCTCATTCTTGTCTCTCAACACACCTGGTCGTTTTGGTTATTCTCTGTACCTTCTCTGCAGCATGGCTGCTCAGGAGAAATCAAAGCTGAGAGAGAAAGGCTAGGTTATATTTAGAACAGAAGAATATATGGGATGGACTAGGAGGAATTCCTTTAGAAGAGTGTAGTTACTGAAAATCCTCCTTGCATGTAATCTCTCTCATATTCCACACGGGCCCACATCCCCGTACTCTCCACACACAGGTGGTGATCTTTGTGAAATCTGTGCAGCGTTGCATTGCCCTGGCCCAGCTTTTAGTGGAGCAGAACTTCCCAGCCATTGCCATCCACCGAGGGATGCCCCAGGAGGAGAGGTGAGTCAGAGATGGAAAGATGTTTTGTGTCCTTGGGAAGGAAAAGAGACCATTGAGAGAAAGGACTCAACATTTTTCTAATTTCCTTTCTCACAAAGGCTTTCTCGGTATCAGCAGTTTAAAGATTTTCAACGACGAATTCTTGTGGCCACCAACCTTTTTGGCCGAGGCATGGACATTGAGCGGGTGAACATTGCCTTCAACTATGACATGCCTGAGGATTCTGACACCTACCTGCATCGGGTAAGCAGCACACCCACACGGGCATCCCAGTGTCTCCTCCCACCCCCTGATTTTCTGTCTTCATACCTTACATCTTCATCCCTTCTATTTTGGGTGTCTTCCTACTTTGGGGTCTTCCCAGTGCCACCCTCTGTCTCCTTCCAGGTGGCTCGAGCAGGCCGGTTTGGCACCAAGGGCTTGGCCATCACGTTTGTGTCAGATGAAAATGACGCCAAGATCCTCAATGACGTGCAGGATCGTTTTGAAGTCAATATTAGTGAGCTGCCTGATGAGATAGACATTTCCTCCTACAGTGAGTATTGGCCTCGTGAGACTGGCTCCTCAGTTTTTCAGTCTCCTTGTTCCTTAGTGTGTTTGTTTTAAATCCCATTATGTACATAAGGTCTCTGGTGCATAACCAGCAATTGACAAGCTCATGTGACCTCATCTTGATGCCCTTATTGAGATGTGTAGTTGAGCTCTATGTGGGGTCTCTTTCTCATGACAAATTATGTCTCTTTCCCCACTCCCAGTCCTCTGTACTTATAAACTACACAGACATCTGCATGTATTGGGCGGGGGGTGGTTTCTGTCAGCCTTGCCACTTCCATGTCTTAGAAATTCTAATTGTGCCATGTTTTCTCTTCAGTTGAACAGACGCGGTAGAGGACTCACCCATCGTTTTGGAATGTGACAGTCTGTCCCTCTTCAGGAGATGACAGCAGGCATGGGGGTGAAGGAGACACTACTGCCACCTACCCTGGCAACCCCCAACCCCTACCCCACGACTTCCCCCTTTTGCATCACCACCACTCCCTAAACTCCTCTATTTCCTGAATTGTCTGAATTTTTTTTTTAACAAAACTAAAAAACACATGCGTCTGTGGTGTCTGTAAATGCTCCATCCCTTTATTGGATTTGGCGTGAAGTTAGGCCATGATTCAGTGTATATTTCTATAAGGTACTGTGTGCCCTACTGTGGGGCCCAGGTCAGTGGGGAGGGAATAAAGGTGGGGGGATGTGACTGAGAAGACACCTGCAGAGACCATGGCTCCTTGCTACTTTACAATTTCTGCCCTTTTTGGGAGGTGTCTTCTATTTTTCTTAGTGGCCTGGGAGGGGCTGGGATGTTTCTGACCCAAAGGCCCAGTGTGGGTGGTATGTAGTATTTCTCCAGTGTTGGAAGGTAAAATGGGAACTGGTGGAAAGCTTAGGCGTCTCCTAGGCTCTCTCGATGTCTCCTCATCTGTTCCTTCAGCTTCTGGATCTTGAGCACCAGGGCCTGTGCTTCCCAAGCCCCTTCTTGCCCTTCCAGAAGGGCCTGGTACAGCTCCAGCTGCTGCTCCAGCAACTCTTCAGCTTGGGCCAGCTCAGCTGTGGGGCGGGGCCAGGAACCCTGAGTAAGGGGGCAGAAGGGAGGGAGCTTAACCCCGGGAAGAGGGCTGAGGCTTGCTGGAAGTCAGGCCTCTGCCTCCCGCGTTTCAATCCCATTATATTGAGGTCATCTGTACTGTGCAGCCAAGGTAGATTTTGGTCTTGGGGTTAGGCCTCTGGGGGGTAGTTTGTTCAGGGGCTATAACTGAACTTGTACGAGGTAGGATATGGGGTCATGAGAGGAGAGGACTGGTAGTTCCTCCACCACCTCCTCCCCTCCACACCCCCTCCCCCCAACTAAGAAATGATTAACTGTTAGGTGAGGGGAAATTCCTGTTCAAGGACTTAATGGACTCTGCAAGGAGGGAGTGCTGTGGAGAGAGGGAGCCCTAAAGTCTGGGGTGGGGTAGGGGTGGGGAGGGTCCTGGGCATCTGGGAATTGGAACCAGGATACAAGCTTAGGGGTGGTGGCGTATATTTGCAGGACTGTGACAAAATCAAAGGGATTCCTCCATGCTGGCCTCCCCCCTTGTCTGTCTCCACTCTTGGTGACACTTACCTTTGGGGGTGACGTCCTCTTCTCACTGCATGTGGAGCTGGTCTGCTCTTCTGTGCTTGCCTTAGGGCTCTGGGAGCAGCACCTCTGGGGCCCCAGGGGCCAGGAGGGCAGAAGAAGGCGACGGCAGCAGCATGAGAGCCAGGGCAGAGGGAGGACCATGGCTAGTGTAGCAGGGAGCTGTGCGAGCCGCCCAACAGCTACCAGGAACTGGCTCCTTCCCTCCAGGCCTTGGCCTCGCTTCAGTGACTGGCCCTGCCCCTATCTTCACCTCCCTCCCAATCTGGCCCTAGAGAGTCTTCCTGAGGTGAAAACATTCCTGCTAGTTGAGGCAGAACTTGCTTTAGAACACTGGTGCCCAGCCTACTAAGACTTCTGTTTTTCCTAGCACTAGGTCTTGAAATCATTTCAGTTCTGCAAGGTGCAAGTTACATTGTTGGTGTGCAGGAAACTGGCTCAGAGGGTTTCATTCAGGATTCATTCAGCCAGTACCTATTGGGGCCCTCCCTGGGCCACATGTGCTCAAGGTCCACTGCTGGTTGGTAGAAAAGCCTGGAGGATTAATGCCCAGCCCTATCTGATTTGAAAGCTCATAGCTTGGCTTAAATATTGATTACCCCTTTCTTTCCTTTTTCTCCTTTTGCTGCCCAGAATGACATTTTTTCTTGTCTGTTGTGCATTACATGTTATAGGGATTTGCATTCTCTGATAGTTCTGGGCACTGTTGTGTCATTGTACCCTTGGCTCCCAACAAGAGCCTGACACTGGTAACAGGTCTCAAGCTTTGTTGAACTCGTGAGCCCTCCCCTCAAATCTATGAGAACAAAAACTGTTCATACACCACCATGTACATGTGATGTGAGCATTTATACATGTTGGTTTTCCTGCAGTATGTTCCGAAATGTCTCGTGGCTGGAGGGCATAGCCACATACCTGTGGGCAGAGATGGCTCATAAGGGAGTGCGTGGTCCCAGTTTTGATCATCTGGGAAAAAGGTAGACTGTCAGGCAGAAGAAAGTATCTCGGAAGACAAGATGGCTGGAGAATGGACAGCTGCTAGCCAGTTCACTATCTTTATGACATCATGCTGAATTTGGAGGGAAAATGGCCTCTGCCATAGCATGGGGATCCAGGAACAGAGAGGTTGACTTTCCTGGAGGTCAGTGGCTCTCAAACTTGGGGTGGTGGTGGTGGTGGCTGAAGCAACTTTAGATGAGGCCAAAGACCCCACATTCCCCATTAGCTGACATGTTTCCACTTTTAAGTGGGAAAAGAACCAAGAACTTTGGTAGGATTTGAGGGGGAAAAGAAGTTTCCTCATATTTCTTAGTGATAGGGTTATGCATGATTCATATTTGACTTGCAGTGTATGCATGGCTTAAGGTCTTTTTAAAAATTTTTTTAGCATTTACTTATTTTTGAGAGACAGACAGAGTGTGAACAGGGGAAGGGCAGAGAGGAGACACAGAATCTGAAGCAGGCTCCAGGGTGTGGGCTGTCAGCACAGAGCCCAATGCAGGGCTGGAACTCACGAACTGTGAAATCATGACCTGAGCCGAAGTTGGCCGCCCAACCAACTGAGCCACCCAGGTGCCCCAAGTCTTTTTTTTTTTTTTTTTAATGTTTATTTTTGAGAGAGAGACCGAGGAGGGCAGAGAAATGGAGACAATCTGAAGCAGGCTCCAGGATCTCAGCTGTCTGCACAGAGCCCGATGCAGGGCTCGAACTCATAAACTGAGATCATGACCTGAGCTGAAGTCAGAAGCTTAACCGACTGAGCCACGCGGGTACCCCTTAAAGTCTTAATTATTAGAACAACTAGAACACAAGAGGCCAGAGGACGATGCGGGAGAAGAAGGGGAAAATAGCTGGGGAGAAGGAAGGAGGCAAACCATGAGAGACTCTTGAGTGCTGAGAACAAACTGAGGGCTTATGGGGGTGGGGGGGAGGGGAAGAAGGGTGATGGGCATGGAGGAGGGCACTTGTTGGGATGAGCACTGGGTGTTATATGTAAACCAACTTGACAATAAACTATTTAAGAAAAAAAGAAAAAAAAACACACACACAAGAGGCCCAAACTACTGTTGTTATGGCTGTGGGAAACTATCCAGTATAAGGTTAAGCAAACTGCAAGCAACTAACACTGAAGCTAAACTAACCACATTTATAAATTAAAAGCAAGATTAGTAGCCATTAAGAAAATACAATAAGTGAAACTTCTGTAAGACAATCTAAATGATGCACTAATAGCAAAATATCCTTTTGAAAATTAGGCATCTGAGTTTCTAATTTAGGTTATGAACTCCAAAATGGATTAACCTCCAATAATTTACAGTGGGTGGGCCTAAAGCCGAGTTAAAATAGTCTATGGAGGGGCGCCTGGGTGGCTCAGTTGGTTAAGTGTCTGATTTCAGTTCGGGTCATGATCTCTCAGTTTGTGAGGTTGAGCCCCACATCGGTCTCTGTGCTGACAGCTCGGAGCCTGGTGCCTGCTTCAGATTCTGTGTCTCCCTCTCTCTCTGCCTCTCCCCCTATCATGCTCTGTCTCTCTCTCAAACATTAAAAAAAAAAGTCTATGGATTTGGGTTTTATTCATCTGTGAGAATTAGTATAAAGGAAAGGCTGGCATTTGAGTCAGCTCAAATCTATTGAATGAGTTTAGGAATTCATAGTCATGGAAATGAAGGAATGAAGATAAATATATGTAAGCCAGACTACCTAATTTTATATTACTGTGTGTATTTGTTTTTGTTATTCTTGGGTATCTCATAATGTCTTAGTAGTCTTTTTCCCCTTTTATAAGAAAAGGCTCTATGTCCAATAGACAATCAAATGAAAGTTGGGCCTGGATTTTGCAGGAGGAGCCTGTCTTCAGCCAAAGACAAGCAGAGGATTATGGGAAGCATCATCCACGAGGTCAAAGGGCTACAGAGCTCCCTGAGGTCAGTGTGCTGATATTGCATGCTTACCCAGCAGATTGGCAGGACTGAGGTGACTGATATTAATTACTGTACCCTTCAGCTCTTCTGGAGGTGGGTACTTAGCTGCATTCAGTGAACTTACAAAGTTCACTGAACCTGCTGGGCAATTTTTGTTCCTGTCATACGTGATCTTCAAGGTTATTGGAAACACTTGTTTAAAGTTCTTTCTGCCACACTTCTCCACTATAAGGTAGTAACTTTGCACTTAGTAGTAATTTTTTTCTTTCCATATTCTATTCTTTGGAAGTGAGTCACCAAGTCCAGTCCACAGTCAAGGGGAAGGCAATCAAGCTCCACCTTTTGGAAAGGGAATTCTCTTCATATGTTACTTGGAATTATTCTGTAAGGAAGATTTGTCCTTTCTCTCCCTATTTTTATTTTTTTAATTAAAAATTTTTTTAATGTTTATTTTTGAGAGAGAGACAGACAGACAGAAAGAACACGAGCAGGGGATGGACAGAGAGAGAGGAAGACACAGAATCTGAAGCAGGCTCCAGGCTCTGAGCTGTTAGCACAGAGCCCGATACGGGGCTTGAATCAATAAGTCATGAGATCATGACTTGAGCTGAAGTCAGACACCTAACTGACTGAGCCACTCGAGTGCCCTGAGTTGTATAAGTTCTTTATGTATTTTGGATACTAACCTTGATTGGATATGTCATTTGCAAATATCTTCTCCGTTTAAGTTTTGTTGATTTTTTCCCTTCATTGTGCAGAAGCTTTTCATTTTGATGAAGTCCTAATAGTTTATTTTTGCTCTTGTTTCCCTTGCTTTAGGAGACATATCTAGAAAAATGTTGTTATGGCCAGTGTAAGAGAAATTATTGCCTATGCTCTCTTCTGGGATTTTTATGGTTTCATGTTTCACATTTAAGTCTTTAATCCTTAATTAATAGAGACAGTGAGCAGGAGAGAGAGGCAGATGAGAGAGAGAGAGAATCTTAAGGAGGCTCCCATGCTCCATGTGGAGACCAATGTGTGGTTTGAGCCAAAATCAAGAGTCAGACGCTCAACCAACTGAACCACCCACGTGTCCTGGTCCTTAATCCATCTTGAGTTTATTTTTGTATATGGTATAAAAAAGTGATCCAGTTTCCCAATACCATTTGTTGAAGAGACTGTCTTTTCCTCATTGCATATTGTTACTTTCTTTGTCAAAGGTTAATTGACTATATAACCATGGGTTTCTTTCTGGGCTTTCAGTCCTATTCCATTGATCTATGTGTCTATTTTTGTGCTAGTACCATACTGTGGGTTTTTTTCATGCTGTTTTGATTACAACAACTTTATAGTAGAACTTGACATCTGAAATTGTGATATCGCCAACTGTATTTGTCTTTTCCAAGATTGCTTTGGCTTTTCAGGGTCTTCCTTGGCTGCGTACAAATTTTAAGATTGTTTATCCTAGCTCTGTGAAAAATACTGTTGGTATCTTGATAGGGATTGCATTAAATCTGTAGATTGCTTTGGGTAGAATGGACTTTTAAACAATATTTTTTCTTCCAATCCATGAGCAGGGAATGTCTTTTCAGTTTTTTGTGTCCTTTTTAATTTCTTCCATCAATGTTTTATATTTTTCAGAATATAGGTCTTTTACCTCCTTAGTTAAGTTTATTCCTAGGTATTGTATTATTTTTGGTGCAAATATAACTGGAATTGTTTTCTCAATTTCTCCTTCTGCTGCTTCACTATTAGTGGATAGAAATGTGACAGATTTCCATGTCACCACTCTAATAGTGGCACTTGTCCCATTACTTTACAATGATTGTCAACTTTGCATTATTTTTTCCTCTACATTTCCAATCACTAACATACTGTGAAGGTTTCTTTTTCAAAGATGGCCATCTGTAATATCTTACCGTCTATCTAGAAGTGGGGTCTAATTCCCCTCTTCTTGAATCAATGACTTTTGTTTTTGAGAGAGAGAGAGAGAGAATGCACATGAGCAGGGAAGGGTCAGGAAGACAGGGAGAGAGAAATTCTTAAGCAGACTCCATGCTCAGTGCAGAGCCCAATGCAGGGCTCAATTTCACAACCCCAAGATCATGACCTGAGCTGAAATCAAGAGTCGGATGCTTAACTGACTGAACCATCCAGGTGCCCCATCAATGACTGGCTTTGATGACTAGAACGCAAGAAGGTAACACCGCTTGACTTCTGGGTTTCTGACATAAGATGCCTTGTGATTTCTGACTTGGCTGCTTGAGACACTCCCTCCTGGAACCTAGGTGCTGAGCTGGGAGCAGCCAAGCCATGTGCAGAGGCAGGTGGAGGAGAACCTAGATCAAACTGCCAGTAGCCCCAGAAAGCTCCCAGCTCATGACAGGACTGCCTGCGGCCCATGAGAGAACCCTCTTTAATGTTCTGGACCACGTGGACCTCTAGATGACTACAGCTCCAGACCATGCCACAGGGAGCAGAAGAGCTGCCTGCTGAGCCCAGTCAATGCAAAGAATGAGAGCTAAAAAAAAGGGATTATTTGGGATCGCTACCTAGCAATAGATAACAGTAACACTTAATATATAATATCACAGTAATACTATTATTATGTTTTTATTCATTGTCTGTTTTTCCTGTCAGACTGTAAGCATCAGGAGAGCAGGTGTTTTACTGTTTTGATTAAATGACTGCCCAGGCCTAGAATCATGCCTGGCACAGAGGCACTCACTGAATATTTGTGAATAAATGAATAAATTTTGTGACCAGTTTCCTTAAAGTGGGCCTGGGACTGAAAGAGAGAGCTGAGTGGTGTTTGGTTTTGGAGGTTGTCTTGGTCTGCTTGAGTGGTTGTCACAAAATAACAACATTGCGTGCCTTAAACAACAGACTCTCTGGAGTCTCTATAAGGACCTTCCTTAATCCCATTCATAGGGGCTCTACTCTCATGAATTGAACACCTCCCAAAGGCCCCACCTCCAATGTCATCACACTGGGGATTAGATTTCAACATTTGAATTGGGGGATGGGGCATCCACCAAAGCTTTGGGTCATTGGTTAGGATAGAAATGAGATTTAGGACTGAGGATGCATCATGAGCTTCTAAGTTCAGGATCTGGGGGGTAGCAGAGAGCAGGGCCTTAGGGGTCCAGTCTGAGAGTCTGGGCACTTGGGTCACCAGAGAGGAAAGATGCAGGACCCCAGACTCCTCGGCAGTGAGTTATGGAGGGTATAGGGACCATTACTGGGAAATGGGCGGTCAGCACCCTGGGTCCTATTGCTGATGTCCTTGTAGCTCATATTGGTGTCCAGCCCACACTGCATGTTTGACACACGATCCTCAGGGGCCTCTCAGCTCGGTGCACAGGCCCTGCTTGTCATAGAGGAGGAAGGGACAACTGAAGGCCATGACAACTGGCTGCTCTGGTCTGGGCTCAGCCATGGTCACGAAGTATTAACACAGGGAATGTGACCCTGAAAACTCTGGGAATTTGGGATCAGAGTTGGTCCCTACAGGCCTGGCACCACATCTGCCATTCATTCTCTATGGTCCGGTACCCAGAGAGCCCTCTGCAAACACAAACAGGTGTTCCTTAGGCCAGCCCTTCCCGTGCCACGTGTTCCCTTGACTCCTTCCCTCCTTGTAACATCTTCCCCTCTCATGTCCTTATTTATACCCTAGCCTCACTCCCTCAGGGGGATCCTGCAGACTTCTGCGTCTCATACTTCATGACACAATCTGAGACTTACTGAACCAGACCCAAAGGCAGCGGCAGAAGTGACAGGGACTCAGGAATCCTAGGTCCCATCTTTGGAGACAGGGAACCCGTTTTCTTTGTGGGGTCCATCCCAGACCTGGGAACCAGCTGCTATTGCCTAGAGACCTGTCTGTGCCTGAGGGGCAGAACCAATGGTCACTCAATGGAAACATCTATGGAAACATCTTGGTTATTTTGGATTTTGGGAAACATTTTGCATCCCAACCTGACACAGATAGGAGCAACTTCTTGTGTTCAAAGCCCTCTTCTGGTGCTGAGAGCAGAGGGAGACCCTGGGAGGTCCTGGCTGAGCAAGACAAAGGAGAGTTGGGTCCTCATCCCTGTGACCACGCAGGGGCGCTGCTGCAGCATTGTGCCTGAATTCGAACGAAGCAGCCTGGCAAGAGTCTGGGCAGTAAGTTGCTCAGAAGAGGCTGACGGGAAGGCTGGGCGTCATCAGTAGGGGAGTGAATCAGCTTCTGAGCAGCCCTGGGTGCCACAGGTGTCCAGGTCAGGAACGGGGCCAGGATTGAAGGAGAGGAGAGCTCAAGGAGCCATGTGCCATCTCTGAGGTTTGTGCTGAGGTTTCCACCTCCCCACTAGGACTCCTCTCTACAGCTCCTTGATGACAACACTCAGGAAAACCGAAAAGAAACATTTTCTTTTCCTACTTCTTTTCAGTACTCTTCCTTGATAACTTTTTCTCAGGAAGGATACATGAGAAGCACTTCCTTCCCTGACATTCTCTTCCAGCATCCTCTTTGAGAGGGCCTCCCAGCACTAGCCACCACATGTCGTTCCTCCCTCCGGCCTCCCTCTCCCCCCTGGCGTGCTTTGCCTTTGTTCACACCCGGTTCACCGATACACATTTTAAAGTATATTTCATTGCTTATTGTCTATCCCTCCTTGAGAATATAATTTTTATGAGGACAAGAGTAGAGATTTTGGTTGTTCACAGCTGTATCTCCATTGTCTTGAAAGTGCCTGATTGTTGAATTGAAAACATTTAGTGAGTGACTGAATTAGTGAATGCAGGTTCAGACTGACACACTCACAGACATGCACACTGCTACATACCAACACACAGACACTGTCACTCACACTGACACATGCACACAGAACATGTAACGTCACTCCAGCCGGTCTTAAGGGCCTACTTCAAGTTTAACACACACCTTACTGAGGCCCTTGATTTGTAACAGAACTAATTTAACTAATTTTCTTGGAACTTTGCAGACAGTTGGCCTTGAGGAATGAAGAACCAGAACTTTCCCCGGCCGCAGAGGGCAGCAAGTCTGTTAGAAGCTGCCTTGGCTTTATGATTAGCCTAGCAATTCTTTTAGCAAAATGTTTCTTCTTCTTCTTTTTTTAGGTCACACAAATGATTTCATGACCTCCCTTTGCGTATCTGTAGACCTGGCCCTCCCTTGCAAAAAGAACAGAGTTCTCCTGCACTTCATGCAGCAAGAACCAGACCCTCTCACACAACCCCCTCGCACTGAGACTGTTTGGAGCTAGCACCATCAAGTCTGCACGGGGTCAAGACATGTTGCAGGCCACTGCATTCCCTTTGCTGATTAAGTACCTTGAGCCCCTTTGAAAACCTCTGGGCCAGGCAGAAACCTCAGAGCTGACTTTTGTTCAAGAGTCCTCCTTCTCCCTGGGTTGCTGGCCTCCTGGGTGAAGTTCAAATTCCTTTCCAATCAGAACTCATCTCTTGAGTAAAGATCTTTCAGGCTACCAGCAGCTGAACTTGGGTTCAGTAACACACACACACACAGACACACACACACACACACACACATGCACGCACACACTCAAAGCCTAATTTGCATTCCACATTATGTTGTGAACATGTCCCAGGTCATTATGCATGATTTAAAAAATTTTCTCCAGATTACTGTGAACATTTCCAATGGTCCCTAAAGTGTGAAAGAATGGTACCTACCACCCCAGACTTAATCAATTTAATATTTTCCTCATATATGTAATACACTGTATTTCTTTTTTTAGTTTTTAAAATTTATTTTATGTTTTGGCAATAAATTATATTTCTGTAATTTTGCAGAAATATTTGAAAATTACTTGCCAACATCAAGACTTTTATCCCTAAGTACTTCAGTATTCATCTCTTAAAAATTAATTTTTTTCAGGGCGCCTGGGTGGCTCAGTCGGTTGGGTGTCCGACTTCGGCTCAGGTCATGATCTCAAGGCTTATGGGTTCGAGCCCCACGTCAGGCTCTGTGCTGACAGCCAGCTCAGAGCCTGGAGCATGTTTTGGATTCTGTGTCTCCCTCTCTCTCTGACCCTCCCCTGCTCAAACTGTCTCTCTCTCTCTCTCTCTCAGAAAGAAATAAAACATTTAAAAAAATTAATTTTTTTCACTCAATATTGTGGTACAGTTCTCTTACTTATTCTCCAAAAGTCTTTTATTTGGAGGACAGGGGAGCTCAGCGTTTCTTGTGCCATCCCTGAGGTTTCCGTTTCCTCCAGGCAACCTCTCTCTCCAGGTCCTTAATGGTAACAGCAGGAAAACTGAAAAGTAGAAACATTTTCTTCTATTCCCTACTTCTCAGGTTTTTGAAATGTAGTTTTTTATTTTTTTAAAAATAGTCTCAATGTTTATTTTTGAAAGAGAGTGAGCAGGGAAGGGGTAGAGAGAGAGGGAGACAGAGGGCCAGAAGCAGGCTTTGCTGGGGCTTGAGCTCAGGAACCATGAGACCATGACCTGAGCTGAAGTCAGATGCTTAACCAAATGAGCCACCCAGGCACCCCTGAAACTCAGTGTTTTTAAAAAAATAAAATCATCTAGGGGCACCTGGGTGGCTCAGTCAGTTGGGCATTTGACTCTTGATTTTGGCTCAAGTCATGGTCTCGGGGTCCTGGGATCAGGCCACATCTGGCTCTGCACCAAACTTGAACTCTGCTTGGGATTCTCTCTCCCTCTCTCTGCCCCTCCTCCATGCTCACTATAAATAAATAAATAAATAAATAAATAAAATCATCAGCAACCAAAAAGAGAAGGGTTTAATTTCTCGTGGCCCATCAGATCCCTCAGGGATAGAGTTTAGGTCACATTCCCTAAGTCAGCCACAGGGACACCCACTCCTGTGCCCTGAAATCTATAAAAACATTTGTGCAGAGGCCCTGCATCCCACGGGCTGTTCCCAGCCAATGACTGGTCACAGAGGGACACTAGGCAGGCTTACTTCTGGGATGCTGCTCTGATAGCTAACTGTGCTCGAGGACTCCTCACAACACTATGTACCAGGAACAGCTTTATTTCTTAGGAATACAATGGACAAAAATAGACCAAAGCCCCTGTGCTCATGTGCCTGACATTCTAGAGGATTCCCAAGAGTGAGACGGTGCCACTGGAGCATTTTCAGTGAACACACAACACGACCTGACTCACATTAGCAGGATCACTGACCCCTGTGGGGAGAAGAGCCCCAGGTGGCAGGTCATGGGGTGGCATCGGTGCCCCAATCCAGGAGGGAGAGGGTGGTGGAGACGAAGGGGAGGAGAGGACCTGAAGGATGAGAGAGACAGAGAGAAGGGCTGCAGACCCAGTGTGAGGGAAAGAAGCAGAGGGAAAGAATTCTAAGTAACGGAATTTTCACATTTAAGTATGTTCTTATATAGATTTTTAAATAAATCTATATCTGCAGGGCTTAGCAAGATATTCTTTGCATCTAGTATTTACTATATTCTGGGGGCTGCCCTACACAGGGCTCAATCTCATGAACTGTGAGATCATGACCTGAGCTGAAATCAAGAGTTGGACACTTAACCCACTGAGCCACGCAAGCACCCAAAGAATATCTAATTATTTTTTTATTTAATGTTTTTAAATTTTATTTCTGAGAGAGAGAGAGAGAGAGAGCGGGAGCAGGGGAGGGTCAGAGAGAGAGAGAGAGACAGAATCTGAAACAAGCTCCAGGCTCTGAGCTGTCTGTCAGCACAGAGCCCGTTGCAGGGCTCGAACCTACGAACCGTGAGATCATGACCTGAGCCGAAGTCGGACGCTTAACCAACTGAGCCACCCAGACGCCCCAAGAATATCCAATTATTAAAGTAGTGTGTGCAGAAGGCTTGTGGAAGGTGAGATTTGAAAGGGAATTTGAGGTCTGTTTGTAGGGAGCTGGGAATATGAAACTAAAGAATTTGGGCTTTAATTGGGAGCCACGAGAGTTGTGTTTTTGTTTTTTTGCAAGTGCTTCTTAAAATTAATGTTTTTTACTTTGAGCTAATTGAAGATTCATGTGCAATTATGAGAAATAATAGAGATCCTGAGTAACTTACTCAGTTTTCCTTAAGGGTAATACCTTGCAAAACTGTAGTCAATATTAAAACCAGGATATTAACATTGATACAATTCACTACTCTTATTCAGATTTCTCCAGTTTTACTTGTATTCATCTGTGTATGTACCACAAAACCTTGGTTTGCAAGCATAATTCCTTCCATAAACATGCTAATAATCCAAAATACTTGTATATCAAAGCAAATTTCCCCTTAAGAAATAATGGAAACTCAGGTGATTCATTCCATGACCCAAAAATATTCATATAAAAATTATTACAATACTGTAATATAATACAAAATAATAAAGAAAATACAAAATATAATGAAAAATAAACAAATTAACTTGCACTTACTTTTGAAAACCTTCATGTCTGGTGTGAGGGAGACAAAAGAGGGGAGAGTGATTGTGTAGGATGACTTTCATCATCGCTAACAGAATTACTGCTATCTTTTGGCTCAATGGAATCTTTTTCTGCACAGATGTCATTGTATACACTCCCATGGATGTTGACTACAATACAATATTAAGGAACACTTGTCATATATTGTATTTAATGTAACGGGCAATAAGGCAGCAGAGGAAAGGTTCTACATTTGTAGGCAGCCTGACCTAGAATGAAGCAAAGCAATCCTAAGCTTGATCTTGTATGGAAAAGCAAAGGACTGTCCATAGGTACTTTGAAGGGACAAAAAAAATACACTAATTCCAGTTGTGGGCACCTTCCAATGTTCTGAAAAGTCACTGATTTCTGCCAAAACACCATGGTCTGAGACTGAGCATCCAACATGGGAGACGATCCCCACAATTCCATGAAGACAGAGAGAGAGAGAGAGAGAGAGAGAGAACCATTGGCTCATGTGATGTTCAGCGTCATGTACATGTATTGCAAGACATTGCTTGTTTATCAAGTTAAAATTTATTAGAAAGTTTGCTCATCTTGCGGAACACTTGCAGAACAAGTTATGCTCAATCCAAGGTTTTACTGTATTTAATTTTTTTTTTTTTTTTTTTTTTTTTTTTTTTTTTTTTGTCTGAGAAGGAGCTCACTTTATTGGGGACAGAGCACTGCACGTGGCCAATAGATGAAGGCAGCCCAGTGGGCATCCTACACATCATGCTCAAAAAGGTACACAGGAGGTTTTGCTAAGAAAGACCACCTGGAACATGGGTTCCTCTGGGGAACTTCCCCAATCTTGTCGCTCCAAGGAGTCGGCACACTCCCGACTATTTCCTTGAAGGCAAATGTGGTAGCTACAGGTGGAGCCCCCGCAGGGGTGCCTTCTTGTTTTTCATAAAGAACATTTTCTTTAGATTTTTTGAAGTCTTCATTTGTTACTTTCATTCTATGTTCTTTCAAACCATCAGACCAGCTTCTGTACAGATTGCCTTGACGTAGGTCCCAGAGAGATCATCTTTAGCCATGATCAGTTCATCCAGGGTTACATCATTGGCCAGTGTCATCCTGCTTGTGTGGATCTGAAAGATGTGCTTCTTTGGGCAGGGGGAGCTCGATTGTCCTGTCAATGTGGCCTGGTCTGATAAGTGCTGGATCCAACGTTTCTATTCCGTCTGTGGTCATGATAACTTTCACGTCACCCCTTGAATCAAATCCATTCAACTGGCTCAACAGTTTCAATGAACTCATTGTTCATTGAATTTCTCCCTCACCACCAGAATTTGAGTCTATCTTTTTGTTCCAATGGCATCAATTTCATCAATAAACATGATGGATGGTGCATGTTCTTCCGAAACTCGAAACAATTCTCGAATGAGTTTGGGCCTATCACCTAGGTACCTCTGAATAATTTCAGAGCCAACCACTCTTTTTTAAAAAGTTATTAAAAACAAATTTTTTAAATGTTTATTTTTGAGAGAGAGAAAGAGAAACAGAGTGTGAGTGGGGGAGGGGCAGAGAGAGGGAGAGATACAGAATCCAAAGCAGGCTCCAGGCTCTGAGTGCAGAGCCCAATGAGGGTCTCAAACTTATGACCCACAGGATCATGACCTGAGCCAAATCCAGAGGCTTCACTGACTGAGCCATCCAGGTGCCCCTAGAGCCAACCACTGGTAAGAAAGTGGCTGAGGTTTGTTTGCTACTGCTTTGGCTAATAAGGTTTACCTGTGCCAGGTGGACGATAGAGAATGACCCCTTTGGGAGCTTTATACCCATCTCTTCATAATATTCAGGATGACTGAGGAAGCTCCATAGATTTCTTAATTTTCTGGATTTGGTTGTCCAATTCCCCAATATCAGCATCGGTTTCCTGGGAGTGACTTTTCTTTCTTTCTTTCTTTCTTTCTTTCTTTCTTTCTTTCTTTCTTTCTTTCTTTCTTTCTTTCTTTCTTTCTTTCTTTCTTTAT